>NC_063334.1:27644392-27691256 GCF_021869965.1 Rhincodon typus
TAGAACATTACTGAACCAAATCGGTCTTCACAGCAGTCCGAAATTTTATTGTTAACATGACTAGCATCTTAATTCCTAAAAGGAGACTAGAAGTTGAAGCTTTACATCCTGCATTCAACAAGAAAAAAATGCAAGAAACATATTTGGGAAGAAAAAAGAGGCACCATTTTATACAGAATAAAAGAGGGTGCTGATTGGTTGGGCCAGCATTAGCGTGGGGAAAAAAAAAAGCAAGAACAGTTAACTGTCAATCATAGTTCTCTGACATAGTCAGGTAGATTCTGATTGATCAGGATGTTGCCATGGAAATGTAGCAAAGATTGGCAGTCTCCATGACTTTGGTTACCTTGTGCAAAAAGTGCAATTCCCTTTGTTTACATATCCTGAATATTAACGCATAGCTCCTAGCATTTAAGAAATGCATCATAATGTGAGCCTGACTAATGATCTTAAATGAGATAACAAGGTTTAAAGCTGGATGAACGCAGCCCAGGCCAGGCAGCATTAGAGGAGCAGGAAAGCTGACGTTTCGGGTCTGGACCTTTCTTCAGAAATGACCTCTGATGATGCCTGGCCTGCTGTGTTCATCCAGCTCTACACCTTGTTATCTCAGATTCTCCAGCATCGGCAGTTCCTACTATCTCCTAATGATCTTAAATGGGTTTCCAGTGCAATTCTTAGCACAGTCCAGATTATTTAATAAATGATTGTTAATAGCAGAATCACATCTTATTGTGTGCAGATCTTTGAGACTTGCAAGCATGGCCTGGTGGAATACAATCAGTGTGCTGTGCACAGTGAACAGTTAATAGGACCATAGAACATAGAACAGTACAGCACAGCACCAGTATGCACTCTAATTGTCAGAGGCCTATTGGCAGCACCAATTTCCAGAGATGGAAAGTAATACCATGATCAACGTACTGACACCGATCTCCATGCTTGGAACCTCAGACACATACATGCACACCCGCTCAACTTAGAGGGAATGTTGAACAGGGCATTTTGTTTGCTATAGTGCCAGTCATTGGAACATATAGCTTATATACCTGGCACCTCACTGGTACTGAAACTCATAACACATCACTTGTAGTGTTCAGCAAAAAGTCTTTTTGGCTTGTAAGTAAGATCCAGTTAGTGGAGAAACTCTCCTGTGGGTTCATTGCAAAGTCACAGCATGAAATAGCTAGCTTCATCTGTCAAATCTTTGAGATACCTTCACCCTCCAGGGTAACCTGAAGTACACTGGGCACTGCTCGGGTCCAAAGATGGTGGACAAAAACCTTTTCAAGTGTTTGCCCAATATGCAACAAGTGGTGATTTGGTCAGTGTAAGCATTACCATGCAGGATACTTTTGGTAGACCCTATCTCAGTATCAAGCTTACACAGTGAGCTGATGGCTGGAGTTGTATTCATGAGGTTGCCAATAAGCTTAATCATGTAGCACATGAATCTGTAGGAATCCAACATGTATATTGACCAGTAAATGTAGGCTTTCAGGAGACAGCATTGGAGAAGTCATTGGAAGATTTCTCAACTAATACATTGAGGGAAGGGAGATTGTTTTACATTAATGGTGAATTTAAGTGCAAGTTGAACTGTGTAAAGAAATTCTTTGATGCAGCTGTGGACACAAATATCACAAAGATGTCATTTAGGTGTTGGATTTATGCAAAAGTAGAAGGTTAGTAGTTATTCCATTGAAGACCTGCTTCTTGTGGTAACCAAAGAAGTTCAAAAGAGCTGAGCTCAGAGGGGGTCCCATGCCAATGCTATTTATTTGGGTGTACATAGTGTCATTGGAACTGAACTCAACTGCACAAATTGTTAGATTCATGAGTTCAATGAATGCAGATTCAAATATTGGGTGATGAATCTAAATTGTCATGCTAGGTGACATAGAACAAGCGTCAATGGCTTCTTTAAGTGGAGTGTTAGTAAATAAGCTATGATTAAGTTTTGTACAATCAAGCAATTATTCATTCTAATTCCATGTTTATTGATTAAATTCCCCTAGCTGCCACGTTGGGATTTGAACACACATATTCAGACCATTTGTGTATGTTTTTAAACCAATATTCCAGTATCGTAACCACTACACTCTCATTCTCCTCGGTCAGCCATGCTTTGCAAGGAGCAAAGGGCAGGCAGAGAGGTAGAGAGGTTAAGAGAGAATAGGTCAGTTTATGTTCACTTATTCTGCTTGATAAGGGTGAAGAGAGGTGTTGCTGAATAACATAGGGGTTGGAGAAGGTTATGGAGATAATTGGAGGTGAAGCCATTCAGAGAATGTTAAATTTAAGAAGTTGGCCTGTTGGGAGTCAGTATCCAATAACTACAGATGGGAACAAGTAAGTAAGGATAAGATACAGATATTGAGCGTTGGGTGAACTAATCATGGAATTCCTACAGTGTGGAAGCAGGCCATTCAGCCCATCGAGTCAACACCAACTCTCTAAAGAGCATCCCTCCCAGAGCCACCCCCTACCCTATCACCCTGCATTTCCCATGGATAATCCATCCAGTCTGCACATCCCTGGAGACTATGGGCAATTTAGCATGGCCAATTCCCCTAACTTGTAACTCTGTGGACTGTGAGAGCAAAACCCTCCCAGACAGAGGAAGAATGTGCAAACTTCACACAAGGCTGGAATCAAACCTAGAGCTCTGGCACTGTGGGGCAGCAGTGCTGACCACTGAGCCACTCTAAGGTTTTTGAGAGTGGAAGATAGGAAGCTGAGTTGGGGAGCATTGAAACAGTCAAATCTGGTGCCATCAAAGACATAACGAGATTTTAAGTAGAGCTATGACCCAGATATGTAATGATAGGGGAATGAGCATTGTTGTGATGTAAAGGAAATTGGGAGATATTATCAGAACAATCAACTGGACTTTACAGCACATGCCAAATGAGTTTGGAGTGACATGGGGCATGTAAAATGTGATGGGTGGCCTTCCTGCTCACCTCCATTATAGTCCCCATCATAAAGCTGGCAGAGAGGCTGACAAAATTGACAGCTCACCCTTTGTGTTTAAAAATATAAGTAACAAGCAATTGAGTTCTTTAACAAGACAATTGATTGAAATAATACGCTACCCCTGACACAGAGTGGGTGGCAAGGACAGGCAGATGAGAGACAGAAGGTGAAAACCAAAAGAATTGCGGATGTTGAATCTTCTTTAAAAATACGTTTGTGGAAAAGGTGGGGAGGGTAGCCCTTGAGCATCAGGAGCAAGCGTTACCACCACCCAAACCATTTCTTTGCTTGGTCTTGTGGTGAGAGCTGAAGACCATAGCTTCTGTACTTAGCTGCAGAATACAGAGGCTCACTCGGTAACTGAAAGCAGTCAGACAAGATAGAAACATTCGAGGCATCGAGCAAGCACTCAATTAGGACATGGACTTGTGAAGTGAAATCAGGCAGAAAGTGGGTTCCAGGTATTTTCTAAGTAACCTCTTCAGAGATGTTGTCAGACATCTCTGGAGTAGGTGGGCCTCCTCGTCTAGAAGCAAGGACATTACCACTACATCACAAGGGTGCTCAGAAAGTGGGTTTTATTAATTTGAATTCAATATTAGACTGGCCAATGCTGTGTTATAGATATTTTCTGATCAACTCGCTCAGAGGTGCTGTTACACAAAGCCACTACCTCTATGCCATAAGAGCCCTGATACAGAATTATTCAACATGAATTAACAGCGTCACGAACTTTCAATAACAGTGCCAAATGAACAGCATTCATTCTAAAACACACAAAAACAGAAATTGCTGGAGAAACTCAGCATCTGTGAAGCAAGAAACAGAGCTCAGTTTCAAGTCCAAGGACTCCTACCTAATAGTTCAGCCAGACCTGTTAAGTTTCTCCAGCGATTTCTGTTTTTGTGTGTCTCAGGTCTCCAGCATCTGCAGTTCTTTGTTTTATTTCAGCATTCATCCTAAGCTGTACTTGCTTAAGCTAAAAGTCCACTAGAAGAACTCTTTGATACAACATTAAGAGCTTTTAGTTCCACATCAGCCAACACAATGACCTTTTTGGGTGACAGTAAGTTTAATACTAACTTGTGCTTAATTAGACCCACTATTTCAATCACTCTCCAAACTTATGCCAGGTCACAGACACAAAAATATATTTCCAATGTGAGTGAATTCTCAGAAACTTTGGTATTATCAGATGAAGAAAGGCAATTCATTCCCTAGTTTTATAATCCCCTCACAGTCAGTTACCCTGATTATCTTTTATTTCTTTTTGCACTCAGCTATCATACACAATTTAAATGTAGTTAACTGGACCAAAATCAAAAGTGTTATTATAAGTTATTTTGAGTGAAAGAAAGAAGAATTTTATTTCCTATGAACTGTAAGGAAAAAAATTAAGAGGTAGCACATACATGCGCAGGTAATACCTGGTATCAACAGACAGAAATAAGACCATACAGTTTAAAAGTCCATGGAATCTTGAAAATGTTAAATTATTTTTCTCCTGGATAATATCTTCCAGGATGAGGGGGTACAGTGAAAGAGAGAAAAGGAGCACCTGTCAGGTTCTGCTGTTATGAATCAACATTCTTCTCTCTGCCTTGTCTCACAAAAGCAGTTGCTGAAGTATCACTCAGTGTGTATTCTGGAGTCTGGCCCTATTGCCTTTCCAAACTGGCCACTGACAGACGGACCTTTCACTTCCCAGTATGAAAAGTTATTCTCTGAATTAATACAGGAGATGTGATTTTCTTAATGCTGCCTCAGTTGTCTAGTGCCTTTTGATAAAAATAGTAATTTCAGTTCCAGGGGCTTTGTTTATTCCATATGGGTCTCCTGATGCTTTCCTCAATCTGTAGTCATGTGACCACCATAGCCATTTTAGTGGCATGTTTCTTCCTTTGCAAAATCAATTTAGGTCATGAAAGGTCTCCAATCTAACAATCAGATAACAAAAACTAAATCAAATGGAAAGGTAAAGTTACCATTGTATTACTAGACCATGAGGCTGCTCTCTCATTCAAGACATATAACTGGTGGTGGCTTTAACTTGAGGGTCACCAAACCTCAGGCAGGGAGAGAAGTTGAGGAGTGTGAGTCCTCCATGGCAACTTCACCTGGTGCAGGAATTGAACCCATACTATTATCATCACTCTGCAGTACAAACCTGTCTCCAGCCTACTGAGCTAATCAACCCCATTTCTGAATTCAATTGTACATATTTAATTCATCATAACAGAATCACAGAATTGTTACAGCACAAAAAGAGGCCATTCAGCCCATTATGCTTGCACCAGCTTTCCTCGTGACAATCTCCAGCTTTGCCCCCATACCGTTGCACAATATTTCTCTCCAAATAACCGCCCAATATCCTCTTGAATACCTCAAATGAACCTGTCTCCATCACACTTCCAGGCAGTGCATTCCAGACCCTAACTACTTGCTGTGTGAACAAGTTTTTCTCTCACATCACCCTTGCCTCTTTCGCACGTGACTTTATATCTGTGCCCTTTCAATTTGAAAAATTGTCAATTAAATTATGTTTCTTTTTCATTCCTAATGAAAATGTGAGAAAATAATCATGACATTTGAGAGTGGATTTTGTTTCATTTTGACTTCAATTTCCCCCCACCCGAATCAACGTGTCACTTACTTTATTTAATTAGTGGGAGCAACAATAAAATTCTACTAGAGATGAAGACAGTGACAGCAACAATGTCCACGAAAAGAATTATAAAAATTTATAGAAAGCGACAACATAAAAGGAGACCATTAGATCCTTGCCAGCTGACCCCAATTTCAACCTCTTGCTCCATAGTCTTGTTATAACACTTTATGTCCAAATACTTCAAAAATGTTAAATGTTTAACTGAATTCCAGGACCCCACCATCCTCAGAGAGTAAACATGGACCTTTCAACCAAGGGGCACAGGATCTTCGGATTGACTCTATCTATACCCCTCATAAGTTTATAATGTTGCAATTTATTCCCTCAGTCCCATCCCCAACTTCCATTCTAAAAAAAACAACTCAGCCTATCATGTTTTTCCTCATAGCTAAAATCCTCCAGTCCAGGCAACACCCTCTGGACTCTCTCCTGTGCAATTAAGTCTTTCAAGTAAACATGTCAAATATTCTCTGGTTAACAAATATTAAAGATTAAATGTGCTTTAAAATTCTAACAACACAACCCAAAATGCATTGGTATTCCACGCTCATTACCCACAGAGTATTAAATCACTTCCTTCACAGAATTGTTACAATGCAGAAGGAAACTATTCAGCCCACTGAGTTTGTATTGGCTCTCTATATGTGTATCTCACACAGTGCCATTCTCCTGCCTTTTCCCCATAATGCTGCACATTTTTCCTCTTTATATGACCATCTAATTCCCTTTTGAAAGCCCCTGTTGAACCCGTCACCACTACATATTCAGGCAGTGCATCCTAGATGTTATCCAGACCCAGCAAGTGAAAGCTTTCTCTCATATCACTTTTACCTCTTCTAACTAATTACTTTAAATCTATGCAGTATCATTCTTGATCCTTACTCAACCGGGAACATTTTCTCCCGATTTACTCTGTCCAGACCAGCCATGGTTTCCTCCCCAGAGAGGTCAGTCTCAGCTTTTCCTATCTACTTTTCTGATTGAAATTTCTCATTCATGGAATCATTCCCCTCAGACTCTTCTGTACTCTTTCCAATGCCTTAAAGGTGGTGCCCAGAACAAAGCACAACGCCCCAGCTGTGGCTGAAATACTGTCTTAAATAAAGTTAAAACATAACCTCACTACTTTAACATGGAAGATTCATCATTCCCTCCTTGAGCTAAATTTACCAATTAATTCTTAGTTTTGCTTTCACATCCAATTAGTTGCTCAAAGTGGGTCCTATAATGCCAGTTTGGTTGGGCTGACAACATAGATCTCAGAGAGCAGAGTCAGGAACCTCTTTAATGGGTTGTGGATGTCACTGGCAAATCCAGCATTTGTTGGATTCACCCAACTGCCCTTGCATAGTCATCTCAGAGAACAGTGAAGAGTGAACCGCACTGCTATGTACAAGGAGTCATGTGTAAGTCAGAAGATTTCCTTCTGGCAAAGGACATTAGAGAACCACCTCCCAAACCCTTGAATGGGTTTTTCTGCCAAGAATTGCCAAATTCACTGGTATGAAGACCAGCTTTCAATTGTAGATTTTATTAATTGAATATAAATTTCAGTTACAGGATTCAAACCTACATCCCCAAAGCATTACCCCAGACCACTGGTTACTAGTCCATTAGCATTAAACTAGCATGCTGGAGTTAGTTAGCTCAGTTGATTGAATGGCTGGCTTGTGATACACCTGCATGGGTTCAATTCCTACTTTGGCTATGATTACCATGAAGCTCCTACCTTCTCAATCTCACCCTTCACCTGATGTGTAGTAACCATCAGGTTAAACTCATCATCAGTCATTTTTCTTTCTAATGGGAGAGAGGGGCTAAGGTAAGTTAACCTTTTTACACTATCATCTCTGGTATTCTTAGTGTCCTCCAGTGGGTTTATGAACAGAAGTTCTCTTTCATTTTATGCTCTGGCTTCTTCACTGAAAAGTAATGCTCTAGCCTGTGGCATCATCCCAAAAAAAGACATTGTGCATTATCTAGCAGTTTATCACTACTTCTTAATTTTCCTGTGTGTACAGATAGTCAGTTCTAGTTCAATAGTCAACAGGGTAGCTACTGTCAAATCGGGCACCCTTGACACCAGATGTCTACAAACTGTCCAACAGTGAATGTAGGAAACTGCAGGCGGGACCCGAGGCAGCAATCCTGCCCCTAAACACAACAGCACTATCCTTTTGGAGATAGTAGGAACTGCAGATGCTGGAGAATCTGAGGTAACAAAGTGTAGAGCTGGATGAACACAGCAGGCCAAGCAGCATCAGAGGAGCAGGAAAGCTTACGTTTCGGGTCTAGACCCTTCTTTCCAGACGCAAAACGTCAGATTTCCTGCTCCTTTGATGCTGCTTGGCCTGCTGTGTTCATCCAGGTCTACACTCTGTTAGCACTGTCCTTTTCCCTTCCCTCTCTGATGAAATCAGAAATACACCTCAGATGTATGGCCCAATACACAGTGCAGATAATAACTGAGCAATCATTTTTTCTTCTAATTAACGGCTAGGAAAAATATCATTTACCACACAAACATAATATATACATAAGGCTTTTCAAACTAATATTGAATTCAATAAAACCAAACTTACCCATATTGAATGAAATGCTTCAGTCAAGAATTTAAGATGTCTGCTGTAGCTCAGTGTAGAGCACTTACTCTCGTGTGTTAGGAGTTTGTGGGTACAAGCTGAATTCTAGTGACTGGGAGAGGAAAATCTAACCATACTTCATATTAAGGAAGTACTTTATGAAAAGTCGTTAAACCAAGACTTGTTCTGCCATCTCAGATGCAGGCAAAACTCTATGGTATTATTTTGAAAATTGGGTGGGTTTCTAATTCACATTTATCCCCTAATCAATGTCATTAATATAAATAATTTACTCATTATCTCAGCACTATTTGTGGGAGCTTGCAGAGTGCCAATTAGCTGCTGTGTTTTTGACATTACAAACAGTGACGACACATCAAAAAGTTCTTTTTTGGCTATAGTCTGAGGTTGAGAAGGATGTTATGAAATTCAGGTTCTTTCTTTGAAGCCTGGGAAATACTAATTGCATCCTGAAATCTTCCTCAAGTGACTTATTTGGTAAATGTTTCTCTATTATACAAATCTTGACATTTTCAGGCTCACTGCCTCATCTGTGGTGAGTTAATGATATTAGTCACTGCAGTACTGTGACATCATCAGCCCAAGAACGCTGTACCAGAGGAAAGATGAAAAGCAATCAAACCCTCCCAAACTTTACCAGTTGGCCCTGACTGCTGGATATAGCCGACCGTCAGGTGAAGATACAGTTAGCTTACTACCTCAGTGACTGAATAACCTGCCAATATTTAGGGTCACATATGAGGGTTGAGAAACAAGAAGAATAGGACCACCCATTGAGCCACATCCCCAGTAAGGGAATGGGACAATGGTCCCCAATGACATACATGATTAATGAATGTCAGTCCACACAGGAAAAGCTGTGCTTTGTGTAAAAATGTGTGTATTTGTTGATGTTTGTTCAGAAATGTAACTAACTTTGTTAATACATTTAAATAAGCTAATTTCATCCTGAGTCATACACAAACACTTTTTCAACCTATCAAAGGCACTTGCCAATCTCAACCAATATCCTGTGCTCCGGATAATGCCTGTGTTAAAATAACGAATACAAGACAAACCACAAAACATGATTAGTATAAATATAGTAGTTTTGAGTTATCTTAGCTTTTTCATTGCATCTGAAGCTTTAGCAAGAGTTAACATTAAGATTGTTCTTAATGTTAATGTTCCATTTATGCAGCGTTAGGACAAGGGCATGGGTACAACACCACCTGCAAGATTCCCTCCAAGCCACTTACAATCTTGATTTGGACATAAACCATCGTTTCTTCAGTGCCACAGGATGACAATCAAGGAATGCGCTGTGTAACACCATTGTGGGTGTACTTAAACTGAATGACTGCAGCTGTCTAAGCAGGCAGCTCACACTACCTTCTCAAGGGCTTAGCCAGTGATGTCCACATCCCATGAAAGAATTATGACATTATGAACATTATTTACAACTATAACTGATTTAACTGAGGCTAGAAAACTGGAGAAGACTCTCAATTGCGTTTTATTATGCTTTATATTTGAATCTTATCAAAGACAACTAGAGATGGGCAATAAATATTGGCCAGCCAGCATCACCAATGTCCTATGAGTGAATAAATTCAAATCAGGTCATGCCCAATTTCACATCAAAAACATGACTCTCCTGGAAAACCCATATGGAGAACTTAAGTTGCCTCACGGACATCAACTAAAAACCAAAGAAAAGGTTACCTCTTCTTTTAGGGGCATGCAGCTAATAAAGAATTGAAACATGTAAAAAATAAGGAGCTTAAATATTATTGTTGCCCTACACTCTATGCAATTCAGTCCCTTCAGCCCCCAACTGTTGCAAAACACTTCGAATAATTTGGTGCAAATATTGTATTTCGTCTGCAGTCACACCTCAGGTGGGGAGAATAACAGCAGCAGGAAGGTGAGTTGACAGAGTGACCAGCATGTCTTTATACCACCCCTACCCCTTGACACAATCCCCATGGTATCAGCATGCAATCAGGAACTCTGGATGACCACCTTGGCTCAGTCTAAGGCACCAGCACCTGAGGATGTCCTCAAACATACCAGTTAACTCTCTCCTGCAGTCTGCACCCCTCTTGAAGATTGAAAGCTGGCAAAGGCAAGATTATCATCCTGAGTCAAGCCTAGTATCCAATACCACAACAATAGTAGCTACTGCAATGAGTCTACCCTTTAGATCTTTCATAGACAGAAGGCAACTGAAAGAAAGAAGTTTCCTTATTTGATTTGAGTGCAAATTTGCCCAAGTATGTAATAAAACTCTGATTTCAATAGTTAAAATAAAGCCTTCTGTCATTTGTTATTGAGTGTCTGAAGTTTACACTTGATTGAACTGACATCAATAACCAAACTGAGATGTCGGAGAAAAGCAAAGTCTATTGCAACGGACATATTACTGCTGATAAATATTTATACAAATGAAACAAAATTTTTTGACACATTGGACACGAATTTTCCAATACAGAAATGTTATGAGAAAAACCACAGTAATTTTAATTGTACTTCTAACATGTTTAACCAATTAATTCATTTATTAGGATGTAAAAGCTCGACTTTAAACAATAGGAAAACCACAATAATGAAGGAACATTTTAGAGAAACTTACCAGTGTTTCTTAAGTTTCTGGGCTTCTTTTTGCGAATGAAGACCTCACGATTATATCAGAGACTGAAACCTTTGAACTCAAATCACTGCGTATTCACTGACACCTTGGATACTGTTTCCTTAGGGTGCACCGCACTCCAGAACAACAGCTACCATGTTTGAGTGCGTGCGTATGTGAGTGCGTATTGTGAGAAAATCATAGAGTGAGGCGGCGAACAGAGTACTTGCAACACAGGTCGAAATGACAGTCTTCGACCGTCACTTGTCTGTCAATCTCTCCCTGCCGTGTTTGGATTGTGCGTGTGATGGCACTCTGCTGTTAGCCCTCACGCTGGCTCCAAAGGTTTACCAGAGTGCTGCCACACTGAAACAGTAAGATAATCATTTGCCCAAAAAGATGATTGCTGCCTGTTGCAGAAGATCACACAAGGGCTGGTTTTGAACATTAGCTTAATCCCTCCCACAACCTAACTGCTACAAAATGCTCTATTGGAAGATAAGTAGATGTGAAATTGATTCGTTAAGTCCTCTGTGATATGATCTAATTTGTGTCAGCATTATTTACTATTTATAGACAGTGCATGTTCAGTTGATAAAATATTACGCAGTCTTGGGGAGTATACCTTTACCTCTGAATCTTGTTTGTGCCCATTAATGGTGGCTGGCTTGATGTTAAATAAGAAAGAAGTGTCAATAGGTTGGTGGGTGGTAGATTAATGACTAACCTGATACTTCTTATAATCAGAATGGATGATTGGCTTCCTGTAGGTAAGCTGAGCAAGTGTCATGTAGAAGCTGGGCAGGTGCTGTCTGTCGAGATCCTGCTGTGGCTTGGGATTCTGCAAGCAATGGCATGCAAAACTCCTCTCTCTCTTCCTGCTGATCCTAGATGAGGCAATGCATCCTATTCTGATTTATCCCTCAACTGCGGTGATTAAAAACCATTCACTTATCGCTCTACATCTGTATAACCATTGGATGAAGTAACCCTTTCAGTCCCACATCACATCTATGGTTTACACTGCACCTTGGAAGGCACATAGTGGATGATTGCTCTGCAGACTATGTTGAGATAGGTATCTTCAGGGGTCAGTGTTAGGACCATTGCATATTTTGATATAAATTAATAAGCCAGACTTGGCATACAGGGGAATTTTGAGTAAAGTTTGCAAATGACACAAAACTGGGAAATGTGACAGTGAGGAGGTTTGTGGTTGACTTCACGAGGACCTGGACAGATTGGTGGAATGGGCAATCACATTTCAGTTCAATGTAGAGAAGTGTGGAGTGATTCATCTTGGTAAGAAAAATGTAAAGGTATAGTAATATAAACTAAATGGTGCAATTTTACTGAGAAATGCAGGAATAGAAAGATCAGAGGGAATATGGACACAGATCTTTTAGGAGAAAGGACAAATTGAGAAGACTGTTTTAAAAACAAATTTGAGAACCTAGGTTTTATAAACACAGGCATTAAGTACAAAACCAAGGAATGTCTAACAAACCTATATAAAGCATTGAAATGCCCCCAACTGGAACAGTGTATCCAACTCTAGGCCCTATGCATTAGGAAGGCCATCAAGGCGATGAGGAGAATGTTAAAGAGATTTGCTAGAATGATACCAGGTATTATGTCTTCAGGCACCCATACATTAGAAATATTCACACTGTAACTTGGAAAGATTAGAGGTCTTTATACAGTTTGCTAATCTGCATCCCCACTCCTAACCCACAAAATGATGTCAGAACAATTGGCTTCTAGCTAACAAGTTCCTAGCTCTTTACAGACAACACCGCAATATAAAACATGAAAGATGCAAATCAGAAAAGTGAACCAATAATTTAGAGATTTGTCCTTAAAATGAGAAGATTAAGATTCATTTAGTAGATGCTTAAAACCATCAGGTCAGGTTTTGATAGGATAGATAAGACAAGTTTGGCAACACCTCTCTGGCTTGGTTTAAACGAGAACATTAGATAGAGTACAGAGTGTTGAAAATGGGCTATGCTTACTAAGGATTTACTTCTCTAACACTTTGGGAGCAGGTAGAGAATCCTTTGAAAGAATCTGCACACCCATTCCCTTTATTGAATCCTATGCTGAATAGTTCTGTCCAAAACAATCATTTTTTGTTTACTGTTCAAATGGCAATAGACTGCTTCCAGCACTTTATGATTTTTTTATTTTAATTATGTTAAAAAAGCACCCATCTCACACACACCAATACCTTGTTGCTCAATCAACAAAGTTTAAGGTTGTCATCAAACTGGTCAAAAACCTCTAGAGATTTAGACTCAAATATTATGCAATGCCGCAGAATGCTCCAACTAGTTGGACCATCCCGTATAACCTGGAGAAATTTGTAAGAAAAACAGCTTTGACCATATGTTCATTAGAAAGTGATCAGCACGTAGCGTCCTTGAGATCCTTTGGGAAAAATAGTGGGTTCATCCTGTCGGGTGGTTCCCTCAGCCAAAGCCATTGGCAAAATGCATCATTGCCAGAACTTCCCAACAACCACCAGTGGTGAGGAAGGCACTACCTGTGAGATCCTTCCTGTGCGCCCAGACTCTCTGTGCCATCACATGCTGCCCTCAAAGCAGCTGCAGGGGGGTGGGGGTTAGGGGTGGTGGGGCTGGTGGCAGAGACTGTCGCATATCTCCTTCTGGAATGTGCGTTTGCAAAGGAAGTCCAGAGAGAGAGACAGTGCTTTTTGTCAAGGTTCATCCCAAGCTGCTTCGTGATGGAGGATTCTGTGTTGTACAGTCTGTTCTCCAGGATTCACACTAAGACAAACATCGGCTGCACATGGAGGACCATCAGCTCAGTGAAAGATGCTCTGCCCAAAACTTGCTGGTCTTCCAGTTAAAAGAGTTGATCCCGACCAAGTGTTGAAGACCGGCACATTCCAACGTCGAGGACTGCACACTGAGGGATGCACTAATGCTTAGGGCAGCTGCCCTAAGATGCAGCGGGGAATGACCACCATTTAAGGTCTTTCTGCCAAAGTACAACAGGGGTCTTCTTTCAGTTATTAGACCCACTCCCTCCCCAGATGCCTCAGATATGTGTAAATAGTTCCTATTACCTTGCATAAGTAAGAAATGCCTTTGGATTAGTAATAACTATCGAGAAAGTCAAACCCCAATGTTTGTTTTCTTCTTTATACGCAAAAGCTGTAAAGATCTGAACTGCTTTAGTAACTGGGTATGTGCATAAAGATTTCTTTTTTTATGAATGAAGTATATTTTTGCAAAAAAAATGCACTGTACAGTGGATAAACTGTAGGTTAGTCCTGGGGGACAGTGTTGAGGTTGTTTCTAACGTATCCCGAGCTCTCTGCAGGGAGCGAGTGCAAGATAAATAATCAGGATCACACATATTATGGTCCTCAATAGATTAATATGGATTAATTATATAATCAGCAAACAGTGTATTGATTGTTGGAAGCCCGTCCATGAGCTGGAGGAATGGATATATATCCTAGGATGGTCCCTGGAACCCCGCATCCAATTGCTTGAACTCCAATACAGTAAGCGTGAAACATGAACTAAGCCCTCTGAGGATTTGTATAAGTCCCAAGAAATTGAAGGTTCAGGAGTAAAGTATCAAATCAAAGCATGTTTATACTGATGTGGGTCTCCTATTGTAGTTTGGTATGAGATATTAAACAAGGGATCTCAGGGAGGTGTGAAGATCCCAGTGCCACCACTGGGAGAGATGCTGGACAGATTTCCACTGCACTGATTGATATTTATCTATCAACAAATCCTCATTTATTACAAAAATATACTTCATTCATAAAATAATTATCTAAATAAAAAAGGTACCTATAAGCACAAAGTGTTCTCAATCCATTGTGTACAATCTTTGCAGAGAGAAAAAGCAATAACAACTGGTAAATTGAATTTGACATCCTACAGAGCTACCATGCAGATACAAAAACAAAGGTATTTTTAACTCATACAGGAAAACATACTTACATTCATTTTGAGGCCATGGGGGTTCTGAGAATTGAACAGACCCCCGTTGTACCTTGGTAGAAAGACCTTAGGCAGTGGTCTTTCCCCATACCACTTTGGCGGTAGCTGCCCCAAGCTTTAGTGCGTCCCTCAGCACAGAGTCCTAGATTTTGGAATCTGCTGGTCTCCAACACTCGGTTGAGGTCAGCTCTTTACACTGGAAGACCAATAAGTTTCAGGCAGACCAAAGAGCAGCTTTCACCAAGTTGATGATCTCCAGGCACAATTGGCGTCAACCAACATCACTGCTACATACAAATTGGTCACCAATTGTCACTACATTACTACACTGATTGTATTTCAGAAGTGCTTCGTTGGGTGTGAAATGCTTTGGGGCACCCTGTGTAAAAGGCGCTACTGATGTGAACATTCTTTTGCAAAGCTGCTGGGGAATTCTCAGGACAGAGTAAAAGAAAAATATTATCAATTTGCTGCTTGGTTCTGCACACACCTCTTGATATGGCTGAGTGATGGATAGCTGAGCTGAATGTGAGTGGATATTCTGCTAGCATGAAGTCTATATATGGTCATCTCAAACACAACTGGGATTCTTGCTAGACTTTTAATGACATAATATTGTCAGCTCACAAGAATTGCACTGCAAAACATAGGAACAGGCCATTTGGCGAACCTGGTTTGTGCCAGAATCAATCCTTCTAATGCACTATTCAGATTTACTCACTACATTGCCATCTTTTTAATCCTTTCTCCCTTCATCCAACTAGCCAATTTAATCTCAAATGGGGGGCTTAATCTTAAAATTAGAGCTCAATTGTTCAAGGTTGATGTCAGGAAGTACTTCTTGGCATAACCCAAATCCCCAAAATTGGGGTTGATAGATTTTTGCTCAATAGTGAACATTAAGGATTATGGAACTAAGGTAGACAGATGTAAGATACACATTAGCCATGGTCTAATTAAAATGTGCTGAAATTGAGTGTGAATGGCCTCCTCCTGTGCCCATAACATTATGTTCTTATGTTCCTAAAGCTGATACATGTTTCCATCAACGTTTAACCTGGATGTAAGTTCTACAGCTCTCCCACGAAGATATTCGCAAAGATTGTGGTGATTCAAAACATCAACTCACCACCAACTTCTCCAGGACAGTTAGGGATGGTCAATAAATCTTGACCTAGCAGCAACACCCACATCCCCTGAACAAATTTTTAAAAAAAGAATGGTATACTGCTAATAAGTGAATAATGTTTGGTGTATTTTCATGTTTGCTTCATCGCTGCATTAGTTTATCAGGTTTCGTTCATCAGCATTTGTTCAGTGGCACTAGGAGTTTCCCCAGATACAAGATCTAAGCTGATGCATGGATTAGCTGCTGGGAGTGGATGAAGACTTGCAATTGGTATCTATGAGTAATTGTGATCAAAATACAGGACCCTGGATCACAGAGGGACCAAATAATGCATCTAAGGCTATTCATGAATGAGCAGTATACCAGTATACTTTGTCTTGCTTACTGGTCAGAATAGGCACATACAAATGTAAAAATATAGGTAACAAACACAGGATGCTGCAGAAACTCAGGTCTGCCTACAAATTTAGACACAGCTCCCCTGCCATGGTGTTCCCATGTAACAATGACTCCTTCTGGCTCTTTCTCCAGAAGGTATAGGCTAGAAATTGAATTGTATAAATTGTCACTATGGCATTAAACAGACACTGAAGACTTAGGGCTATTGTGTGAGATTCCTATTCAATCTAGTTCATGCCAATATTTATTTTCCTCACCCAAGTCCATCCAACCTCATCATCTTGTCTTTATATTCCTTTCTCCTTCATTTACACATTTAGATTCACTTTAAATGTAATACTTCAACCAATCCAAACAAGATGGAATAAAGCCAATGTAATGATACGCACTTTATGTATCGATTGATCAGTTGTATTCCTGAGCCCCTTCTTGCCTTTTTTTTTTAAAAAGCAGGCCACCACAAGTGCTACCACACTTACTGACAAAACAGTGTTGGAGCTATCCTTCAAATATGACACATGTTGAGGTTGTGAAATACCCTTTATTAAGGTGCTAGTTTTGTTCATTCCTGATCTTTCTAAACAGCATTGATATGTGCTGTTTGAATATTTTGGAGGTTTATAGCAATCAGAAGCACTTTGTAAGTAATAACTAAAGTCGAGAAACTAGGATGTGCTTGGGAAAAATTACAAGTGCAGAATTTAAGCTGAACACACTTAGTCAAAATGCATTGGTAGCTCAACTCAGAATGTTAAATCTTTGGAACTTTTCTACTAGTTTAAAAGGAGTAATGTAAATGTAAATTGTTGCACCTAAATTCCTGAAATGAATTAATTTTTATATCATTAAGCAGGTCAAAGTATAAAAATAGAAGAGTTTAGAAAACGCCTGCTAAGAGAAATATAAACAGAACAGCTTAACAACTTTAATATATTAAAAGAGCCTGTACATGTCTAGTCAAATGTTACAGAAAGTAGATTTGATGATAATTCTAATGATGGTCACAGTTAGATAGTTGTATTACTGCAGCAACATCTTCTAAATGTAGCAGTACTCACCTCTGTCAGATAAATTACAATTTTATGGACCATAATTATGTTATTGTGTTAGAGAAGAAGTGAAAACCATTGTTTAATAGTACATACAGCAACGAACTTTGATCCCACAGCATTTAAAGTACAGCATTACCAGTTTTTCTCCAGCAACTCACTATTCATCCTGGTGCTGCAAATCGGTGATGTTTAACATGTAAATTAAACACTGCATTCTGTATCTTAGGAACATAGGAGGCTATTCAGCTCCTCCAGCCTGTTCTGCCATTCAATTGGACCACAACTAATCTGTACATTATCTCCATCTATCCGCTTTGGTTCCATAACTTATAACATCCTCAGCAACAAAGGTCTATTCTCTGTGAAATAACTCCACAGAGGCCAGCATCTTGTCACCAAGTCACCCTTTATTTACACATGGAGAGCCCTTGACACTAATCTATCTCCCTCAGAACCACTCTCAGAGTAAAGAGGATATCTGACACTCCTGTTTATATCTGTCAGCCCGGGCTCCCTGATTGGACCAGGTTAATAGCCCCAAACAAGGAACTCATTCTATGAGGTCCACCTGGCTGACCTTGTTACAATCACTACATCCCTCTGCAAAAGATATAGGACAGTTCTTTTTGTTTGAAGCTCCTGTTGCGGCATTTGAGCATCGGGTCGGGTTCCTCTACCTTTGCCTCTGACACGGGTGATGTGTAATGCACAGTAGCTCACTTTTTGCACATGGAACACCTCGGAAGAAATTCATTCTCTTCTTCAGGCACCAAAGGCTTTGAAGTGATAACACCCACTGTGCCTATCCCAGATTCCAAAGTCTCTTCAATGCTTGATGGACATGGAGAACCCATGGCTTCTGGAGCAGGTGGAAAGGCTGTTGAGGAGCCGGGCACATATTGCTCCCATGCCATTTGCGAATTTGCAGTTTTTGTATGGTCGTGTTATGGACCATCGCACCTGCCCGAACTTTATACATCACTGGACCTGACCTCATGTCAACCATGCCTCTTACCCAAGCAGGGCCATTCTTGTGGTTCCTACATTAAACTTTGATCCCTGAAGTAAACCGTCTCTCTCACTCAGTAGAGACATGTGTCATTTCACCCTCCCCCCAGGTCTGGGAAATTAGATTTAACCTGGTGTCGAATCTTCTCCCCATTAGCAACTCTGCTTGAGCTATCCGTGTAGCTGCATGATGGGTGATCCTAAAATCAAATAGGAACTAGGACAGTTTGGTATCTAGTTAAGCTGTAGGCTGTTTCTTTAAGGCTGCCTTCAAAGGTTAGACAGCTCTTTATGCCAGACCATTGGATAATGAATGGTATGGAGCTGTCCTTATATGACAAATATCATTCGACTTTCTCTGCAGGTAAACAATGGCCTGTTAACTATGACCAACGCTTCCGGGGGTCCATGTATTGCAAAAGATGCACGCAGTTTTTCTATTGTCGTCCCTGTCTTTGACGAATGAAGTCTATGCATGTTTAAACACTTTGAGCAGCATCAATTTAGGTCCCGTGGGACTCTTTTCCTGTCTTTTATCCACAAATTGGCAGCAACTACAAGGGCTTGTCAACCCAGACCCTGAAGAAAATGCTAACAGTTTGGCTAAGGGTTGGCTTTGTTTTGGGGTTTTGCTGTGGGCTGACCTAGAGTCCCACTATACAGGATATGTTTAGAGTGAGGTTATGCAATTGCCTTCACTCAAGTGGTGTTCCCCAAGTTGTCGGACTGGCACTATTCTATTGGAATACCCTGTAACTGACATGCTCCACTTACCACATTTTCCAAAAATAAAGCCTGTTGTACTGCCTGTTTGAAGACCAGCTGGGCTTCAGCTCGTAAGTGCTTTTACATGGTCACATCATTAATCCCACATTCCAAACGGTCTCTAGCATTTCATGAACATAGAACATAGAACATAGAACAGTACAGCACAGTACAGGCCCTTCGGCCCACGATGTTGTGCCGAACTTTTACCCTAAACCTAAGGTCTTCTAACCTCCATCCCTACCTTATGCTATCATCCATATGCCTATCTAATAGCCGCTTAAATGCCGCTAATGAGGCCGACTCCACTACCCTCTCCGGCAATGCATTCCACGCCCCGACCACTGTCTGAATAAAGAACCTACCTCTGACGTCTCCCCTATATCTACCCCTACTCACTTTAAAACTATGCCCCCTTGTAATAGCTACCTCCACCCTAAAGGGTTAAATGAAAGTCATATGCCTCTGCCAGTCATCTTAACCTAGTCCAAAGTCCTGATGCAGATGCCCTGGTTCTCGAACTGCTGAGTAAACCTGAGTGCATCTCAAATTAGAGGAGTTGTAATATTCCTTAATAAATCCATCAACTCTTGAAAGTATCTGGTGCCTTGGGGACAGTTAGGTTCCTAATAACCGAAAAAGCTACGGGTCCACAAACTTTCAGGAGAATCAATTGTTGTCATCTGCCCCAATGTCCTTTGCCCAGAAAAAAAAAACACATTCTTTCCACACACTGGTCCCAGTCTTCAATGGCACGATCGAATGACTTAAGTTTTCCAAATATCAGGATGATGCCAGAAATGCTTATTCCAACTCAAAGATGACTGTTGCAAGCAAATTTCTTCAGGAGTGTGCTTTTCTCTTATCGCCGCAGAAATAACTCTACAGAGGCTGGTATCCTGTCACCAAGTTACCCTTTATTTACATGTGGAGAGTTCTTGACGCTGATCCAGCTGCCTCAGAGCCAGCTCTCAGAGTGAACAGGATGTCTGATTGGACCAGATTATCAACCCCAATTAAGGAACTCATATTCTATGAAGCCCACCTGCCTGACCTCATTATAATTATTATGCTCAATTTTGAAATTTTCAATTGATCCCCAACTTCTACAGTTTATTTTTTGTTGAGAGAATTCCATATATCCACTGCCTTTTGTGTGAGGAAATGCAACATGGTAGCACCCGTAGATGGCCTCATTTTAGTTTTATACTCCCTTACTCTAGGCTCCCCAACCCCATCAGAGGAAATAGCTTCTCTCAATCTACCCTGTGCAAACCTATAATAATCTTAAGCACCACCATTAGATGATTATTGGGGGATACAAACCAGCAATCTGTCCTCACAACTCAATTCCAGTAACTCCAGTGTCATTCTGGTGAAGATGTCTGGCACCAATTTCAAGGTCTACTGATTCCCTAAAATAGTTGGATGTGGGAGTCGCCAAAATTCTAGGGTGGACTCAGTGTCTCGAGGAATTGCAGATTAACCTTCTGAACAATCCAGAGTGGAAAAATTACACATCCATTTTAAATAATTTCTTGTTCTTTCGTGTCCTTTGGCAATTTTTGCTTATTAGTTAGCAAAACATTAAAGGTGAGAATAAAAAGCTGTTTGAACAAACAGAGTGGCTCATCTAGAGAGGTTGCATGTTGAAACCTCTAGAAACATAGAGTTAAAGGAAGATTATCTTTGGCCAGTTAACAACCATGCAAATTCTGAAAGGCTTCCAGTACTCAAACAGGATTACATCTGCCATTTGCTTTCAGTAATATGTATAGCGCTTTCTTTACGTGATAATTTTTTAAATAGATTCCACTACTGTTGTGAAGAATTTACTTTAAATTTAATCCCTTTTTGTCAATCTGATCACACATTTGCAAGGAGGTTGGTTGGCTGAGCTGGCTAGATGGCTAGTTTGTAATGTAGAGTGCTACCAACAGTGTGGGTTCAATTCCTACACTGGCTGAGGTTACCATGAAGAATTCTTCTTTCTCAATTTTCTCCACCATCTGAGCTTTGGTGACCCTCAGGTTAAACAAACACTAGACATCTCCTAAAGAGAGAGCAGCCCTATAGTGACTTTACATTTTTACACATTCACAAAGGAAGATCTCCTCCTTTTCGACTGCACTGAATTTTAATTGAAGTATTTAACTGAAACCAGTAACCCTCTGTGGTTGGTAAGTGTACTTTCAACTGAGATTATGATTGATCGTCTATTTTTTAATGCTCATTATATTTGAAATTAGAATATTAATGGATGTTCTCTTTTTATCACAGAACTATTTCGTAAAGAGCTCCTTCTATAATCTACCCACAACACTCAAAGCTCCATAAAGTGAAAACCATCATGAGAGTGTAAGATATAGGAAAGCAAACAAGCTATTCAATTCCTCCCTGCTATTCCTCAATCGTGACTGATCACACCCTTGACTCCATCTTCTCATGCTGACTCCATATCACTTCGGTAATTAGGCATAGTCCACAAGGGATTATGAGGGCATATATAGTTTGATGGCACCACTCCACATTAAGCATGAAGCAAAGCAATGAGATAGGTCCCTATTCTACTTCAGCTGGAATGGAAATTGAGCCCAAGCTGCTTGCATTACTCTGAACAACACACTATCCATCTAGACAACTGAACTAAGTGGTAATTCATTTAAAATGGCGACCATGTAAATATTGTTGATTGCCATAAAATCTAATCTGGTTCACTAATGTCCTTTAGGGAAGCAAATCTGTTGTCGTTTCCTGATGTGGCCGACATGCAGCTGCAAGGTGCTTAACTCTTAACTGCCCTCCAGGCAATTAGACATGGATAATAAACCCAGGCACAGCTGGTGATACCCATATCTTGTGTATGAATAAAAATAGTACAAAGATCCTGAAGGGTTGGAGAATTGACGAGATCACAGAGATAGAAGGAAGGAAGTGAAAAATGTATTAGCTATTGAGTTATGAGCAGGTGCCAACAATGTTGAGCAGTCACTTTCTGATAGTATTAAAATATCTTTAGGCTACCACTGGTCAAAATCACCAAGGTTCTTTGCTGTTCACTGACATAAAATCAATTGGTTTCAGCTTGATAAAATCATAGAACAGTTACAGTTCCAAAGGAGGCTATATGTCCCTATGTGTCCATGTTAGTCTCTACACAAACAATTTGGTTATTCCAAATCAGTGGCCCTTTCCTGATGGCCCTGGAAACATCCTCCATCTTCAGATAATCATCCAATTCTCTTTTGAAAGCCATGGCTGAATCTGCTTCCTCCATGCATGCATGTGCTGCATTCCAAACCTTAATCAATCAGTGCGAGAAAAAGTTTTTCGCTTGTGCCGCCATTGTTTCTTTTGTTAATCTCCTCAATTTTGATTTTTTTATTCAAGCATTGGCAGCTTTCTTTTCAACATAAAATACTTTAGTGATGCATAATGACTCATGAAGAACCAACAGAAATTTCGCTTTGACAATTTTCACCAAGTATAATATATCCATTTGTGTCAAATTATACTGTTGTATTGTTCAGTAAAGTCATTTTGCAAACTACTGCAACTGAAATACTTTTCGTAAGGAAAACAATTTATATTTTGATTGACAGGGAGAAAAAATTACTGTACAATAAAAAAAGGAGAAATAAAGAGCAAAATACCTAAACAAGGATTATGCAATTTGAATGATCAACTAAACTGTGAGGCTTAACGTGTAACATCATCTTTGTTTCCAATGGCCTTGCTACTCCCGATCCCTGCAATGTCTTGCAGCCTACTACCCTCTGAGAGCTCTGCACTCTTCCAATTTTGGTTTCTTGCACCTCTCAAATTTTAATGGCTCCAGTCATCTGGCCCGCTAGCTTTGGAAATGAGCCCCCAAAACTTTCCTACTTCTCCACCTCTCTCTCTTGCATTAAGTTATTCCATAAAAAAAATCTACATAGCGAATATTTGGTCACCTGCCCTATTACATCCCCATGTTCCTTTGTTCACTTGGACCCTGATTTGATTTCAATGTTCTTTAACTCAGTTTCCCAGAGCTTGGGAATCTCAGCAGTTATGAGTGGAGTTGGAAGCAAAGAGATCAAGCAGCTAAACATTATCTCTTACATAGCTAACACACCTGGAGGAGTGGTTGTTTCTCTGTGCTCCAGCCCAAAACCACGCACTGTACCCCTTAGGCAACCTTTTGTTCCGCAATTGAACTGACCCATCAATTTCTAGCCTATAATAACAATCTTATGCCTTGAGACTACTCCCTCATCTGTGATTACCAATATCTGGTACTCACACCACATCCCCAGCCTTGTGCCATGTTTCTTTTCCAGATAAGCCCTCTTTCCCTCAAACTGTAGGACTGAATCTTACCAGAAATTGGCTAAATGTCATTTTTGGTTAGTTTCATGGAGAAATCCTTACTCTGTGCCGTAGTGAAATCTTTTACACTATCTTCCCAAACTCACCTCATTAAGCATGCATCATGCCTCTATGGCACCCAGTTCATCTTATCCTCCCTCTCTCCACAGGAGTAAGAACAGGCCACTAATAGGACCTTCCAGGATTCTTGGCACCAGCATCACCTTCAAAGCTCAGCCGTGCACCCAGTCAAGTGCTTGCAGAGTTGAATTCTGAGGAAGGGTCACCGGACCCGAAACATTAACTCTGATTTTTTTCTTCATAGATGCTGCCAGACCTGCTGAGCTTTTTCCAGCAACTTCTGCCTTTGTTCCAAGTGCTTGCAGACCACAGTTTCCCTGCATGGATTATTTTATTGCCCCAGGCATGTCAGACAGAAGGTAATTGGCACCCTGCTTGACCCATGGGGTCCTGGAGCTCCTGTTAGCAGAGCGGCGAGTGCAGTCATTGTCCATGGAGCGTGCCCTGCGATGTTGGTGACCGATGGAGATCAGGAGCAGGCAGTGAGCTGGAATCGCTGGGTTACTGCTCTGACTTTCATATCAGCAATCATCTAGATTGTATGTGGCAAGTGGGAGATCGGGAAACTACACATTAATGAGGGAAACTGATGTAATAATGAGGATTTTAATGCATGCTAATGAATGCTAATCCAAGCAAATAGGCTTTTTGCCACTCACTAATGAGTACCTAAACTCACCATTTAAGATATTTTCTAATCAACCTGATCAGAGGTGTTTTTACATGCCTCTGGAGAAGGTGGCACTTGAACCTGGGCCTCCTGGCACAAAGATAGGGATACTCCCACCACACCACAACTCTTGGTTGGAAAATGGGATTTCTCAGCTGTAAACAGCCGAAAGCCCCTCACTGCCAATTTTACACAGCTCTCCTCTCATTCAGGAGCTGGGAAGATTCTGCTTGTAAGGATTCCCAGTTTCTGTGGATGGCACTTGTTCCCGTCTGCAATGAACCATGACTGTCTTCCTCAGCCAGCTCTGTTAATTTGGCTGACTGCTGAGCAGGATAGAGAATAAAAATAACTCCTGGTTTCATCCCTCAATTCCTCCCTCCTCCAGTAATTATCAACACCCAACATTCCAATTATAAAAAATAGTGCAGACGAAGAAGTAAAAAAGTTGAACAGTATTTTGTATTATGACTGCTTCTTGAAAATTGGAGCCTGTTGAATCACTTAGCTAATTCAAATACTCCTTAGCACCTCTGAGTGGTCAGGTTGAATGCTAACATTGGATCAAGAGAATCAAATTTTCCCAGCAAAATAGCCTGTTTTTTTTTCAAACGAGGGCAGTTTGTTTAAATACAAAATAAGATCTAACTTTCCATGATGTAGAATGATTCCCCAAGAACCAGCATAAATTCTGCTTTGGCATAGTAGCACAGTTCTCTCCTTATAACAAATTTATTTGTGTTAATTATCCAACCATAATGTTCAAACCAGACACTTAGCAATTTACTGCAATTGAGATACCTTATTGTGCAAAAAATAATTTTAAGTTTTGACAGACACAATAAAAAAAAGCAAGAATTGTCTACATAAATAGATGAATGAAGAGCCAGGGAAGTCAGAAGAACAATGTATGTAAACAGGAACTATTGAAACTTTGGTAGTGTGGCCATTTTAGAAATATGGAAACGTGTCAGTTAATTTTGTTCAAAGGAAGACTCCATGAAGTATAATGAGATAAATGGCCAGATCATGTCTTTATGTCGTGTTGATCAATGGATAAATGTGGCCAGACACTAGGACAATAATCTGCTTTTCTTCAAGTCATACCATGTTTTACCATCTTTTATATTCACACTAGTTTAATCTGACCTGACCACCATTCACCATCTTGTTTAGAAGAGAACATCTCCAACAACAAAGCTCAAACTTGTTACTGCACAGAACTTATGTCCTTAACTTTATAAATTGAGTTTTCAATCTACAATCTCCCACTGAGCCAAGATTGACACATCCTTCTCGTTATTTATTTTCAAGATGGTTTAACGCAGGCAACTTTTATTATCTAGCTCTAATTACCTTGGGAAGGTGGTAGTGGGAGGAACTGCTGCAGCCTTTAGTGTGATGCGGCTGCCAGAATAAAATCAGCAAAGAAATTCTGGAAGATTGACGCAGCAAAAACTGGAGAAACACTCATTGCATTGAAGACAGTACAGTGAAGGTCCACTAAATTGGTTCCTGTGATGAGGGGGTTGAAATATGATGAGAGGCTGAGTAAATTAGTTCCATATTCTATGGAATATAGAAGACCGAGAAGAGATCTCATCAAGTCGTACAGGATTCTGAAGGGGCTTGACTTTGTAGATTCAGAGAGAATGTTTCTGTAGTTTGGGGAATCTAAAACACATAGAGATGCACAGCATGGTAACAGACTCTTCAGCTCAACTCGTCCATGCTGACCAGATATCCTAAATTAATCTAGTCCCATTTGGCCCATGTCCTTCTAAACCCTTACTATTCATACACTGATCCAGTGCCTTTTAAGTGTTGTAATTGTACCAGCCTCCACCACCTCCTCTGGTAGCTCATTCCATACATGCACCACCCTCTGCATGAAAACATTGCCCTTTAGGTGCCTGTTAAACCTTTCCTTTTCACCTTAAACCTATGCCCTCTAATTTTGGACTCCCTTACCCTGGGGAAAAGACTTTGACTATTCACGCACATCATGATTTTATAAACTTTTATAAGGTCACTCCTCAACCTCTGACCCTACAGGAAAAGTAGCCCCAGCCTATTCAGCCTTTCCCTATAGCTCATGAGCACAGTGTCAGGATAAGGGGCTCATCACTTGGGACAGAGATAAACAGAAATTACTTGTACTTTTGGAATTGTCTACCCCAGATGAATGCCCTATCGTGGAATGCATTTAGTGCTGTGAAGTGCCAATTTTTGGTCTCTCAGGAAATCAAAGGATACATGGAGTAAGTAGGAAAGTGCAGCTGAAGTCCAGGATTGGCTAGTATTGTACTAAATGGCAAAGTACATTCCACAGGCGAATATCTACTTCTGTTCCAATTTCCCCCATTCTGTGTTACATCCAAATGTGTGACATGCCAGGCAATCTGGAAGCAATGGTGTACTTATGCCACCCCCCACCTTGGTAGTGGTGGTTGTAGAGAAAACAGGTGTTGTCAAAGTTAGTTTGCCAGGTTTGCTGCAGCTCACCTTTTAAATAAAACATATCCCAGCATAGTGACTGCTAGAAGTCTCCACACTAGGAAATCGATAGCATTTGACAGTCCATTCCTCAGCCAGAATTTTATTTCTTTAGGGATGGTAAATGACTCCTCTCACAACTGAAAACAAGGATTTTTCAACTAAATTAGTCTCAGTGAGAGAGGTATGAGAGACGATGAGGTCTGATAATTAGACGTACTTTCATAGCAAGAAGCAAAATGACATTCAACCATGTTACAAAGGCTCCAGTGAAATAATTCTGCTCTGCATAGAGTAAGTCACAAACAGTGAATAAGTGGAGAGACAGAAGTATTCCACACAGTAGGCTGGCTATAGTGCCTGCAGTAATTCATTGATTCTGTATCCCCATGACAGTATTGGTGGGTACTTACAAATGATAGCTTCAGGCATTCCAACTTTAAAAGAAAGTAAAACTTACATTCATTCAGTGGTTTCCAGACTTTTGAAAGTTCTTTCCAACCGATGAAGTATTTCAGGGCCAGCACACCAGCACAGTTGTTAGCATTGCTGCCTGACAGCACCAGGGTCCTGGGTTTGATGCCAGCCTTGACTGACTGACTGACTGTGTAGAGTTTGTAAATTCTCCCCATGTCTGTGCAGGTTGCCTCCCATAGTACAAAGTTGTTGCAGGTTAGTTGGACTGGCCATGCTGAAATTGCTCTGTGATGTGCAGGCTAAGGGGGTTAGCCATGATAAGTGTGAAGTTACAGGGACAGGGTGGGGGGTGATGAGGATTGGAGCAGATTAGATGGGTTGAATGGCCTATTTCCACACTGTAGGATTCTATGAAGTAAAGACACTGCACTTAAAGTCTCCCTGGTATAGACACTAGGGCAAGCTCCCTTGCTGTTCTTCAAAGAAATGCCATGGCATCTTTTTGCAATCATCTGAGACAGCAGTCAGGGCTTCAATTTAATGTTTCATCCAAAGGACAGTGTACAGCTAAAGGCTAAAATAGAAAGCTATATCAGTCATGTTTAGTGTACACATGAGCATTCTTAGCATCTTCCTTATTGAGGATGATATCTGCTTTAATTTTTTTTCTCCAGCAACCCGACAACTGTTGCAGCAGCTTCCATCTCCTATGTTGATTGTTGACACCATGGTGGACAACTGTGTGTTAGGTATCACTAATCCTGTGGCTCAGGATTCCCACTCTGGCATCACAGTCTCTTCTGCATCCTCTACAGTGGACGACAATGGGCTGAGAAAGTGTATGACTCACTGGCCTCTGCTTTCTCTAGGCCTTCTTCTCGGCCTAACTTTCTGTTTCTGTCCACCTCTTCCAATGCCCTTTCAAACAGTCACCTTCTAGAGTTCACAAATGTCAGTGACTGCCTCTTAGTTCATCCGCACTCTTTATATCTTTCTTGATGATGCACTTATGTTGGAGGTATGGACACCAGAGATAACCCATTAGCCTGTTCACCATACAGAGAGTCTTTGAGTTGTTTCCATATTCACTGTGATTCTACTTAACAAAGCTTTTCATTCGATGATTCAAGTTTGGAATTTGATTGAGCCAATCAAATTATTTTCTTCTAAACTGATTTCTGGCAACAGCAATGTTGATCTTAATTATCTTAGTCAACCTGGTACTCAGACTAGCAAATTTCTGTTGCATTTTCTTAGTCAGAAGTGTCTTTCATTTACATGGCAGCTTTCATATGTTTAGGACATCCCAAAGCACTTTACAATCAATGAAGTGCTTCAGAAGTGTAGTCATTGTTGTAATATAGGAAGTAGAGCAGCCAATTTGTACACTGTAAATGCCCACAAACAACTTTTCAGAAAACCTGGTGGCCAAGGATAAAACAGGAGTCAATTTCTGCACATTGTTAGACGTATTAATGCATAGATATAACATGTTCTAAACAGAAATAACCTTTCCAGCCTGTTCCCACTTATTGGAGCCTAAGAAAGTCCCAAATTAGTGTCCACCATCGGCATCCAATTTTGTTGTTGGATGAGAGATCAATATTGGTCACCAGGGACAACTGCCCTACACTTCTTCTAAATAATGCTATTGAATCTTTTAAATCCGTTTGACAGGGCAGCATTCCCTCAATAGTGCACTAAGTCAACCTAGGATAGAACTTGAACCCAAAGCCTGATGACTCAGTGATTAGAGGGTATTTTTTGCTCATTCATGGAATGTGTGCATCGTTGTCTCGGTCAGTATGTATTGCCCATCCTAATTGCCCAGGGGGGCAGTTGAAAATCAACCACATTGCTGTGGATCTGGAGTCGCATGTAGACTAGACCATGTAACGATGACAGATTTCATCTCCTAAAGGACATTCTTGAACCAAATGGGTTTTTACCACAATCGATAATGGTTTCACGGTCATCATTAGAGTAGCTCCTTTTTTAAATTCCGATTTCTTTATTGAATTCAAATTTCTCCATCTGTCAAGCAGGGATTTGAACAAATGTTCCCAGAACATTGGAACTATCCATGGAGCCACAGCTAACACATACACTGTATGAGAGATCTAATGCATGGGGAAATAAAATTATTTCTGAGTTGCTCATTTATGAAGAAAAATGTTTCAACCAGTTTTACTCTGCTCATAGATCAGGACAGCATTATTTTGTAATTATGTGAGATATTAAATAGAGTTTTAGTAATGCTTATTGCAAGATGATTTGAGCACGGGAGTAGTGAAGTTTTGCTTCAATTGTATAGGAGCTTGTTTCGACCACACCTGAAGTACCGAATGCAGTTTTGGTCTCCTTTTCTCGGGAAAGATATTATTGCAATACTTGGAGTCCAATGAATGTTCATCAGACTTTTTTGCAGCATGAAGGAACTGCCCTATGAAGAGAAATTGAGGAAACTGGATCTGTATTTTCTGGAGTTTTGAAGAATGAGAGGTGATCTCATTTTAAAAAATACTTAAGTGGATTGACAAAGTCAATGAACATAAGATGTTTCACCTGGTTGGAGAGTCCAGATCTAGGAGGCACAATTTAAAAGTAGGGAATGCCCTTTAAGACTTAGATGACACAAAATGATTTACTTAGGTACTGGTAAATAGATCATTATAGATCATAGAATCACTACAGTGTGGAAATTTGCCCTTCGGCCCAGCAAGTCCACACCAACCCTCAGGACATCCCACCCAGAACCATCTCCCTCATCTACACTTCCCTGAACACTATGGGCAATTTAGCATGGCCAATCCATCTAGCCTGCACATCTTTGGACTGTGGGAGGAAACTGGAGCACCCAGACACGGTAATGTTCTCTTTAAGTTGCACAGGATCCATGCACACCCGTTGGCGTGTGAACACAGTGAACACGTCTGGTTCTCAAGCCTCTGCTGTGCATGGACCTCAGCAGGAAATGGGAATATAGATCATAGGGAGTGGTTGAGGTGACTAGCATAGATATATTTAGGTTAGAGCTAAATAAACATAGGAGTGGGAGAGGAATAGAGAGAATTGCTGGTGGAGTGAGAGGAAGGGGGATGTGTACAGTATAATCACTAGCTTGGGTTAGAATCCCTACAGTGTGGAAACAGGCCCTTCAGCCCAACAAGCCCACAACAACCCTGAGTGCATCCCACCCAGACCCATCCCCCTATAACACACTTACATCCCTGAACACTACGAACAATTTAGCATAGCCAATCCAACTAGCCTGCACATCTTTGGACTGTGGGAGGAAACCCATGCAGACACGGGGAGAATGTGCAAACTCCACACAGACAGTCACCTGAGGCTGGGATTAAACCTGGGTCCCTGGTGCTGTGAGGCAGCAGTGCTAACCACTGAGCCACCGTGCCGCCCTAATTAGGTAGTTGGGCTAAGTGGCCTGTTCTCTGCTGTACATTCTATGTAATTCTGATGACAAGTGTATTGTCTTTTAGATGGTCATTATATGACAGGGACTTCTCAAAAGCTTAATGGGTTTAAACACAGCAACATTCTGTTTTGGTTGCATCAACTTGATGTAGCAGCACTAAATAAAAGCTTAAGATGACACAAAGCAAACAGTAGAACCTCAGATAACAAGGTGTAGAGCTGGATGAACACAGCAGGCCAAGCAGCATCACAGGAGCAGGAAGGCCGACGTTTCAGGCCTAGACCCTTCATCAGAAATGGGGGAGGGAAAGGGGTTCTGAAATAAATAGGGAGAGAGGGGGAGACGGATAGAAGATGGATAGAGGAGAGGATAGGTGGAGAGGAAACAGACAGGTCAAAGAGGCGGGGATGGAGCCAGTAAAGGTGAGTGCAAGTGGGGAGGTAGGGAGGAGATAGGTCAGTCCAGGGAGGATGGACAGGTCAAGGGGGCAGGATGAGGTTAGTACATAGGAAATGGGGGTGCGGCTTGAGGTGAGAGGGGATAGGTGGGAGGAAGAACAGGTTAGGGAGGCGGGGACGAGCTGGGCTGGTTTTGGGATGCGGGTAGGGGGAGGGGAGATTTTGAAGCTTGTGAAATCCACATTGATACCATTGGGCTGCAGGGTTCCCAAGCGGAATATGAGTTGCTGTTCCTGCAACCTTCAGGTGGCATCGTTGTGGCACTGCAGGAGGCCCAGGATGGACATGTTGTCTGAGGAATGGGAGGCGGAGTTGAAATGGTTCATGACTGGGAGGTGCAGTTGTTTATTGGGAACCGAGCGTAGGTGTTCTGCAAAGCGGTCCCCAAGCCTCCGCTTGGTTTCCCCGATGTAGAGGAAGCCACAACGGGTGCAGCGGATGCAGTATACCACATTAGCAGATGTGCAGGTGAACATCTGCTTGATGTGGAAAGTCTTCTTGGGGCCTGGGATGGGGGTGAGGGAGGAGGTGTGGGGGCAGGTGTAGCACTTCCTGCGGTTGCAGGTAAAAGTGCCGGGTGCGGTGGGGCTGGAGGGGAGTGTGGAGCGGACAAGGGAGTCCCGGAGAGAGTGGTCCCTCTGGAAAGCAGATAAGGGTGCGGAGGGAAAAATGTCTTTGGTGGTGGGGTCGGATTGCAGATGGCGGAAGTGTCGGAGGATGATGCGTTGGATCTGTCCTGCAAATCTCCCCTTGTAATATGATAACTTTAAGATGATAGACTTGTCTGGAAGTAGGACAATCATATACATGTTCACTAGCAGTAGGTGGATGTATTGCTAAGAAAGTGAGCAAAGGTTTTGTAAGGAATGCTGTGAGTGAGAAAGTGGAAAGTAGGCAGACAGATGGATCAAAAAATCTGAAGAAAAAATATTTTGAAGAAGTGATCAGAAAATGACGAAGTCGGATGGATTATTCGAATAAAGAAAATGGACGAATTAGGTTATAAAGAGGACGGTGAAAGATCAGAACTAAAACGTGCATTCCATTCCTCACTCCACAAATACTGCCATAACGTACCAAATATGAATAACTGTTTTGATTTATTAGAAATATAAACTGAAAGAAAAAAGAAGAAAGAATTTGCAAGGAGTGATGAAAATAAAAAAAGTAATCAGCTGGAATGAATGAGCTGATGTGGATGAAGGCAGCACGGGCCCTTCATCAGGCCCCGCCCACAATAACCCCGCCCCTGGATAGCCCCGCCTCTCACAGCGACCTGGCCGTGTCCCACAATCAGGCCCCGTCGGCAATCACCCCGCCCCTTCATGACACCTCCTCCTCCTTCGACTAATCCCCGCCCCCTCCATGCAGTGCACAACAATCAGGCCCCGCCGACTGCAGCCGCCCACTGGCCGCGCCCTCACCATGTGATCCACAACAACATGGAGCACCGCCCTTCCGCCCCGCCCTTCTGCCCCGCCCCCTACCCCCCCAACCCACAGCCCCGCCCTTCTGCCCCGCCCCTTACCACACCAACACGGAGCCCCGCCCTTCCGCCCCGCCCCTTACCACCCCAACCCACAGCCCCGCCCTTCTGCCCCGCTCCTTACCACCCCAACCCATTGCCCTGCCCTTCTGTTCCGCCCCTCCACGTGGCCCCGCCTCTCCATCCTGACCTCTGACCTTATCCACCGGCCCCTCCACACCATTTGATCCGCCCCACCTCAGGGCTCTGCCCCTTCCTCATTGCCCCCTGGTGTGGTTCATGGAGGCGAGCGGAGACCCAAGCCCCGGGACTTCGCGCCGTGGCCTTAGATCTGAGGAGCATGAGGGGTCGGACCCTCGGGAGAAAGAGCAGGCGGCCGCCGCTGGTGAGGGACGTAGGTTCTTTGGCTGTCGGGAGGCCCCGGTACCGGTTGTGTTGAGAGGCGGAGGGCCCCAGCTCAGCGCCGGCACCTTCCCACTACTGTTCGACCCGGACGGGAGGCTGGTCAGAGAGTCTTACTTTCGTAAACTCATCTTCAAGGAGGGTGAGTGATGTCTACTGGGGTCAAACAGCTCATTAGGGGTGTGATGCCCACCAGAGTCGAACAACCGCAGGGGTGTGATGTCCCCAGGTCTGAGCAGCCCTTGGGAGTGTAACGCCCACCCAAGCTCAACAGCCACCCAGGGAAGCGATGAACAATTCCCCTGAAGAGGGACTGGAAGTGATCCCGGATGAGGGAGGATAGTCCTCCTATGACAGGATCTTCAGGGAATGAGAAGAGTGGTGAATGATAAGGCAGCTTGTAGATTTTCTTCTTGTATTTGTGATTTCTCACATCTGACATGGTGAGTGAGTGAAGGTTAGTAGAGCTCCAGGGAGAAATGGGATTGTGAAGCGTCCCAAGGAGGAGAATGACCAAGGAAGATTGAAAGATCTTATGTTCCAAGTAATTGCTTGTATTATCTGTAATGAGTGACTGATTAATTCTGTGATATTACTCTGCAGTATGTATTGGGCTGATGTGTTGTACAGGAGAATCTAGTTTGTTCAAGGTGGGGTTATCCACTTGCTCTGTGGTAACAGTTCTACAGTGAAGTTTAATAGAGGACTATGTTATTTATGTATATACTAGAATGAGCAAACGGTTAAGCTTGAAACAAAAAAGAAATTACTGGAGGAACTCTGCAGGTCTGGTAGCATCTGTGGAGAGAAAGCAGGGTCAACATTTTCAGGACCAGTGACCCTTCATCAGAACTAGTAGGAGCTAGGAACAGTGTGGTATTCGTGCTGAAGATGGGGTAAAATGAATGAGAAGTTAGGTGGAGACAGAGCCCGGAGGGAGAGCAAGACGGTAGGGCAGACAAAGGGATGAATAATGGTATGCCAGGGTGAAAGAAGAGACCAGAAGTAGGTGAAAATGGGTTGCCTGTGCTGAAAGCAGCCCATGTGATGACAAGGCTTGGGGTTAAGTTTGACTTCACTTTTTCCTTTTTATGCTGATGGTGTGATGCAACTATATTCTTTTAAACTTGCGTATATATTTCAGTATTGCGAGTGCAAAGGTGTTTGTGATCACAGATTCAAAATGTCCATAAGCTTTGCAAATTTCACATTTGCAAGAATTTGCATAAAGTACTGAGCTATGTATTTTAGTAATTAGCATCTGCTTCAATTGACTTAACCTCACGAAACCATTGGAATGCTGGTTTTGCACTTTGTAATGGGGACTAAAATGAGGGCAGTCTAAGGGACTAAAATTTGGACAGTAGGTAAAATTGTGCCAAATCTGCTTCAATGTAGATAACCATGAGGCCATCCACTGAAGGTTGAAACCCTTTGAAATACTTACTGGTAATTATTGTAATGATTGGAAATTAAGTGATGACAAGTAAAGCTACAGCTATCTTAAGCTTTGGTTACTGTGAACAGTTCTGGGCACCACCCTGTAAGAAGGCTAAATTATTTTTGGAGAGAGTGCAGCATAGGTGTTTTGAGTGATAATCTGGAGTTTGAGAAGTAACCTCGGAGGAGAAATTACACAAGGTATCCTTATATTTCTTGGAATTTAGAAAGTTCAGGGGTGATTTAATGAAAGTTTTCAAAGTAGACTAGGGGCTAAAGGAGGGGAAGCTGAATAAATAAAACAATCGTGGGTAAACTAACTGCATCTCTAATGTGTGCCATTCAGTCAGAAACACAATGTATTGTGTGATTGACGGGTCGAAAAAGTTGTGCTTTTCCCACTGCTCATAATAATGATAGTTTAGTATCTTGAGCTCTTGGAATATGTTGGCAGAAAGAAGTGTGCCTCTCGGCAGATGGTTTTGATGATGTTTGTTGACTGTGAAAGCTGGTGATTATTCACATTTGTCAGATTCAAGCAAAAGCATTCCTCCTTGTAAGAGTCACATCTGGAGAACTTGGCAATTCAACTGTTTCATATGCAGCTGAGGAAAGATTTAATCCTGTTTTCAGGTTTATAGGTTTTACTAAAGCTCCGAAAGCTTGTGTTTACAAATAAACAGTTTGGAGTATAACCTGCTGTCGTGTGATTTCGGAACAAAAACAGAAGTTGCTGGGAAAGCTCAGGAGGTCTGGCAGCATCGATGAAGAAAAAGTCAGTTAACATTTCGGGTCCCTTCCTCCATGTGATTTCTGACCTTGTCCACCCCAGTCCAACACTGGCACCTCCACATCATAGGTTTGTTTTGACCATTCCTGGTGGTGTTACCCTTGTAAAAGTGGTGTATCCTCAAAAGGTATTAGCAACAGAGTCCTTGAACTTAAGGTAGTAGTTAGTATATTCTTGATAACTTTTCACTCCCTGCTTATCAGAATAGGCAGAAATGTGGAGTAATCAAATCAGCCATGGTCTTATTGAATGGCAGAGCAGGCTTAAGGGGCCAAAATGTAAGGTTGTACTCATAGAATCCCTACAGTGTGGAAACAGGCCAATCGGTCCAACAAATCCACACTGCCCCTCCGAAGAGCATCCCACCACAACTCATTCCCCTTACCCCTGCATTTCCCCATGTCTAACCCACCTAACCTCAACATCCCTGGACACTGCGGGCAATTTAGTATGGCCAATCCACCTACCCTGCACATCTTTGGACTGCAGGAGGAAACCGGAGCACCCAGAGGAAACCCAGGCAGACATGGGGAGAATGGTGCCATCACACAGACAGTCACCCAAGGGTGGAATCGAACCCGGGTCTCTGGTGCTGTGAGGGAGCAGTGCTAATCACCGAGCCACCGTGCCACCCCTCATAATTCCTATGTCTGTATGTATAAAGTTGCAACAGGCTATTCAGCCGGACTGATCCATGTGGTTTATGCTTCATTTGAGCTTCCTCCCTTCACTCATGATGTGGTTCCTTGACTTGCTGAACTGAGAAGGTGCTGGCATTGTGGTAATGTTGTCGGAATTGTAATCCTGAGGCTTTGAGTCTGGTGTCTGAGTTCAAATCATACCATGGTTATTTGTGGAATTTATATTTAATTTAAAAATTGCAGATGATAAGACACATGGAGGCATTGAGAACTGTAGGGAGGATAATGGAGAACTTCAAAAGGACTCTGACAAGCTGGTTTAAGTGACAGATTAAGTTCACTGCTGAGAAGTGTGAGGTGATTCATCTTGGTAGGAAAAGCATGGAGAGACAACATAAATAAATGATATAACACTAAAGGGGATGCACGAGTAGATGGACCTAGGTGTCTTTGTGGGTGAATCATAGTGACAATGTAGCAACTACCTGAGTTTTCAAAGCATGCTTTGGGTAGACTCTCAAAGGTTGTTATGCCACTTGGATCTTGCCATCACACCAATGCAGCAACTCCCATAAGCTGGTAAGCTTTTTCATTCAAATTTAAAATTCTTGCTTGGCCTGCTTAAAGGCATGTTCAGTTGGATACTGACAGTTCTCAGGTAGCTGGGTTTAAGGTACTGTACTTGTGGTACCATTCCCCCACCTTCTACATATAACCCTACACATTCTTCCTTTTCAGATAATGATCTGATTCCCTGTTGAAAGCCTCCATTGAATCCATCTCCACCAGACTCTGCAAAAGCTGAATGAGGAGTATGGGGTGGGTACCTCCGCGATTTGATCTTAAGAAGCAGAGAATCCAGTTTTCATGCTGGGTATCACATTCAGAAAGAAAGAAATAAAAAAAGCGAAGCGTAAACCGAAAAGTGATGAGTTAGACTGAATGATGATGGAATAAGAGGGTGCCATTGACTAAACCATTGTTGATTAAGCAAGCCCCAAATTCTATGAACTGAATATTTAAACTTAATGCAAATAGTGTTCTGGTTGGTTCTCAAATCTAAAAGGTGCTGTCAAGTAAAGTAACTTAAAAGTGTCTGGAGATAAATCCTCGGCACATTGAGGCAGCTGAAAGTTTCATAGACAAGTTGCCAAGTCATAGAGTCGTAGGATTGTACAGAGTGGAAACGGACCCTTCAGTCCAACTCTTCCATGCGGACCAGATATCCTAAATTAAGGACCTAGGACAAGGATCTAGTCCCATTTGCCAGCGTTTGGCCCATATCCCTCTTAACCCTTCCTCTACCCATCCAGATGCCTTTTAAATGTTGTAATTGTACCAGCCTCCCACTTCATCTGGCAGCTCATTCCATACACACACCACCTTTAGTTGGAAAAAGTTACCCCCTAGGTCTCTTTTAAATCTTTCCCCTTAAACCTATGCTGTGTAGTTTTGGACTCCCCTACCATGGGGAAAACACTCCAGTTGCTAACGAAAGCCTTTCTTTTGGAGAAATCTAAAATACTGATGCAATATCCCTATTTTGGCATAATGCACCAGGAAAAACCTTAGTAACGGTTCGTGAAAGGGCACCAACAGATGGAAAAGACACAAAAGATAGATTTAATGTGCGTAGTTGTGCTAGTACAGCTGGAACAGAAAAATGTAAATTGTTGTACATTGAAAAAAGCCAGTGCCCATGATGTTTCCAGGAGATAAGAATATTTCCACTGCATTATTATGGTAACTAGAGCATGAATAATCAGGCAAGTTTGTCTGGACTGGTTTCAGAAGTACTTTGTTCCACATGGTGCACTCATTGCAGGTTCGTTGGGCTTGATGAAAACTGCAAGATGCTGTTCTTGCTTTACATTTGCTCAGCATGTGCGCATGCTGGACTTCTTTTTCGTATGTTTAGCATATACTTATCCCAGAATGTAACATCATTAATTTAGCCAAGGAACCAAAGAATTTTATCGTCCATAAAGTCTGAGCATAAGGGCAAGTTTATAAGGCATGCACATTGTGCTGTGATCTGAGATAGCATGGTTCCAGAAAGCATTTACAATGAAAAGTGCCATCTGGACAGCAGAACATGTAAGGGACAAGACATCTGACAAACACTTGGCACAGCCTGTGGTCAGCATCTTTGTTTGCTGATGAGGAATATGCTGATGGTAATTTTAAAGGATCCAGTGTGTCGAATCAGAAGATGATTTTTGGAATTGTTAGATTCTGTGAGAAGGATGTCTACACAAGCCGCATGCACATTGTGAGCAAGATGTTGAAGAAATTATGAACATAAACTGTGATGCTCCTGTTGTTCATGCACTTGCATATGGTGACATCATGGTAAGGATTTTGTCCAGAGGAAAAAGATGAGGAAAGTGACAACAGTGGTGACCAAGTAGACCATGTAACCGTAGACAGGTGTACAAAAATGTGTTTGGTATTTTAACCACATTCTCTATACTTTGTCAAACTTTAAATGCAGCACAACCAACGAGTCAGCCAACCTTCTCTTACCAGAGAACGTGACTGAACTTCTCCCAGAAATGGTATCGTTAGTTTGTGGAAATGATTTAGTTTTGCATGATTTCGGTGCAGATGTGCCAATGATGGTTCAATTGACCCAAGAAGAGCAAAAAGCCCTTGAGCAGGATATTTTCAAGGGGTGCATGAAATGAGCAGCCCAATTAAGAATTGGCTAAAATTGGATCCTCATTAGCTGACTTAGCTAAGCCTTTTCTGTTGCATGCATTTTTCTAAGTAGCCAACTCAGTTCAGCTTAGCAAATGTGAATTCCACCAGAGTGCTAGGGTTCAGTGTCTCAGGAGTTCAGCAGGCCAATGAGAGAGATGTTTGCTTAATTTTTGCCTAAACAAAGCATCTGGTGAATATTTCTAGCATAAGGTTTTTGTATTTAGGTCTTCAATCATTTTTTGATTCCCCCTCTCTTACAAATAGGCTTGATGGGTATAAGATTGACACCAGTGTGTCAAAAAAGTTTAAATAAATACAATTTAAGCATTCAGATTGGGGATACTTCAAGTGTAAAGAGGAGGATTACTTGAATGACCTAATTCATAACAAGTAAAATACGATAGAGAGGTCAAGTTGGCTGATGTGTTGCAGCTCCAGCAAATAGGAGTTGCTGGACACCAAGGTGATCCACAGTGAACCTGTTTGCCTGTAGCAAACGTTTGCAGTTTGAGCAACTTCACAGTCAAGTTGAGGAGTTGGTGTCTGAGCTGTAGATGTTGTGCTGTAACCAGCAGGAACAAAGTTACCTGTTCACTTTTCTCCAGGAGGTGGAAACAAATCTTTAGATCAGGCAATTCAAACTTGGTCCGCGATCAAGAACAGGAGGGTATGATTATAGGTGTGCAGGTATGGGGACTTGAGGGATATCCCTTAAGGAGCCTGGAATTGTCCAACAGTTACAAGGATCTTGCAAGTCACGTGTCCAGGAGTGGGGACTGCAGGGCAGATGAGTGAACTGACCGTAGTACCTTGGTACAGGAAACCATTTAAGTGGGTGGAGCAAATCGGAACTTTTTGTCCATAATTTCCAGGATTTTTCCACTTCAGTTATTTATTCAATACCCTTTTGAAAGTTACTTTTGAACTTGCTTCTGCCTGCCTTTCAGGCAGCACAATCCAGATCCTAACAACACAACTGGGTGGTGGCTCAGTGGTTAGCACTGCTGCCTCACTGCGCCAAGGATCTGGGTTCAATTCCACCCTCTGGCGAATTTGTACGTTCTCTCCGTGTCTGCTTGGGTTTCCCCCCACGCTCCAAAGATGTGCAGCTTAGGTGGTTTGGCTATGCTAAATTTCCCGTAGTGTGCAGGGATGTGCAGGGTACGTGGATTAGCCATGGGAAATACAGGGTAACAGGGATAGGGTGGAGCTTGCGTGGGATGGTCTTTCGAGGTTTGGTGTGGACTTAATGGGCCGAATGGCTTGCTTCCACACTGTAGGAATCTATGAACACTGTTAGTTTTAAAAACACTCATGTCTCCTCTGGTTTCTTTGCCAATTACCTTCAATCGGTGTCTTCTGGTTACTGATCTTTCTGCCGAATGAAACAGTTTATCCCTATACCTGTCCAGGTTTCTTCAGTTGTCCAGAAACTAGTGCTGTGAATCCTTGACTGCCAATCTGCTTCTTGAAGGCCACCAGCACTGTGCCCCAGTGTATAAATGGCAATTATGGCTAGCGTTGAATAAGAAGAGTGTCACTCCAAGGCTTGAACCCAGAATTTCAGGCTGAGTCTGCTGCTACTATGTGGGCACTGCCTTGTGCAATGTAGGGTGCCATCACACAGATGGTTGTATAAATTCCTGTGCCAATATTGCAAAGCTGAATGGGGGAGCGTTTCCTCCATGGTTCTCAACTAAAATTACCATAACAGGTTGTTTGGTCATTGTCACATGACTTTGTGGGATCTTACCGTGCACAAACTGGTTATTGTATTTGCTATATCACAGTAATGTCTTGCTACTTGAACCTGTTCATTGAATTAGGCCTGAAAGGATTATCAAAAGTAAGATTTTAAGAGTCGTCATGGTCAATTCTGAAAGACAGCTGTAGTTCTAAACCTTCTAAGCTGTTTTATGCAGGATTATCCCATTAATAACTGCAGGTTGCTTTTATTATTTCAGGTGCTCCAGTTTTGGAACTGATACAATAAACTATAATGGATTGAAACTTGAATCTTTGATAGACCTGTGACAAAACAAGAACTCTCTTTATGTCAAAATGATTCTGTGTTACTGTATGTTCTGACATTTTTAATATGCTGCATGCATGCTAGCATCTGCTTATATATTTAAGGAGAAAATTGTATTTGAAGGGCAGCCGGATAAGCACACAAGATAGATAGGAAGAGAGCAGAGCAGACTTGTCCAACAAGCAGGCTATTTCTCTCCTGCTGTGAATCGAACTGCATCAAAAGAGAGGCAAAACAGTATCTGAGATAGTAGGAACTGCAGATGCTGGAGAATCCGAGACAACAAGGTGCAGGGCTGGATGAACACAGCAGGCCAAGCAGCATCATAGGAGCAGAGAGGCTGACGTTTCGGGCCTAGACCCTTCATCAGAAAAGGGGGAGGGGAAGGGGGTTTTGAAATAAATAGGGAGAGAGTGGGAGGCGGATAGAAGAGGGATAGAGGAGAGGATAGGTGGAGAGGAAACAAACAGGTCGAAGAGGCGGGGATGGGGCCAGGAAAGGTGAGTGTAGGTAGGGAGTTAGGAAGGGGATAGGTCAGTCCAGGGAGGACGGACAGGTCAAGGGGGCGGGATGAGGTTGGTCGGTAGGAGATGGAGGTGCGGCTTGAGGTGGGAGGAGGGGATAGGTGGGAGGAAGAACAGGTTAGGGAGGCAGGGACGAGTTGGACTGGTTTTGGGATGCGGTGGGGGGAGGGGAGATTTTGAAACTTGTGAAATCCACATTGATACCATTGGGTTGCAGGGTTCCCAAGCGGAATATGAGTTGCTGTTCCTGCAACCTTCGGGTGGCATCGTTGTGGCACTGCAGGAGGCCCAGGATGGACATGTCGTCTGAGGAATGGGAGGGGGAGTTGAAATGGTTCGCGACTGGGAGGTGCAGTTGTTTGTTGCGAACCGAGCGTAAGTGTTCTGCAAAGCGGTCCCCGAGTCTCCGCTTGGTTTCCCCGATGTAGAGGAAGCCACACCGGGTACAGCGGATGCAGTATACCACATTGGCAGATGTGCAGGTGAACATCTGCTTGATGTGGAAAGTCTTCTTGGGGCCTGGGATGGGGGTGAGGGAGGAGGTATGGGGGCAGGTGTAGCACTTCCTGCGGTTGCAGGGAAAAGTGCCGGGTGTGGTGGAGCTGGAGGGGAGTGTGGAGCGGACAAGGGAGTCACGGAGAGAGTTGTCCCTCCGGAAAGCAGATAAGGGTGGGGAGGGAAAGATGTCTTTGGTGGTGGGGTCGGATTGCAGATGGCGGAAGTGTCGGAGGATGATGCGTTGGATCCGGAGGTTGGTGGGGTGGTACGTGAGGACGAGGGGGATTCTTTTTTGGTTTTTATTGCGTGGACGGGGTGTGAGGGATGAGGTGCGGGAGATGTGGGAGACACGGTTGAGGGCGTTCTCGATCACCGAGGAGGGGAAGTTACGGTCCTTGAAAAACGAGGACAACTGAGATGTACGGGAGTGGAATGCCTCATCCTGGGAGCAGATGCGGCGGAGGCGAAGGAATTGGGAATAGGGGATAGCATTTTTGCAGGAAGGTGGGTGGGAGGAGGAGTATTCTAGGTAGCTGTGGGAGTCGGTGGGCTTGAAATGAATATCGGTTTCGAGGTGGTTGCCATCTCCTACCGACCAACCTCATCCCGCCCCCTTGACCTGTCCGTCCTCCCTGGACTGACCTATCCCCTTCCTAACTCCCTACCTACACTCACCTTTCCTGGCCCCATCCCCGCCTCTTCGACCTGTTTGTTTCCTCTCCACCTATCCTCTCCTCTATCCCTCTTCTATCCGCCTCCCACTCTCTCCCTATTTATTTCAAAACCCCCTTCCCCTCCCCCTTTTCTGATGAAGGGTCTAGGCCCGAAACGTCAGCCTCTCTGCTCCTATGATGCTGCTTGGCCTGCTGTGTTCAAAACAGTATCTGATGGGAGGAGCAGTGAGCAGCACAATGTGAGCCATTTAATTCAGTCAGGGGCCTGGAGCGTTGATATACAGGAAGGATTTTTGGAAAATCCTTCAGGACAATCAGATCCAGGGAAGGGAACAAATGGCTTGAGTTTGGTGGGTTTAGTGGCTTAACAGGGGAGCTGGTTGAAAGTGTCAGTGAGGGGCTGGGTGAGTGATGAACTGGAAAAGTGAAATTCATGCTTGCTGCTTTGGAAATGATCTTTCTGCAGTTTGCCCCCTTCCCAGGATGGGAGAGAAATTGAGTTATGGTTCCTACCGGGCAAAGAGATTGAAAAGCTCTGGACTAAAAGGTTGTGTGGATAGGGAGGTAGGGATAGATGAAGTAGGGTGGGAGGAGGCTGGTGTGGGCCGTAAACACCATCATTTATTTATTTTCATAGATGTGGGTGTTACTAGCAAGGCCAGCAACTGTTGCCAATTCATAATTGCCCTTGAAACTGAGTGGCTTGCTAGACTATTTCAGAAGTGAGTTAAGAGTCAACCACATTGACGTTGGGTTTGGAGTCACACGTAGGCTGACTGATTTCATTCACTAAGGGACATCACCTTTGAAATCCTGGATGTCTGTTGTGTCTTTAGGTACTTGATGTCACTTGTTGTCCTTGAGATGGTTACTTGATGTGCAATTTAGATCTTGTAGGGTTGACTTCAAGCATATTAAACCAAGAACTATGATTATTTAAAATGATCTATATTTGCCTTTGACCTGGTGAGTTGAAATCCAAGCATGCAGATGGTCTGTGTAGCTGGCTCCTATTCTAAAGTTTCTTGCTCTAAGTGCTTGCTTTTGACATGTGGTGAAGTACAAATTCTGAGGCAACAGCATAATCACATTATGGTCTTTAAAGGACTCCATCAAAAGTTTATAAATAAAACATTTAATATTTTTGACCAGCCTTCTTTATAAAAATTATTCATATTTGGATATCTTCTTTCTGTTATATTTATTCTGCATCCCTGGAATTATAATATTGTAATTAAATTAGACTGGTAGTTTTCGCCTTTAAGTACAGTGCTAACTGTTGTCCTTCATTGATATGAGTGAATAACAAAAAAGGGAGCTCAAATTCAGCACTTTTATAGGTATTATTGACAATAGGTTCTTTGGAGTACTTTGCTATCAATGCCTTACCTACAGATATAATGTTTGTTAGATGTTTAGCGTTCTCAATGAAGCTGAAGTGAGGTAAGAAATATCCTGAATTATAAGATGGGAATGGATTAAGACCACCTTCTTCAAAAATGTGACTGCCTAAACGCCTTTACAGCTTTTAAATACCATTACCTGCGTGTCGCTGGCACTCTCACCTACTCCCAACATGGAAGTTTGTGGATTCAAGTCCCATTCGAGAGACCTGAACACACACAATCGAGGCTGCCACTGCCAGACCTGCAGAATAGGAGGTGCTGCCATACCAGTGAGATATTAAACTGAGGCTCCTTTAGTAGTGGTTCTCGGGAGATCATAAAGGATCGCATAACGCTGTTTACAAAACAGCTGAGTGATTTCCCAGCCCCACCCTCCACCACCTCCGCTTTCCCCACCCACCGGTGTCCCTGGCCAATTTTCACTTCTCAAACAACGTCAGTAAAAGCAAATGATTTGGCCATTAATGCGTTGCTATTTGTGGGTTCTTTCTGTATGCAATATTAGTTTTTGAGTCTCCTTGCCCTTGTACAATTATATGATTAGGAGCAGGAGTATGCTATTTGGGCTTTCTAGCTTGCTCTTTTATTCAACAAGACTGCAGTAGATCTGATTGTGATTTCAACTCCAGGTTCCTGCCTAACCATGGTAACCAACAACTCCTTGTTAGTCAAATATATATCTGTCTTTGTCTTAATAGTCAATGACTCAGCTTTTATCACTCTCTAGGGAAGAGTGTTCCAAAAATTAACTCCTTACTGGAGAAACAAGAAATTCTCCTCATTTTACTTTTAAAAATTGGAGTCTCCCAGTTAAAAACTGTATTCCAAAGTTTTAGTCTAAACATCTTTCATCATCGACCTTGTGAAATCCCATCAGAATCCTAAATCTAACTAAGATCACCTCTCATTCCTTTAAACTCTAGCATGACAAAAATTTGTAATTATTGTAATGTAAGTGTCTATGCTTCAAAAGTAATTTGCTGGGTGTAAAGCATTTTCGGGATGTTCTGAGGTTATGAAAGATGCTTTATGATACAAATTGCATCCTTTTTAATACAGTGGAAGATAATCTTAAAAGAAGTTTCAAATGAAAGTTCTCTAGTGCATATGAAAGAAATCCGTTTAAACCCAGCGTATTTAGCAGCGACAGCACAGGTGAAAAAGCTGAAAGCATTGTAGAGTGTTAGAACAAATAATAGTTTTATGAGCACATCAACTGCAGGGAAGCATGTTCCAGCAAGATAGCAGCCAGTTTAGGTAATGGGGAGGATGCAAATTTAGCTATTGATTGAGAGTAAATGTTTTGCTGAATTTGCAGCACAAAAACAGGCCATTCAAACCAACTGGCCCATGTTGGTATTGGTGCTGTATCTGAATCTCTTCCCGTCCCCTCGTCATCTCATCTTATTGTCATTTCTTCCCAATCCTTCCTCTCATGCTTATCCACCTTCCCCTTCAATAAGTCTGTGCTCTTCACATCAAATCGTACATATGGTTGTGAATTCCACATTCACATCTTTGGAAAGATGTTTCTCTTGAAGATATATTTTCTGATCAACCTATTCAGAAATGTTAATGCACACTCTGAAACAGGCAGGACTTGAACGCAGGTCTCGTGGCTCAGAGGTAAAGCCCTTTCCATTGTGATGCAAGAACCCTAAGCTTCTCCTGAATTTTCAGTTGGTTTGTTAGCTATCATCTAATCTTTATGAGCCCTAGTTTTGGGGTGGTCCCATAGCAGTAATATGTTCTCTACACCTACCCTATCAAACTATTCCTAATTTTAAAGATCTTTAGCGTGACAACCTCCTGTCAGTAGCCTATTCAGTCTTTCCTGATAGCTTTGGCCTGTCAATGACATTAGCTTACATAGAATGTGGTAACAGGAAATTCAGTCCAATGGCATTTACTTTCTACTCGAGCTTCTCTCCATCCTTACTCATCTTCCTTTCAGCCTCATCTATTCTTTTTGTAATTTATCCAAACTTCCCCCTAAATGTATCTATACTGTTCATTTCAACCCTCTTGTGGTAGCAAGGTTCACATTCTTACCACTGTAATGACAAGGGGAAATATTTTCATTCATTGTGCAGTTCTGACATTCCAGATTTTTAAGAAAGTATGATTAAAAGAACATTACTTTCAAATCTGTAGCTTGAAGAGAAAACTCTAAATTATGTTTCAAAAGTCCCTTTAGGATGAAAATCACAGCAAATGATTTGTTTTACTGAGGGGATCATTTAGAATTTGATTAACCATTGGACAATATAACAAATTCTTCTAGAGGTGTGAGAATTCAAAGCTTCTGAAAGAACAGAACATTGAAAGGATGTCATGGTAAATTCTGAAGTAATTAATTTCTTTGAGTCTGGCAACATCTGTGGAGATAGAGACATGCCATAGAGGAGGAATTCCTGCCGTGTATACGGGATGGTTTTCTTGACCAATTGCCACTCTAGCTGTGTGAGACCCTTTGGGGATGAGCGACTACAATATGATAGAATTTTTAATCATGATGGAGAGTGAGGTTGTTGATTCGGAGACTAGGGTGCTGAACCTTAATAAAGGAAACTACAAGGATATGAGGTGTGAGTTGGCCTTGATAGATTGTGGAGAGTTACTTAAAGGGATGGCAGCGGATGGGCAATAGCAACCATCCAAGGAACATATGGGGCAACCGCAACAACTGTTTATTCCTATCTGTCACAAAAGCAGAATGGATAAGAGGGCCAATTCGTGGTTTACAAAGGAAATTAGAAAGAGTATCCAATCCAAGGAAGAAGCGTACAGATTGGCCAAGGAAAATAATATGTCTGAGGATTGGAAGCAGTTTAGAATTCAGCAAAGAAGGACTAAGGGATTGATTAAGAAGTGGAAAGTACAGTACGAAAGTAAGCTTGCAGGGAACATAACGACTGAAGCTAAGAGTTTCTATAAGTATGTGAAGAGAAAGAGATTGATGAAGACAAATGAGGTCCCCTACAGACAGAAACCAGGGAATGCACAGTAGTAGACAAAGAAATGGCTGAGCAACTAAATACATACTTTGGTTCTGTCTTCAGAAAAGAGGGCACAAATCAGATACCAAAAATGTTGGAGAAAGCAAGATTTAGTGAGAGGGATCAATTGAGAGGGATCAATTGAGAGGGATCAATTGAGA
>NC_063334.1:27691266-27774107 GCF_021869965.1 Rhincodon typus
TCAATTGAGAGGGATCAATTGAGAGGGATCAATTGAGAGGGATCAATATTAGTAGAGAAATAGCGCCGGGAGAATTGATGGGATTGAAGGCGGATAAATCCCAGGGCCTAATAATCTACATTCCATAGTGTTTAAGGAATTGTCTGTAGAAATAGTGGATGCATTGGTGGGTGGTCATCTTCCAGGATTCTATAGACTCGAACAGTCCCTGCAGATTGGAGGATAGTTAATGTCACTCCAATATTCAAACCGGGAGGGAGAGAAAAAACGGAATTATAGACCAGAAAGCCTAACGTCTGCAGTAGGGAAAATTTTTGCATCCATTATCAAGGACGTTATAACGGAGCATTTAAAATGGAGTGGCGTGATCAGACAGAGTCAGCAAGGATGTATGAAGGGGAAATCATGCTTGACAAATCTGTTGGAATTCTATTCTAGAGTTGACAAAGGGGAGCCATTCGATGTAGTATGTTTGGACATCAGAAAGTGTTTGACAAAGTCCCACATAAGAGATTACTGTGCAAGATTAAAGCGTGTGGGATTGGGGGAAGTGAATTGAGATGGACAGAAAACTGGTTGGCAGAGAAGAAACAGTAGGAATTAATGGGTTGTTTTCAAATTGGCAGGCGGTAACTAGTAGGGTGCCACAGGGATCGGTGTTGAGACCCCAGCTATTTGCAATATATATTAATGATTTGGATGAGGGAACAAAATGTAACATCTCCAAGTTTGCAGCTGATAACAAGTTGGGTGGGAAGGTGAACTGTGACAAGAACGCAGAGATCTTTCAGCATGATCTGGACGGTTGGGTGAGTGGACGGATCAATGGCAGTTTAATTTGGATAAATGAGGTTATTCACTTTGGAAGCAAAAACAAGAAGGCGGATTACTACCTGAATGGCTGTGAATTGGGAGAAGGAAGTGTGCAGTGGGACCTGGGTGTCCTTGTGCACCAGTCGCTGAAGGTAAGCATGCAGGTGCAGCAGGTGGTAAAGAAGGCAAATGGTATGTTGGCCTTCATTGCTAGAGGTTTTGAGTACAGGAGCAGGGATGTGTTGTTGCAGTTATACAGGGCCTTGGTGAGGCCACATCTACAATATTGTGTGCAGTTTTGGTCTCCTTTTCTGAGGAAGGATGCTCTTGCTCTCGAGGGAGTGCAGTGAAGGTTTACCAGGCTGACTCGAGGGATGGCGGGACTGAGATATGAGGAGAGATTGACTAAGTTAGGATTGTTTTCACTGGAGTTCAAATAAATGAGCGGGGATCTCATAGAGACTTATAAAATTCTAACAGGACTGGACAGGGTAGATGCAGGAAGGATGTTCCCGACGGTGGGTGTGTCCAGAATCAGGGGTCACAGTTTGAGGATTCAGGGGAGACGATTTAGGATGGAGATGAGGAGATATTTCTCCACCCAAAGAGTGGTGAGCCTGTGGAATTCATTACCACAGGAAGTAGTTAATGCCAAAACATTGAATGTATTCAGGAGGCAGCTAGATAAAGCACTTGGGGCAAACGGGATCAAAGGTTAAGGGGAGAAAGCAAGATTAGGTATTGAGTTGAACAATCAGCCATGATCGTGATGAATGGCGGAGCAGGCTTGAAGGGCCGAATGGCTGCCTCCTGCTCCTATCTTGTATGTTTCTGTGTTTTGAGTCTGATATGATTTTTCAGTTCTGAAGAAGTGATAACAGTCTCAAATCATGAACTATCTTCCCCCCTCCACAGATGCTGCCAGATCTGCTCAGTTTCTTCAGTGCTGTGTTTTCATTTCAGATCTTGAGGAGTTGCAGTATTGGAATTGTAATTAACCTCTTTGCCTGGTGGAACAATGGCTCATTTGAAGTTATCATAGCAGCCATTTTGCTTCAATTTTGATAAGACAGATGTGAACCGTCATTTTGAGTAGAACTCCAAGAAAACTCTGGGCAGTACTCTTGAAATGAGTGCTTTCGACAGAGTACTGGAGGAAGGCAAACCAGCTAAAGGACTACGTACTGAACCAGGCTGCTTAGTGCCTCAACACAGCTTGCTGTAAATGCAAAATTGAGGAGCCTTCACTCCTTCCCAGACCTGTTCTGCTCAGTCCACCTGTGAGAGGAAATTCCAACTATTCAACTACAGGAGCCATCATGGCTGCTAAATTTTGACTCTTCCTTCTCCCACCCCCTCCCACCTTCACCTCCAAGAGAATCTTCAAACCAAAGTAACAAGCCTAAAATGATCTTAGAAACTGATCTTTCTTTCATTTTGGTAATTAACTTTAAACTTCATTTTTAAACCGTGTTGACTAATAGATTTATATCACCTATTTAATTAAATTACTTTCAGTAGTGGTTGTTTACTAAACTAACTTTAAAAATTTTGCTTAAAGCACATGCTGTGCTGCTGGTTATTTTGAAACTGAAGCACTCAAAACTAAAAGGGCATTATAAAATGCTTTACAAACTTGGATTTAATCGACCATGTTGAGGACATGCCTAGGTGTGGTCATGATCCTCCTGAATTCCCAGTCTCATTTTTTGTGATTGTCACATTGATTGCATCTTGTTTTGGCATTCCTAACAGGATGAAGCATTCTCTCTTGCGTCACCTTAAATCAAAAGCTGTTGTAATTTTAAAAGCTTCTTTTCAAACTCTTCTCAAAAGCAAAGTGATCTCGGCCTATTTATCCTTTCCTGATGAGTGTAATCTAACAGTTCTGGCATAATATTCTCTCGGTCACAAAAACGTACCAAGTTATGGGCTTCCAAAGAGAAAATCTGGCATATAGCCATATGAAGTCACGTTGCTTTAATGGTATGGCACGTTGCAGATTAAGAGCGGTTGAGTAGTTGACAGGAGAGGGTTGCAAACCAGATCAGTAGGTCAGTTGTGGAGTGATTGAGGAGAGGTGGAGGTTAAGGTCAAACAAGCCTAATAGGAAGAACAGGCAGGGCCAGGTTAATGAACACAGTGAGACTGGTGGTCTAAAGAGTATTTCTTTCAACACAAGCAGTATAACAGTCAGCTGGCTGAGCTTAGAGCCTGGATTAGTACGTGGAACTGCAATGTTGTAGCCATTTCAGAAACTTGAGACCAGGCCAGGACTGGTAGCTCAGGGTCCCAGGGTTTAGACGTTGCATGCATGATGGAAAGGGATGTAAAAGGGGTGGGGGAGTTGCATGACTCAATAAGGAGAATGTCACAGCTGCACCAAGAGAGGACATCTTGGAGGGTTCATTCCATGAAGTCATATAGGTAGAAGTCAAGAATAAGGAAGGTGCAGTCACTATGATGAGTCTATACTATAGGCCTCCCAATAGCCATCAGGAGATAGAGGAGCAGATCATGGAAAGATGTAAAAACAACATGGTTATTGTAGTGGGTGATTTTAACTTCCCCGCTATTGATTGGGACTCCCTTAATGTCAGGGGCTTAGAGCGCAATTTGTTAGGTGCATCCGGGAGGGTTTCTTGAAATAGTATGTAGACAGTCCAATTAGGGAAGGGGCTGTACTAGACCTTGGATTGGGAAATAAGTCTCGCCAGGTAATTGAAGTATCGGTGGGGGTGGGGATGGGGACATTTTGGGAACAGTGATCATAATTCCGTTAAGTTTTAAGATACTTAAGGATAAGATTAGTCCCCGGGTGGAAGTGCTGGATTGGGGGAAGGCTGATTATAACAGTGCAGGAACTGGAGAATTTTGATTGGGGACAGTTGTTTGAGGGTAAATCCACGTCTGACATGTGGAAGTCTTTTAAAGGCCAATTGATCAGAGTTTAGGACCAGCATGTTACTGTGAGGATGACAGTTAAGGGTGGCAAGATTCAGAAACCTGGATGATGAAATATTGAAAGTTTAGTCAAAAACGAGAAAGGAAGCCTGTATAAGGTTTAGGAAACTGAAATCGGACAAGGCCCTTGAATATAAAGGAAGCAGAAAAGAACTTAAAAAATAACTTAAAAGGGACCATGAAATGTTCATGGTAAGTAGAATTAAGGAGAATCCCAAGGCATCATATACTTGTGTTAGGAACAAGAGGGTAGCTAGGGAAAGGATAAGTCCACTCAAGGATGGAATTTATTTGGAGCCCAAGGAATTGATGTTGGGTGTCTTGAAAAGCATTAAATTAGATAAGCCCCAGGGCCTGATGAGATCTATCCCAGGATAATAAGGGAGGCAAAGAAAGAGATTACAGACGCCTTTACAGAGATCTTTCTATCTTCTTTAGCCACAGGCAAGGTTCCAGAAGATTAGACAATAGTCAATGTTGTTCCTCTGTTTTAAGAAGGACAACCGGGAGAATTGTAGGCCAGTAAGCCTTAAATCAGTGATCGGGATATTTTTAGCGAAGATTCTCGGACAGTATTTACTCATAATTGGAAACTAATGCACTTATTAGGGAGAGTCTGCATGGCTTTGTGCAGGGGAGGTTTATCTTTCAAATTTGATTGTATTCTTTTGAGGAATTGATGAAGATGATTGAAGGTAGGGCAGTAGATGTTGTCCACATGGAATTTACTAAAGTGTCTGACATGGTAGGCTGATCCACAAGATTAAGCCACAAAGGATCCACTATGAGTTGGTAAGTTGGATACAAAATTGTTTTGGTCGTGGAAAACCGGGTAGTTGTGGAGGGGTGTTTTTTGCTAAGAGGACGTCTGTGATCAGCAAGGATCAGTGCTGGGACCTCTATTGTTTGTAATATAAACAAATGATTTGGATGAAAATGTAGGTGGTCTGATTAGTAAGTTTGCAGATAACATAAAAATTGGAGGAGATGTGGATTGTGAGGAAGGTTACAGTAGGATATAGATCATTTGGAAAGTTGAACAGAAAAGTGGCAGATGAAATTTAATCCAGACAAGTGTCACATGATGCATTTTGGGAGGCCGAATGCAAGAGCAGAGTATATAGTAAATGGCAGGAAGTTTAGGAGCATTGATATATACAGGGATCTTAGGGTGCACGTCCACAGTACTCTGAAAGTGTGGTAAAGAAGGCATTGGGCATGCTTGCCTTCATTGGTTGGGCATTGAGAATAAAAATTGGCAAGTTAGGTTTCATCTGTATAAAACATTAGTTAGGCCTCATTTGGAATGTTATGTGCAGTTCTGGTTGCCACACTGTAGAAAGGATGTGGCTGCTTTGGAGAAGGTGCAGATGAGGTTTACCAAGATGTTGCCTGGATTGGAGTATATTAACTATAAGGAGAGGTTGGACAAACTTAGACTGTTTTGGCTGAGGCTGAGGGGTGACCTGATAGAAGTATATAAAATCGTGAGGGGCATGGAAAGAGTGGATAAACAGTGTCTTTTTCCCAGAGTGGAAAAGTCAACTACTAGTTTAAGGTGAGAGGGAGAAAGATGAAAGGAAATGTACGAGATAAGTTTTTTTTATGCAGAGGGTGCCATGAGAGGTGGTAGAAGCAAATACGCTTGCAGGGTTTAAAGGACACTTAGACAGACACGTGAAAGACTGGGAATAGATGGTTACAGACCATGTGCAGGCAGATGGGGTTAGTATAGAATGATATCATGTTCGGCACGTATATGGTGGGCTGTAGGATCTGTTCCAGGTCAAGATAGCAGCTGAGTAATAGGACTTCCTGCATGTTTGCTTTCTTTCTTTTTCTTCCTTTTTACTTCTCTTTTTGTTTCACATTTTTGTTTATTTCATTTTTCCTTGGAGCCTTTTGTTGTGGGTTAGTCAGTGAAATGGGCACGGCAGCTAGAGCGGCTCCTCCTGACAGTAGGCGTGTATCCTCACGGTGGCTGGAAGCGCTGGTGGCAGCAGCAACAGAGATGTCCTCCTGGCGTTCGGGACTGGTGTCAGGAGCAGCAGCGGCAAAGCTCCTCCAGCGATTGGAGGCAGCAGTGGCAGCAGACTTTTCAAGATGGCAACACTAGCAAGGCGACATCTCAGAGGAGGGCAGAAGGTGTGGGACTCTTAGCAAGACGGCAGTGGCAGCCTGGTCTGGATGGGGATCCAGGGATTTCTAGATGCAGTACAACGGGATCTCCTAGCACTGGCACGGCAGCAGCATGGTAAGTGTGGAGCTGGGACTCCTGGTTATGGGGCGAGTGTGGTTTCAGCCCAGGACCCAGCATCAGCAGCGTTGGCAAGGTGAACCCAGCAGTGAAGGGTGCCTCAAGAATGGTGACTCCTACTTTGGTGTGTCTAGCGCAGGCCTTGTTGAAGCTTTGGAAAAGGGGTGGCAGCACAGGTGTCGTTGGTGATCTGGCTCTGGACTCTCTCTTTCAGTTATATCACTTGTCCTTTTTATTTTTAAACTATTCAAAATGGCACTGCATTGTGCCAACTGTTGAAGTTTTCCATTTGCATTTTACAGTGAAAAATACAGTAAAATACAGTGACTAATCATTCATTCATTCATTCTGTACCTATGCTGTACTGTTCTATGTTCTATAGCGCATCACTTAAAATCTTTGGTCTGTAGTTTAAATTTACAATATCGATCATCTCAATTTATCAGAGAATAAACCAGGAATCGACACATTCCGTACACTACAGCAATGACTGAGCTTCAATAAGTAAGTATTTAGTTGTAAAAGTGCTTTGGGACATCCTAATGTTGTGAAAGGTGCTGTAAGAAGCCATGCCTTCTCTTCATTCTAAACTGAAAGGTAAATTTGAATTAGTCCCAAAGGAGCATAGGGCTGCTGTCTTATTAGAGTTGTGGTGGTTTAACCTGAGCATCACCACACCCCGGGAGAGGGGAACGGTTGAGAAGGACAAATTTCATGGTAACCTTAGCCAGTGCAGGAATTGAACCTCATGCTGTTGGTATCATTTTGCATTGCAATCCAGCTATCCAGCCGACTGAGCTAAGTGACACAGTTTAGAATAGCAGTGTAAAAAGCTGCTGATGTAACAAGTAGGGGCCAAACATAGTGCATGATTCATCTCTCATTGGAGTATCTGGATTATGCAGACTTTTCACAGCAGATGTAGGTACATAATCCATGCTGTTGTATTTGGAAGCTATTGCAAACACAAGTAGAAGCATACACACTTAAATCTACTTAAATCTACAATGAGTAAAATTGGAAGTAAAGCTCTTAAATTAATCATATAATTCCTTTTGCGTCCTCTCCAGTGCATTTTTGTAATATTGCATCAAAAATATGTTAAGTTAGCTGGGGTTTCTGCCTCTGTTTGCCATGGCTACTGGAAATGTTCGCAGTGGAACTGCGCACTCGGATTCCACAATTCTTCACTCGATTTAAGATGGCGAATACCAAAATTACTGGAGTGGGTACTGCTAGAGACCAAGAGTGGGCATAAATTCTGAGTCCAAAGTCATCTTTACAATCTTGGTTCTGTGGGTGGTACTGTACTTTCTGTGAGTGGGGTTCCAAACCCCATATCTAGGATGAAACTTTCAGCGAAACACTGAAGGAGTGCTGCATTGCCACAAGTGCCTTTCTTGGGACGTATTGCTAAACTAATACCCAATCTGTCCCCTCAGATGAACAAAATCACACGCCACTCTTGTAAAGAGAGAAGGATGAGTTCTTCATGGTGCCCAACCCAGTATTTAACCCTCAATCTAAATCTAAGAGCAAAAAATCTGTTCTCACGTGGCTTTTTATGAGAGTCTGCTGAATGCAAAGTGGCTGCTGTGTTTCCTACAATGGTGACTACACTCAAAATATATCAATTTGTTTGCAAATGAGTGTCCTTAGATTGTGACAGGTGTTTTCAAATTGTATATAGTTTCTTTCCAAAACTGTTTTTAAATGTCCAATTTAAATCAGCCCAAATCTTGCAGTATTGCAATAAACTGCAGAAGTAATGATGTGGTAATTTCTCAAGTCTCAATCTGGTCCTTAGGGAAATTCCCCAACTTCTTGAAATCTGAACGGATGTTTAATAAGGACTGAGACACTAGTCGCAAAAGATACTGTAGGATTACCAATGCCACCTGGATCCCGAGGGTTCGAGGAAGCAAATGGACCTGTTAGTTTTGTTCACTTTTTTCAGGTGGTGTGGATCCCAGTATTCGTAAGGATGTATGGAAGTTTCTGTTTGGGATGTATCCCTGCTCCTCCACAACTCGAGAGCGTAAAGTGCTGGCATTGGAGCGCTATGTTCGCTACAAGATGATGAAGTGTCGGTGGCAGACCCTAATGCCAAGTAGCAGGAGGATGAGGGTGGATGAGACTGACAGTAAGTATTGTCTCAATTGTGTGTTCTATATGGTAGTGGAAGACTGGAGTAGTTTCTTTTTGCTTTGTTTTCAAGTTTCACAGGGGAAAAATTAAACATAAGAGATGGGTCCCTTTAATCTACTTTGCAGTTCAAAGGTCATAGCTGACCACCTACATCAACTCTACTTTCCCTCTTGATCTCCTAATTCCTTGATTCCCTTAGAGATCCACTAATTTCAGACATGAACATGCTGATTGACTGAATGTTAGCAGGATAAGAGAATTCTGAAGATTCATAACCATCTCAATGAAAACATTCCTTCTCCTCTGTCTTCAGTGTTCTTATCCTGAGACTAATCCCTAAAGAGTGCTTATGAAAATTGAAGGAAGATTATTGGCTTAGTTTGGACTTTGTTGGAATGGGGCATCTCCAAGACTGCCCCCAGAAGTTCATTTCCCATTTTCCCTGCAACCGTGCTCCCATCCCATCCAAGCCAACAGCTCAAATGTAATTTTGTGTTGCAACGCACTACTAGCATGAACTGGCAATGGTATGACAAAGGGTTGGAGCATCTGGGATGAGTACAGTGGGGGAATCGGGTCTGATGCACAATCGGTGTACTGATATGGAGATGTAACGATTGGCCAGCTCATAAGAATGTTTAGCTGTAGTGACCCCTATATGATAACTTTGGGTTGGGTTGCAGATCTGCACGGACAGAATTTCAGTCTGAGACTTAATTTTGATAAATCTGTGCTGGAACAGTGTAAGTATAGAAGTTAGAATTGATCTACGTGTGTGCAGTTATTTTCTGATTGCCCCGATTCCCAGTTATGTATTTTTCAGCAGTTATGATTTATGATTGGTGCTGAACTATTAGTCTAATTTTAACCAGGCAAAAGAAGAATGTGCCTTTCTTTCAGAAAAATTGTCTTGTTCCTTAATTTAGGTTAAAATCATGGGGTGCTACAGCAAAATGGAGGCCATTGAACCCATGGGGGAAGAGTTGTATTTTTGTGAAATTTATTGAATTAATCCCACTCTACCTGCTGTTTCCCTGTAGCTTTGCAAAATTCCCTCTTTAAGTATCTATCTCATTCGTCTTTTTAAATGTTACTATTGAAACTGCTTCCACCATCCTTTAAGGCTGTGTTTCTTAAAAAAAAAATTCTCCTGTTTACTCTTTATGAAGAAGGGTCCTGACCAAAACGTTGCTGCCTGGCCTGCTATGTTCCTCCAGCTCCACACTGTGTCGTCTCTGACTTTAGTATCTGCAGTTCTTGGTATCTCTTCTGTTTGCTCTGTTGGGTTCTCTTTTGCCAATGTCTTTGCAATTTTAATTTCAAATCTTTTAATGCTCCTGTCACAAACAAGTAAAAATAGTGCCCTTAGACAGCCTTGTGAGTAATTTACCCATTCCTTCAGCACTATTTCATGATGGTCTATGTCAATCAAAGTGGCTTTGGTTCAGCAAACTGATCCATCTTTTGATCTTAATGAAATGCATGGCTGCGAGGATTAGCTGTTCAATTAATTTAATTCTCTTACTGGAGGCATATACCTGCACTGGAGACAGTTCACAAATTGTTCACCAGGTTGCTTCCTGGGAGGAGAGCTTTTCTTATGGGGGACGGTTTAGCAGGTTTAGCAGGTTGAGCGTATACTCGTGGTAATTATGAATAAGAGGTGATCTGATTGAAGCATATTGAGAAAGTTTTTTGACAGAATGGATACTGAGAGGATATTTCCCCTTTTGAGTGAGTCTAGAATGGGATGACAGTTTAAAGATTTGAGTTTTCCATTTTAATACTGAGTTAAGGAGACATCATTTCCCTGAGGTTCTTGATGAGTGGAATTCTTTTCCTGAAAAACCAGTGACAGCCGGGTCATTAAATTTATTCAAAGCTGAATTCAATAGAAAATTATTTATACGGAGTCAAGAGTTAAGGGGGGCAGAAAGGAAAGTGGAGTCAAAGCTACCAGTGATCGGTAGACTGGCAGACCTGGAACAAGGGATGAATGCAAGAATTTCTGCTATTTGTTTTTTTTATGGGGGTCAATCTCGATTAGTGCAAAATTCCCAAGGAATCTGGATGTTGCATATGGAATGAAATAAGTCAATCGAGGCAGTATTTCTTGGAATTCCTGTACCGTAACAATGATTGCATTGTAGATAATATGGTATAAGTTCTTTGCAAACTCAGGCCTTTCAATTGTTTGACAGACTGATTTGCGGAATCCTGAAACTCCTTTCTTAACAGCATCACAGGTGTACATTCACCTTCAGGCCTGCAATGGTTCAAGGATACCCCTTGCTATCATTCTCAGAGGGCAATGAGGAATGAAGAATAAATATTGCCTTTCCCGTGATGCTTACATCCCATGTAAGATGGAATCTTCACCCATAAGCTCTTCGGATGTGAAGCAGATTTAATTTTATTCTGAAGGGTACATCCATCCTGATTACCTGAACTTGTTTCAGTTGAGTGGTGTTGAAGTACTTTTTTGAATGTTAGTGCGGTAACCACACAGATTTCACACCTGTAATGAATTTTCAAACATATTCTTGAAATATTTTGATGTTTAGCTTGAACTGACGGGATAATCTATTGACGTGGCATTAGATCGGGATTATCAACTATTGTTGGACATACCATGGTGGCTTTGTTATGAAACCTCCAGACTCTTCACCTGATCAAATGTCTCCAATATGGAGAAGATATAGAGCTCAGAGAAGATGTAAAACTGTACATGCCTTTTACGAATGGCCCCATGATTTTCCTCCAGTGTTCCTCACTGTGTTATCCAGTAGATCAGACTTCATTTCCTGGAGTCTCCCTGGTAATCAACAATAACTTGCATGTGTATAGCCCCTTTAAACTTAGTTAAAAATGTCAAGGAGTATTGTCAAATGTAATTTGACATTTAGCTGCATTAGATGATTTTAGGTTAGGTTATCAGAAGCTCAGTCAAAAAGGCAAATTATAGTGAGTGTCTTGAAATGGGAGGCAGAGGCAGCTGAGGTTTAGGGAGGAAGCTAGGGTCCAGGCAACTGAAATGCAGCCGACAGTTATGGAGTAAATGGCCAGAACCTGCAGTCATGAGGATCTTGGTGAACTCTTGAGCTGGAAGAAGTCGTAGTAAGATGGTCTAAGAGGAAGAGGGCTAGGGCATGGGGAATTTGAAAACAGGTTGAGAATGTTAAAATCAGGATGATTGATAATCCTTCCTCAGGCAGAAACAGTGCAGGCAGTATCAGCTCCATACCAACTGCTGAGAATGATATCAACAGAGTGTGATGATATCCCACTCAATCTTGGCTTATTTCTGAAGTAGATGATGTGTGTTAGGCTGATCTCTGGTGTTTCTTGCTTTCTGTTTGTAGCACAGCTTTATGAAGCAGCTCTTGCTTATCAACAAAGGGGCAGTGGCTGCAATCTTAAAGGGCATGAAATGGATCTTTCGGAGGAAAAGACTGAGCAGATATCCTTCATAGAGCTGCAGGCAAAGGTCAGTTTCATAAATGGCATGGGATTTGCTTTTGCTTGTGGTAATGATAATACAATATCATTGATTAGACCACAGTTTAGAAACAAAGAAAACTAGAGACGAGTAGGCCATTCAACCCTTCAAATCCACTCTACTATTCAATATGATCATGGATGATTCTTCATTTCAATACCACATTGCCACCTTCTTTCCATTACCTTTGATGCCTTTAAGATCAGAAAGTTTATCATTCTCTTTCTTGAATATACTCAGTGGTCCAGCCTTCATATCCTTCTGATGTAGAGAATTCCACAGGTTGACCACCACCTTCAGAGTGAAGCAATGCTACTTCATCTTAGTCTAAAATGGCCTACCCCATATCCTGAGACGATGATCCCAGGTTCTAGATTTCGCAACCAGGGCTAAAGTCCTCCTAGCATCTAATGTGTTAGAATTTATATGTTTCAATCAGATCTCCTCTCATTCTTCTAAACTGTTCTAAATTCTAGTGAATGTAGGCCCAGTGACCCAAGCTGTCCTCTAAGGACAGTCCTGCCATTCCTGATATCAGTCTAGTGAGTTTCTGCTGCACTCCTCTATGGCAGGTATATCATCCCTTGGATAGGGAAACCAAAACTGCATATAGTACTTCAGGTGCAGTCTCACCACTGCCCTGTGTAACTGTAGTAAGATACTCCTATTTCTGAACTCTGATCCTCTTGCAATGAAGGCCAATGTGTACTATTGGCTTTCCTACTCATTGACTGGTGTACAAGGGCGCCAGGTTCCTTTGTGCGTCCACTTTCCAATACATCATCATTTAAATAATGCTGTATCTTTCTGTTACTCACACCAAAGATTTCATTATCTATCCATGTTATGTTGGATCTGCTATGTATAAGTTCACACTCAACTTGTCTGGATCGCCCTGAAGCCTCCTTGCACCATCTCTCAATTCACAATTGTGTCTAAGAGTGTCACCAGCAAAACTTGGAAATCTTAGATTTGGTTCCCTCATCTAGGTTTTAAATTTATATATATATGGGGCCCAAACACTAATCCCTGCAGTATTGGAAGTCACAGCCTGTCACCCAAAAAAAGACCCATGTATTCCACACTCTGTTTCTGGTCTGTAAGCCAATTCTCACTTCATGCAGGTATATTACCCCCAATACATGTTTTAATTTTGCCCACTAGTTTCCGATGTGGGACCTTATCAAAAGCTTTCTTCAAATCCAAATGCACCACATCCATTGCTTCTCCCTTATCAATTCCACTTGTTACATCCTCAAAAAATCCACTAGATTAGTTAATTATGATTTGCCTTTTATAAAACCACACTGACTAATCTCGTTAATGCTTTTCAAGTGTTCTGTATCACATCTTATTATAAAAGATTATAAATGACTGTGGCATTTTTCCCATGACTGATGTTAAGCAAACTGGTCTTTATTTCATTGTTTTTTCTCTCCCTTTTTTTAAATAGTGGGGTTACATTTGCCATCCTCCAACCTGTACGAACTTCTCTAGAGTCTACAAAATTTTGGAAGATGAGCACCAACGTGTCTAGTATTTCTAGGGTACTCTGGAACACAGATTATCAGGCACTGGGGATTTGGCAGACGTTAACACCATTAATTTCTTCACTTTTTTTCAAAACGAATACTAATTTTTTTTTCAACTCATCCCTCTCACTGGACCCTCGGTTCCCTAGCATTTCTTGGAAATTATTTAATGTCCTCCTTCGTGAAGTCAGAGGTGAAATATGTATTCAATTCTTCTGTCGTTTCTTTAAAAATATACTACCTGGAGCAGGAGGCTGCCATTCAACCCTTGAGTGTATTCTGCCATTCAGTTAGATCTGTCCTTCTATTTGTGTTGTGAAGTTAAAGATGCAATAACTGAATGTACATACTCAAGAGGAAGCATCAGAAATCTGTGATTTTAATAATCTGTTCTGAGTGATGCACCACCCATTGCCTAATGTGTTGAAACACTTCCACAAGTTTATCGCTCCCATTTAAAATTATGGCTGAAACTGCGGCTTTCAAGGTATTGGCATCTTCTTCATCCTGTAACTTGAATATATTCCACTTTCCATACAGGGGCACTTCCACTCCTGTTGCCTATTTATGAACAAAGCATTCAAAAGACGTTTTGAGTATAACTTAAGTGAAAGGCAAAAATATTAGATGTGCTAGAAATCTGAAATACCCCGTACATTCTCACATAAAAATAGAGCTGCTGTGACCAGATTTTTAGCAAAATAGTAGGGGATTGCCTTATACGTGAGGAATAATTCCAATGGATTTCCCTCTGCCTTGCTAGCCAATTGTTTACAGTGGTGTCATAGAATCCTAGAATCCCTCCAGTGTAGAAAGAGGCCAAATGGCCCATTGAGCCTGTACTGACCCTCTGATGAGCATACCCCAGATTCCCATCGTATCTTCACAACTCCGGATTTTCCATAGCTAACCCACCTAGCTGGCACATCCCTGGATACCATGGAGCAATTGAGCATGGCCAATCCACTTAACCTGCACATCTTTGGACTATGGAAGAAACTGGAGCACCAAGTGGAAACCAGCGCAGACATGGGGAGAAGGTGCGAACTCCATGTGGACGGAATTGTACACAGGTCCCTGGTGATGTGAGGCAGCATGCTAACCACTGAGCCGCCATGCTGCCCATACATTAGCCAATCGCAAACTCAGTGACTGTTCTCCTGAATCCTGCCCCAAAACAAGCACAAAAGGCAATACGGTATTTTTATTTATAAAGTAGTAATCTTCATTGGGAACAACAATAATTTCTGTACATTAAATTCAGCAAATTCATAAGCTATATGAAAATTTTAACAATTTAATTCAGTTTTTTAAGGGCAGAAAATAATACTGTTTAGCAGCAGAATGTGCACTTAATGTATATTTCAATATACAAAACCCATAAACCCAAACTACCCCACAGTCTTCAGAACCAAGTAACTCATCCCTATCTGCTACTCAAATGGCACCATGTGAAAATGATCGGCAATCAAATAGTCATCGGCCATATCATTCCTAAGACAATCATCTGTCCCCTAAAGTGTGTTGATGTCCCACATTTCTTGAATGATTTGATGACTGTGTCCATTTTGATTTCATCCCAGCTGCTACAACCAATTGTCATAAGGTTGCCTATGTTGGAGCTCATTTCCTTCCTCCTTATAGGTGAATGTCCTCTTTCCTCTAATCATTCAGTCATTCTACATTTTATTCCTGTTACCCTTGTTTGGAGAGAACAACGTGAACAAGGTCGTTTTGTAAAGCAGAATCTCTGCAATATCTGGTTTGCGATCAATATTCAGTGACAAGATCATTGTTAAGGTGTGATGTGAATATGTTCTAAATGAGAAGATTTTGGTGGCCAACTTTTACTTGAGGTTGGTGGCAGGTCTGGTGGCATCTGTGGAGAGAGAAACAGCTAAGATTCCAGATAAGTCACCTTGTATGCCATGGTACTGCCAGATGACTATTTCCAGCAAGAGAATCAGGCATATCCGTTGATTTCTCAAAGGCTCCATCATTGTTGAGTCTACCACCTTCAGGTCGCTATTAAATTTTGATAAAAGACTATTAACCTAAAATGTTAACTTTCTTTCTCCAAAGATGTTGCCCAGCCAGCTAAAGAATGCTTGTATTTTGAGTAGATCTTACCCAGGTCATGGGGTACCATGTTACACATGCACAGAGTCTATAATTGTAATATTTTCTGCATGTAAAAGGCCTTTAGTTGGGTGTTGAAATTTCTCATTGTTTGGAGAAGAACTCAGAAACTAAATTGACCAAAGTGATCGCCAGTGGCGATCAGTTGATTGCAACAGTTGATTTTCAGGTGTTATGGAAAGAAATTATATTAAGCACAGTATAGCTTATTTATATCATGCCTTCCACACATAAAACATTCCAAGGTGCTTAACAGGCACATTATGTCACAGGATCTGACTCCTGGTTATATGAGATATTAGAACAAGTTTCCAAAAGCTTGGTCAACAGGTGGGTTTTAAGGAGTGTATTAAATGAAGAAAAAGAGCTAGAGAGTTGGTGGTTTTGGGAAGATATTTCAGAATTTGGGTTGCCAATAGTGGAGCAATCAATATTAGACTTGCTCAAAAGACTGGAATTAGATGAGTATAGAGATCTCCAAGGATCTGAAAGGCTAAAGGAGATTACATACATAAATTGTGTCTGGCTGAAACATAGCCTACGCTTGTCATTACTGAATCTGGTTCATCGAACACTGACACTTATAACCATGGAAACAAAAGTTCTTGCAACACAAGATGATTATTCAGCCCATCATTCCTTGCTAGTTCTTTCAAAGAGCAGTCCAGTTAATGCCACTCCCCTAATCTTTCCCCATTTACTTAAATATTTTCTCCACTTAATATATTTATCCAATTTCTATTAGAAAATTACTTTTGGATTTGTTTCCACTGCTCTTTCAGGCGGTCTGTTCTAGATCACAGCAACTTGCTGTGTAGAAAAAACATCTTCCTCACCACTTCTGTTGTTTCACAATTACTTTATAGCTCTGTCCTCTGGTTAGTCACCCTCCTGCCACCAAAGCAGTTTTCTTCTTATTTACTCTTGTCAAAATCCCTTTACGATTTTGAACATCTCTATTAAATTTCCCCTTAACCTTGTCAGCTCCAGGGAGAACAATCCCATTTTTCTCATAGTCTGTCTTCATGATGCCCAAATCTTTTGATCTAGCTGTGCAATTGAAAATTATTTAAATTAAAAAATAAAACATTTGTAGGATGACATAAAGATGAATCTTTTTGTAAACTATTCTCAGTTTTATGTAGACCGTCAGAAAATCAATGTACATGAACTGCATGAAGCAATTAGGATCGTAGACAAAGATGTGCCTAGAACTGAACGAGTCTTGGATTACTATCAGTAAGTGTGTACTTGTTTCTAAATCTATATATTAATATACTAGATTGATTGCTTTCAAATCCTTCCATGGTATATCACCAAGTCACTGTTGAGGCCAGAGTAGATCATTTAGCTATGTCACCACACAGATCTTTGTCAGTCTACAACCTAACTCCATTTTAAAAATGTACCACTTCTGCCCTGTGTCCCCTAATACATTTAGCCAACAAAAATCTATCAGTCCAAAATTTAAAATTTACAAGTGATGAACTGTAATTTTCAATTTGCAGAAGAGAGTTTCCAACATCTACAACACTTTGTAATAATGGTTCCTAATTTCAGTCCTGAAAGGTCTAACCCTAATATTTCTGTTGTATATTCCTGCCCTAGGGATAGAGCGTATTCTTTAACCAGTGAATGTAGTTTCAGTCAGACAGCTTATCTTAGTTCCCGTTGAAACCTTGTAAACTTTGATCAAGTTATCTCTTCATCTACATCCAGGAAATGCAACCATAATTAGGTACGTGGAAGGAAATTATTGGGTGCTACTGGAAATCCAAAATAAAAACAGAAAATGCTGGAAGTGCTCAAGTCAAGCAGTCTCTGCAGAGTGAAAAACAGAGTTAATGTTACAGGTCAATGAGCTTTCAAATGTACAGGGAGTTTTCATGAAAAGCCGTTTAACTTCAGTGTTAACTGTGTTTCTGTGTCCACTGATGCTGTCTGATCTGTTGCGTATTTCCGGCATTTTCTGTTTTAATTCTAAATTAATGTAATCTGTCCACCAGTTTTAACCCTTGGTTCTCGGGGATCATTCTGGTAAATTAATGCTGCACTCCCTCCGAGACTAATATGTTTTAAATGTTTTCTCCAATCAAGGAAATGTGGATGTCACTGGCAGAGCCAGCATGTCGTTTCCATTCAAATTGCTCCAGAGAAGGTGGTGGGGGGCTATTCTGTTGAACCTCTCTCGTCCTTGTTATGTAGGAACACTCCAAGTGTTGTTAGGAAGGGAGTTCCATGATTTTGATCCAGTGACAATGATGGAAAACCACTATATTTACATGTCAAGGTGATGTGTATTTTGGAGAAGAACTTTCAGGTGTTGGTGTTCCCATGCATCTGCCTCCTCTAGTTGGCAGAGGTCATGGCTTTGGAAGATGCTGTTGAAGGAGTTTTGATGCATTTCTGTGGTGCATCTTGTGGTTGGTCCTGGTATGCCCTTCTGCACCCTTAATTGAGTCAGGATTGATCCCATCTCTTCATGGTAGAATGAGGATATGCTGGACCTTAAGGTTACAGATTATGGTTGAGTATAATTCTGCTGTTGGCCCACAGTGCCTCACGGATGCTCAGTTTTGAGTTGCAAGATATGTTTGAAGTTTGGCTCGTTTAGGGTGGTGATGGAGCCACCAGAGGTGTGTATTCTGCTTCATCTCCACAATTACTGCATGGTGATTGAAAAAACTGCACAGAGGCTGGTATCCTGTCACCAAGTCACGTGAAAAGTCCTTGATACTGATCCAGCTCCCTTAGAGTAGCTCTCAGTATCAGAATGCCTGACACTCCTGTTTAGATCTGTCAGCCAGGACTCCCCAATTTGACGAGATTAACAGCCTTAATCAGGGAACTCATATTCTTTGAGGTCCACCTGGGCGACCTTGTTACAATCAATACAGTGATCACCCTTACTGATACTGTAGTAGATAGATGATGAGGATGAAGCCGAGTAGATTTTCCTCTGAGTCTCCTCACACCGGTCACAGACCCAGTTTATAGGTTATGTAGCTCCTAAGGTGTGGTGCCCAGAACTGCATACAGTATTTTTTTTTTGTTATTCATTTCTCTTTTTCATAAGTTCAGGTTACTCTATTTGACCTGGGGCATGATGATTGCTGGAGTGGCGCTGCGTAATGCGGTATGTTTGACACCACAACTGTAATAATAAAATAAAATCTACCTGTTCTGATTATCTATTTATAAATATGCTTGTTCTGTTTCCTAGAAATGAAGGTGTGATCAACCTTTTGGTGTTGAGAGATATACTGATCACTTTTGCTGCATTTCATCCAGGTACACTTGCTGCCTTTGAGTATTGTTTCCTTGGGTCATTAGTTAGAAATAGAGATTTGTATTTCTGTAGCGAGTTTCAAAGGGATTTAGTTACAATGAAATACAGTGAAAGTCTGTTTTAACATGAACGTCAGGTCCACAAAAATCGGGCAGTCTTGTAACTGATCTGCAGATAGGTGTAGGAGCCCAAATGCAAAAGAAGTGGACCAAGAACTTGTGGGGTGAGATGGGAGTCAGTGAATGAAGAGAGTCTGGGCAGGAGGAGAGCATGGTGTGGTGGTGGGGGTGCGATTCTGGGTCTGGCTGGAGGGGGATGAATTTTGTTCACTGGGATCTTACTTCACTTTTCAAATATAAAACCAAAGCATGCTCTAGGAGTGGGACTTTGTGTATAAATGCTGTCAGAGCTTTCTGGTTGGTACATAATATGAAATGACATGAGCATGATGATACAAAAGGAATAGCCACAAAGAAATAGTGGTCAGAACACCAGAGAGAATAGCTCTGCTGCTCATTACAGTATTGTGGGATTTCCTATACCCATCTGAAAGGGTAGTTGGCCCTCAGATTAACTTCTTAACTGAAAAATGACAGTGCAGCACTCCCTCAGAACTACCCAAGAAGTGTCAGCCTGGATTTTATGTGCACATTCTGCGCTAGGGCTTGAAAGTGCACATTCTGAACCAGAGAGGAGAGCATTAGCCACTGAGCTAATAATAATAATGAACTTCATTTTAATACAAACTATAAGACTGGTATATTATCAAAGCCTAGGAAATTATTCTGTCATGTTTGAGAACAAAATTTCCCCGGTTTCACCACCTTAAGAGCAATTAAGGACAGGCAATAAATGCTGGCATTGTAAGCGACTCAGTTTTTTAAAAGCCAAATCTATCATTCTGAAGGCAACTGTAGGATGACAAAAGGACCATATAATCCATTTGTAAAATTAACATTTAAAATAAAGACATTTTTCATCTAAAAAAGAATTGGGACTGGGAACTAAATATCCAAGCATTTGCATCTGTGAAGGTGTTCACAGTGTGTATTCTCTGAAACTGTTTTCTACTTTCGCGTTTTAGACGTAAGCTATGTTCAAGGCATGAATGACCTTGTTAGCCGTTTCTTGGAGGTACTGGACTCTGAAGTGGATGCATACTGGTGCTCTACATTCTACTTTGAGAAGATTTCTTATGATTTCAAAGAAGAAGGCTTGATAAGGAAAATCAGTAAGTCTGCTTTAGCCATACATTCAGGGTTGGGCTGATATCCTGTTGTTTTTATGTATACCCAGCTCTATCTCCACTTTTAAGACTCTTTAAAATATTTTTCTTTTCACCAAGCTTTTAGCCAGAAGCCCTAATATCCCTTTAAGCTCTGGGTTTTCAGCACAGTAGTTAAGCAGGACAGCAAAGAGAAGAGAGGTGGTCAATGCAGCACTGAGGATGTTGTACTTAAATGCACACAGTATATACAACAAGGTAAATGAGCTTGTAGCACAGATTGAAGTTAGCAGTTATGATGTTGTGGACATCATGAGACGTGATGCAAGGGAACTGGGACTAGGAACTAAATACCCAAGGATTTGCATCCTATTGAAAGGACAGGTAGAGGGGGTGGGTTTGATTTCTTAGTAAGAAAAGACATTAATCAATAGCAAGAAACGGTTAATGGGTTGGAAGATGTAGAATCTGTGTGCGTAGAAGAACCACAAAGGAAAATAGACCCTGCTGAGAGTTATGTGCATGCCACCTAGCAAGAGTTAGGATATGGGGCAAAAATATTTCAGGAAATAGAGAAGGCATTTAAGAAAGGTACTGTTACAATAATCATGGGCAACTTCAATATGCTGGCGGACCAGGAAAATCAGGTTGGTAGTGGATGTCAAGAAAAGGAATTGGTGGAATATCTATGAGATGGGTTTTTGGAGCAGCTTGTGGTAGAACCCACTAGGGAACAGGCAATTCTGGACTTAATATGTAATGAGGCAGACTTGATTAGGGAGCTAAACGTATAGGAACCCCTGGGGAGCAGTGACCACAACATGATTGAATTCACCCTGCAGTTTGACAGGGAGAAGCTGGAATCAGATGTAATGGTATTACAGTTGAGTAAAGGTGACTGCAAAGACATGAGGGAGGAGCTGGCCAGAGTTGATTTGAAGGGCAGCCTCGCAGGGAGGACATTGGGGCAAATTTGAGAGGCACAGCAGAAATTCATCCCAAGGAAGAAGAAACTTACTAAGCGGAGGATGAGGCAACTATGTCTGACAAGGGAAGTCGGGGACAGCATAAAAACAAAAGAAAAAGCTTACAATGTGGTGCAGTTTAGTGGGAAGCCAGAGGCTTGGGAAGCCTTTTAAAAACCAACAGAGGACAACTAAAAAAGCAATAAGGGAGGAGAAGATGAAATATGAGGGTAAACTAGCTAGTAATATAAAAGAAAATTCCAAGAGACCTTTTTTAGGTCAATAAAAGGTGAGAGGCAAAAGAGAACATTGGAGTCCTGCGAAAGGAGGCAGGAGAAGTAGCATTGGGGAACAAAGAAATGGCAGAGGAACTGAATGGGTATTTTGCATCAGTCTTCACGGCAAGGTGCCAGTAGCATACTAGATCTTCAAGAAAGTCAGGGAGTAGAGGTGAGGGTAGTGACCATCACTAAAGAGAAGGTACTTTGCATGTTGAAAGGTCTGAAGGTGGATAAATCATCCAGACTGTGGATGGACTACACCCCAGAGTTCTGAAGGAGATAGCTGAGGAGATTGTAGCAGCATTGGTGATGATTTTTCAGCAATCACTGGAATCAGGGAGGGTCCCAGAGGACTGGAAAATGACTGATGTAACACCAATGTTTAAGAATGGAGGGAGGTTGAAGATGGGGAAATTATAGGCTGATTTTCCTGACCTCGCTCATTGGTAAGATTTTAGAGTCCTTCATTAAAGATAAGATTGTGGAGTACTTGGAAATGCATGATAAAATGGGGCTTAGTCAGCTCAGCTTTATCAAGGGGAGGAAATACCTGACAAATCTGTTGGAATTCTTTGAGAAGGTAATTAGACAAAGGAGAGCCAGTGGTTTTGATCTATCTGGACTTTCAGAAGTTCTTTGACAAGGTGCCACAAAGGAGGTTGGCTAAATAAGCTAAGAGCCCATGTTGTTAGGGGCAAGGTACTGGTATGGGTAGAGGATTGGCTGACTGGTAGAAGGCAGAGAGTAGGCATAACGCGTCTTTTTCAGGATGACAGATAGTGGCAACTATTCACATTATGCCTTAACGATTTGAATAAAGAAACTGAGGACATTATTGCTAAGTTTGCAGATGACACAAAGATAAGTGGTGGGACAGGCAGTGTTGAGGAAGTAGGGAAGCTGTAGAGGACTTGGACAAACTAGGAGAGTGTGCAAAGAAGTGGCAATGGAATACAGTGTGGGAAATTGTGAGGTTATGCACTTTGGTAGGAAGAATAGATGCATAGGCTAATTTGTAAATGGGGAACAGCTTTGGAAATCTGAAGCACAAGCAGACTTGGGAATCCTAATTCAGGATTCTCTTAAGGTTAAAATGCTGGTTCAGTTGGCAGTTAAGAAAGCAAATTAAAAGTTAACATTCATTTCAAGAAGGCTAGAATACAAGAACAGGGATATACTGCTGAAACTGTATAAGGCTGTGGTCAGACCACATTCGGAATATTACGAGCAGAGGACGTTCACAAGAATGATCCCCAGAATAAAGGCTTGTCATATGAGGAGCAGGTGAGGACTTTGGGTCTGTACTAGATGCAGTTTAGAAGGATGAGGGGGTCTCGTTGAAAATTACAGAATACTGAGAGGCCCAGATAGACTGGACGTGAGAAGATGTTGTAGGTGAGACTACAACCCAAGAGCACAGCCTTGGAGTGAAAGGGATGTTGCTTTAGAACTGAGATGTGAGAATTTCTTCAGCCAATGGTGGTTAATCTGTGGAATTTATTGCAGCAGAAGGCTATGAAAGACAAATCATTAAGTGTATTTAAGACATTGATAGGTTCTTGATTAGCAGGGCTATCAAGGGTTACAGGGCGCAGGCAGGAGAATGGGGTTGAGAAACCTATCAGCCATGATCAAATAGTGGGACAGACTTGATGGGCCAAATAGCCTAACTCTGCTCCTATACCTTATTGCTTCCACTTTTATCTGAAATACTCGCCATCCATTACCTGTTTAGAGACGTTTTCTTTGTTGTTCCCTACTTGATTACATCAAAATTGGATGTTTAAATGCTGCAGTCTTCTTTATAAATCAGGTCTTTCCTGTTGCAAGTAGACTGACAATGCAGCAATCCAAATATGGATGGAAATCCTGAAGATGTTACTCTAAGGTGTAAATGTGCATCAAAACAGAGAAAAGCTAAAGGACAGATCTGCAGTCAAGAGGAAAGAATGTACATTTGTGAATTTCCTTTGACCTCAGAACATGCCAAAGTGCTGTACAACCCATGAAGGACACTTCGAAATGTAATCACTGTTCTAGCAAACATGGCAGCCAATCTGTGCAAACCTCCGCAAGCAGCAATGTGAGAATGGTGTATTGATTTTATTGTGTGATTTTATTGGTTGACGGCCTAAAAATCAATCAATGCGAGCTTAAGTATGAGTTTGGCACAAGAGTAGGCTATTTGGCACTTTGAGCCTGCTCCACAATTCGATAAAGGTTGTTGCTGATTTGATTGTAGCCTCAATCTACTTCCTGCAACACCTGATACCATTTGACTTCCTTATTGGTCAAGAATTAGTCTACCTCTGCCTTAAAAATATTTCATGATGCTGTCTCTACCTTTCTCTGGAGAAGAGCGCTCCACGTACTCAATGACCCTCTGAGAGGAGATATTTCTTGCAATCTCCATCTTAAATGGGAGACCACTCGTCTTTTAAACAGTGTCCCCTAGATGTAGTTACTTTAAAAGGAGAAGCACATTTTCAGCATCTCGCTGTCAAGACCCCCTAAGGATCTTATGTTCAATGAGATTTCCAGGAATTCTGCTGAACTCCAATGGATGCAGACCTACCCTGTCTGATCTTTCTTCATAAAATGACCCATTCATCCCAGTGCTGTGGTGTCCACACAAGAGAGCAGATGGTGCTTCAGTTGAATCTGTTATCTGTGAAGTGGCACCTCGACAGTCCAGCACACATTCCGCGCAGCTCTGGCAATTTCAGCCTGGATTTTGTGTTCAAATGTATGGCTTAGGATTTTAACACTCAATTGTCTGTCTTGGAGGAGGTGTGTTATCTGCTATGTAAGACTGACACCTGAAACAGAAGCATTTTTTTCTCTATTGAAATTTTATTATTTTATCTCTTGATTTCCTCACTCCACCCTCGTGTTTCCTTTTCTCTATTTTGTTTTTGTGACATCACTTTAAGTTTCACTTTCTTGCTTGGAATTGTGTTGCTCCTTCACTTTGTATGTCTTTATTTCTCCTCCCTTGCAACATCACTGACCCCTTCTGGATTCCAGACTTACTAAGGTCTCCTAAGCACCACCCCAGGTTGTGTGATTGCTTTTCAGCTGATCCCAGCGACAGTGCTGAATGTCAAACTTGAGAAATACCAGAGCCAGTCCTTATACTAACTTAGTTTTTTGTTCATATTGGCATTCACAGCGTTGCTGTGTGATGTGAGAATCACTGGAAATTTGAGCATTCTGGTCAACACCTACAAGTGACTTTTTGTTTTTCTCTGATCCCACTCTGGTTCCAGAGGGCAGGTGACCTGGATCATCATCCTGGCAATTGTTTGTACTTCATAGCACTACTTCAGGTGATTGTGGGTGTCACTTGCAGTGATATTTATTTAAATTTCACATCTCATCCTGAGACGCTTGGCAACATTGCTCACGAGATCCTGGTGTCCAGGAAAAGATTTGTTCATCTCTTTATAAACGAGAAAGCTTAGGTTTGACCTGATAGCTGCGTTTATAGTTATGAAGGAATTTTGTAGGTTAAATGTAAAAACCCCTACTCCATTTCTAAAACATGAGGCCATAAAAGGAATAGTTATTAATAAATCTAATGAGAAAACCTCTTTAGCCAGAGAGTGAGGAGAATGAGCAACTCGCTACCACAGGAAGTAGTTGAGGCAAATACTGTAGATCCTTTGAAGGGAAATTAATGAAGTACATGAAGAGGAACTGAAGAATAACAGCTCTTTCCCACAGTCACTCAATTAGTTTTTCTTTTCAGATGTTTATCCAACTCCCTTTATAGCAGGAACTTTGAATCTGCTCATACCACTCTTTTCAGGCAGTAAATTCCAAATCCCTGTCAATTGTGTTAAAATAAATTCCATTTCCTCTGGTCTCTGGTTCATTTCTTAAATTATTATAAATCTATCCTCTGGTTATTTACCCATCTGCCGGTGGAAAACAGTTGCTCCTGATTTACTCAAATCTCATGATTTTGAAAGCGTCCATTAAATCTCCCCATTACTTTTCTGTCTTAAGGAGTGCAATCTCAGCATCTCCGGTCTCTCCACACAATTCAAGTCTGAGGCCTGGCACTTTTTCTAATTACACCCCATCTTTGATTTAGTCCTGTGTAAACTTTCTTTGTACATGACTGTTTGTAATCTGTGGGTTTTACGTAATTCTGTTTGTATTACTGATTCTGACACTTTGCTGCCATCTCCTGTTCAGTAACCATGCCGTTACCAGTTTGCAGTTTCATGCTCTGCTTTTTTTGCTTGTTAGTTATCTTTGATTCAAAGCAATTCCTTTGCTTATTGGGGCTGTGAAACTGGTAGATGTGAAGACCTTGGAGGGGGTGGCAGAAGAGGTATTAGGATGGTATCTGGTATAAGGGACTTCAGTAACTAAGAAGTTAGAGGTTAGGCTTGTCCTGTTTAGATTAGAGAAGATGAAAGTGAGATTTAATAGAAATATTCATAATGACAATGGCTTTGTTATTATTAACCAGTACACCTAGGAGAAATGTTTTGCTTTTTTTGAACTACTGATATGGAGTTTTGTTTTTACACATACCTGAGGGGGCATTTGGAGTCTCCATTGAATGCCTCATCCAAAAGAGAAGACATCTCCAATACAGCATTTCCTCAGTGTCACACCAGCAGTGTCAGCCTGGATTGTGTGCTTGTGACCCTGGAACAGGGATTGAACTCAGGTGAGAGTGCAACCCACTGAGGCACAGTCAATAGCCATGTATATGTATAGGTCCCAAAAGTCCCCACACAATCCAGAGGTACTCCTAGTGGAGCATTGAAACCCTTAGAAACAAGTTGCAGTGTCTCTGCTACTTCCAACCAGTCTTGTAACAACAGAGCAACCACATCCATTTGCAAAGTCAGTGTGGTCTGTGGCAGGAACTCCCTATCAAAAACAAAAAACGAAGTTGCTGGAAAAGCTTAGCAGGTCTGGCAGTAAACGATAGGTAGGGATATATCCCAAAGAGAGAGAGAAGAACAGTTGGACAGACAAAGGAGTAGACAACGATCTGGTGAGAAGAGTGAATAACTGTTAATGGAGACTGTTTAGTGGCTAACAATGAGTAGTGTGTAATGGCAGACTGTGATAACAAGGCCTAGTGTGTGAGGTTGGGGGTTAGGGCATAGGAGAGTTTGGGCCCTTAATTCACTGCTCACAATGTGGTTTCCTCTACATTGGGGAAACAAAGCATAGACTGGGTGACCACTTCGCAGAACATCTACATTCTGACTGCAAAAAAGGACCCTGAGCTTCCAGTTGTCTGCCGCTTTAACACACCACCCTGTTCCCTGGCCAACTTCTTTATCTCCGGCTGCTGCAGTGTTCCAGCGAAGCTCAGTGCAAGCTGGAAGAACAGCACCTCGTTTCCTGCTTGGGGACCCTGCAGCCCTCCAGACTCTAGCATCCGCAGTTCTTTTGGTTTTTATTCAGGAACTCCCTATGCCAGGAATTCCCAGTGTCATGGTTGAGTCTGGAGATGATCTATCCCTGAATGTGGGTACCAACAAGTGAGTGTGTGGTCCGCCGGTGGTCAAGGTTTTGGCAGCATTTGAACTGAGAAAGGCTAACTTGAATGAGATTACTGAGGCAGAAATAGGTGGTCTTAGAGATGGCACATGCATCATCTCACACGTTCATCTTGCAATCAAATGTAACATTACATCTGTGAACAGGCTGGCTTATTCCTTAACTCGAGCCAGGTGGCTGAGAAACTGAACAATTTGTTTCTATTACTGGCTTAGAGTTAAACTAAAGGCTCTCTTACTTGTTGGCTCCCCAAGGAATGCCAGCAGTGTTGTGTTTAAGAACTCTTAAGATGCATGACCAAGGTCAGGGAATGCTAGACTACTCGGTTTCCCCATTCCTCCGCTCTAGTGTGTGGCCAGAGTTGCATTGCTAATGGTGCTTGTAACCAGCTGGCCCATAGAGATGAAATCCCATCCTACTGTCATCTCGAACACTGGTGGTCAGTATCAGAGGGCAAAGCGATCCAGGTCATGTTCTGAATACAGTCAGGTTTTAGGCCCTGTGATGGGCAGAAGGCAGAAACAGGGAACTTAGTGGACAATCAGCCATAATCATATTGAATGGCACACTAGACTCAAAGGACCGAATGTCCAACCTGCTCCAATTTTCTATGTTTTATAGCCAATGCTAAGTGTCAGCCTTTCATCATATTTCAAGAAGAAAACAGCTTTATATTTGTATAACACTTTTAATGTGGTACAAACATCCCATTGCAGTATTGGAAGTGTTATAAACTGAAACGTAATTCAGAACCACATAGAGGACATTAGGCCAGATGATCAAAATCCCAGAGCTTGGGACCTAGGCGATGAAAACATTGTCACTAATTGAGGAGCAATTAAAATTGGATTGCGCAAGATGTCAGTGTTAAAGGAACACACACCGCATGGAGGGTTTTGGGGTTGGAGGAGATTAGAGATAGAAAGGAGAAAGCCATGGCAGGATTTTAAAACAAGGATGAGAATTTTAAAATCTCATGATTTTTTTTTCCTGAGAGAGAATAGCCTCTATACAAGAAAATAAAACTGTGCTGTGGAAATTTATTTTAATTAACTTTTTTGTTCTCTGCCTGAGGGTGGGGGCAAGGGTGGAAAAAGAGAAGAGATCCAGTTCTAAATCTTAAGCTTCTGTAGATGCTAGCATATAAATTGACCTTTGAAGCCTCATAAATCACTTCAAAAATGAGGAATGACTTTATATCAAGCGTAAAAAAAACACTTGTATGGGTGTACGTGGTCATTTTAAATAACATTAACATCTGACACAAAACATAGGCATATCTTAAACTCCTGTGCATTTTCTCCACACAGCCCCTATTTCCTGCTTGATCCCATGTGCTCAGTTATATGATATCGGTAAGCAAAACATCCATTTATGGGGTAAAAAATTGAAGCTGACTACTAATGAGTACAGAATGATGAAACTGAAAGAGGGGGTGGTGTAATCTTGTACCAAGTAGATGCACAAACACTATTTTTGCAGATGGTAAAATAGGCTTGTTTTGTATGCTGTACTGATTTGCAGGCCACACTTCACAGTCATCATCTGTGGCACACTTGGTAAGATGTTCATCCCTGAATTATAGTGTTTTGAGTCCAAATCCAACTCCCAAGATATGAGCCCAAAGATCAAAGCTGATACACTAGTGCTGTACTGAGGAAGTGCTGCACAATTGGAGGTGCCTAGCACAATGGTAAGCACTGCAGCCTCACTTGACCAGGGACCCGGGTTGGATTTCAGCCTTGGGTGATAGTCTGTGTGGAGTTGGCATGTTCTTCCAGTGTCTGTGTGGGTTTCCTCTAGATGCTCCGATTTCCTCCCACAGTCCAAAGATGTGCAGGCTGGGTGAATTGGCCATGGTTAATGTGGGACAATGGAGATAGGGTGGGGTGCTGTTCAGAGGGTTGGTACAGACTTGATGGGCTGAATGCCCTTGTTTGGCACTGTAGGGATTCTGTGATCTATGATCTTTTGATGAGATAGTAAACCAAGTCCCCTCCGTCTGGTCTGGTGGAAGTAGAAGACCCTATACCACTACTTCAAATAAGAGAATGAGAGTTTTCTCGGTGCCCTGTGCAGTGTTTATTATCTTGAACAACATCACAAAAAACTGATGATCATGTGGATTGTGGAAGTTTGCTGTGTGCGTTGTCTGCTGGGTTTCCTACATTGCAACAGTGATTACGGTTGATTACGGTCCAAAAAGTACTTCATTGGGTGTAAAGTTTTTCTTTTATTCATTAATGAAGTGTGGATGCTTCTGGTTGGGCCAACATTTGTTGCCCATCATTAGTTGCCCTTGAGAAGATAGTGGTGAGCTGTCGATTTAAACCACTGCAATCCATTGTGTGTAGATAGACTCTCAATGCTGTTAGGGAGGAAGTTTTGAGGATTTTGACCCAGCAACTGTGAAGGAATGGTGTGTGACTTGGAGGGAAACTTAGAAGGTGGTGGTGTTCTCATATATCTGCTGACCTTGTCCTTCTAAGCGGTAGTGCTCGTAGCTTGGAAAGTGCTGCTGAGTATTGATGGTGGAGGGAGGGAAATGCCAACTAAGCAGGCTGCTCTGTCTGGATGGTGTCAAGCTTCTTGTGTTGTTAGATCTGCACTCACTTAGGCAAATGGGAAGTGTTCTATCACACTCCTGACATGTGCCTTATGGATGGTGGGTCTGCTTTGGAGAGTTAGGTGGTGAGTTACTTGCTGCAGCATTCCTGGTCTCTGACCTGTACTTGGAGCCACAGTATTTACGACTACTCCAGTTCACTGTCTGGTCAGTGACACCGTCCCAGGATGTTGATATAGCCTGAGGGGCTTCCACCGATGAGCCAAGATGTGTTTTTGGTCACAGCATTTTTTTGTTTTAATTTTGTTTGTAATAATTAACTATAATGTACTTCATGGTTGTCCAGGACTTGAGGAGCAACTCCTAAAGGAACTTGACTCGCAACTTTACACTCACCTCCTGAGGGATGGTATGAATGGACTCACCTTCTGCCACAGGTAAGGTAATAGATGCTTCACCACACCTTTCCTCGTCAGAAATGTTGGCTGTTTTTTTGACTTTGTGGTTCTAGCCCTCCTTTCATCTCTGGTGAGCTGAAAATCTCCAAGTTACAGCCGTAAACCATTCTCCTTTCTAAGAAAAAGACATCAGTTCCCAGAAAGGCTGCCCCTCGTTCAAAAACTAATCGAGGCTTCACTTCTCAACACTGTTCAGAGAGACTGTAGAATAGTGGACGTTATGGAGAAAGTTAAAGTTTACCTGTGGGTATTAAGGAGTGATTGGATTGGGATGTTAGTAAGATGGTTAAAGGATTTAATAGGGTAGATGGAAAGAAACAATCCCCTCTGGGCAAGAAGGGACGTAATGTTAAAGTTAGAACCAGGCCTTTCATGGTGATGTCAGGAAGTACTTCTTCACACCAAGAGGAGTAGAAATCTGTAACTCTCTCCCTGACAGAGCTGTTGAGGCTGGGAGTCAATTGAATGTTTCAAAACTGAGATTTGTTTGATTTTTGTTGCGGAAAGGTATTAAACGTTAGAGAAACAGGGCGGATAGATGGAAGTAAACAAGGATCTCATTATGTGGTGGTACAACAGGTTTGAGGAGCTGAATCAGCTTCCAATTGTCCCATGTTCACCCTTTCAGTGGTTAAGTAATGTTGGAGAGTCAAATTGGGGTATCTGTGAAGGACAGTAACTGAACTTAGTTTTAAACTATCAGTAAAAATTGAACAGACTAGGGCTCTTTTCTCTAGAAAAGAGAAGGCTTAACAGAGAATGGTTAAGGCACATTTCACCCACAAGGCCGGTGCCCCCTATCTGCAAGAACAATTTAATTCATCCTGCTCTCCTGTCCTTGCAAATTGGATGCCCTTCAGGTGCTTGTACAGTTCCCACTTTGGAGATGACAATGGAACCTGTCTCCACCACTGTCTTAGGCCTTCCTTTCCAGATCCTCACTGCTCAGTTTTAGTTTTTCTTAGTTTTTAATTGTAAGCTGTTTGTTCTGTCCCCACCCAACCTCTGTAACCTCCTTTAGACTGTCAAACCTCAGATTCTGAACTCCTCTAATTCTAGCCTCTAATGCATCCTGATTTCAATTGCTCCACCATTGCTAATCAAGTCTTCAGTTGCGTTGGCTCCAAGCTCCCTATGCCTTCCCACCTTTCTATTTTGCTTTCTTCTTCTGAGGTAGTTTAAAATGTTTCTTTAAACGAGCTATTGATCATCTGATCTAATAGCTTCATTTGTGGCTCTTTATCATACTTTATAATGTCTCAAGGAGCATTATAAAATAAAGACACCATACAAATTTTAAGTTTTTTTGCTTCAAAGTTGCAACTGACTTTGCTTCCAGCAACCTTTTTAAGGCAGTGTATTCAAAACCATAATAAAGACCTGAGTAATATTATATTCCAGACAATGGGAAGGAACTTGATAGGGACATTTTGTGCATCCATACAAGAATATAATCACTATTGTCAAATCCTTAAGTGTCATGAAAACCACTGCCATTTCATGCAAGATCAAACCCACGTTCTCAGAGCAAAACTTTTTCTGATGTTTATTTTAAATAAGCCTTTTGATATTGAGCCAGCATTGTAAACTATGGTGAGAACACGTTCTGTTCACCTTCTCTTTCCCATTTGGCTGCTAATAAACCTCTGACTGAGTTTGACATGCTAGTCTAAGTTCATGGTCGCTGCATACTGTGTCAGAGCACATCACCTCCAACAAATGGACTGGTACTCTCGGGGAGGTTAATAAGATCCATCAGTTCACTAAAGAGCTTTCATCACTGAGATTGAATGTGTAAAAGACACAGGAAAAGAACTTAACTGCTTCCTTAAAATAGGAAAGGTCTCTCCTGGACTTCTGGCAGGTGTGAAAAAAAAACTAATTAGCTCCTTAGGCTTCCTGTTTTTCAATGATGGTGAAGAGAGTTGTGTTTAAGGTGATGGCTGAGCTGTCAATCAAGCAGGCTGTTTTATTCTGGATGTTGTTCAACTCCTTGAGTGTGCTAATACTTAGTCTCTTTTTTTTATTCTTTCACAGGATGTTGGCATCACTGACACCCATCCTTATTGCCCTTTTAGAAGGTGGTAGTTGTGAGCCATCTTCTGGATTCACTAATCAATAATCAGGAAGCAGTCCCACTCCTAATGTCACTTCCAAACCTTATCAAGATTTTGAAGGGCTTGATAGTGTAGAAAAAAAAAATAGGTTTCAACTTGAGGGAGATCCGATCTAGGAGTCAATGTTATAAACTGGTCTGTATTAAATTCAGTAGAGAATTCAGAGGAAACCACTTTACCCGGAGAATGTGGAACTCTCTATCACAGGAGACAATTGAAACAGAAATGAGATGTGTTTGGGAGAAAAAGAAATAAGACATAGGATGAGAGGAGGGTCCTTTTACAAGTTATCTTAAGTCATCTTCCTCAGGTTACTGACCTTACTACCAGTGGACACAGTTCCTATCAAGAGCCTTCATGACTTTGAATCAAAAAGTTCAGTATTGGTTAGTTCTGATTGAGGGTGACTTTGAGAGGCAAGGTATAGTTTCAAGTGGTATTACTCCAAGTCATGATGGTGTGTGTCATGGATGGAATTCTACATTGCCCAAGTATTTTCTATAAAGACTTGTGGCTGTCTCTAGGTTGAGGTCTCTGCCCTGGTCCAAACCTAGTCCACCTTCCTCTCAAAGTCAGTCAACATTCACCATTCTAGCTGAAAGCACATTTCAGAGACTCCCTATTCTCTGGAGAAAAGAAGGCGTTATTCACAATGCACTCAAACCTACAATATAGGAGCCACAATCCGAATTATCACCCACAGACCAGTTGGTCTGAATGGCCTGTTTGTCTTGTGAAACTCTGTAATGACAGTTTTAAATAAAAGTGGGCTAACAACCTATTCTACTGTATCCCTTTGGGACTGACCTGCCTTTCCTGTTGGCAGGTGGCTGCTGCTGGGGTTTCAACGAGAGTTTGAGCATAGCGACGCAATCCGTCTGTTTGAGATCCTCAGCAGTCACCACCTCGAGCTAAACTCACTGGAAGCTGAAAGTGCCCGTCATTCGGAGAGAATGACACATTTCCAGAGGGCAGGTGAGTAACCTGGGTGGAATTAGATACAATGTGTCAGTGAGCTGTCAAACAGAACAGATTGTTTTGAGTTTGACTACAAATTTTCTGGTTATTGGCTGAAATTTCATGCTACATTCCAACTTGTTACACTGTATATATATATTAATCAAACTCCAACTTCCCCAGTAGCTCTATTCTAATAGAAATATATGATGGCAAGAAAAATCTGCCTGGTCCACCAAGCCTGAATCATAGAATTTTTTTAGTCCAGAAGGCCACTTGTCCCATTGTTTCTGTGCTGGCTTTTTTTAAACATGCTATCTAATTGCTCACACTCTTCCATAGACCTGAAAATGTTTTCTCTTCAAGTCTATATATTTGTACTGAAGTTTGTACAGCCAAGTTTACTGAACCAATTCAGAGGATGAGGGGGTGTTGAGAAGCTGCGTAAATTGGGGGATATTATTTGGAGTTTAGAAGAAGAGAGAATTTCAGCTAAACATCCAAGATTCTGAGAGGGCTTGATAGCTTACATCTTGCTTGGCAATTGTTTTCACCAGTTGGGGAATCTTAAGAAGGCATCATGGCCCCAGAATAAGGAGACCAATATCTTAGTACTGAGATGAGGAGAAATTACTTCACTAAAAGGGCTATGGGATCTTTGGAATTCTCTACACCAGAGCGTTGTGGATGTCCTGTCGTGTAATGTGGCACGTACAGACCTTTGATCTCTTAGGGAATTGGGAGTAGGCAGGAAAGTGAATTTGAAGCCGTGGATCAGGTGCAATTGTATTGAAAGACAGATAAGGCTCGTTCAGTCTCTTGTTTATCTTTTTCTAGTTCTTTGCAGAATATTAATTTTGAGTAGTGTTCTCCTCCTCATATCATCTCTCTGATCTTCTTGGGAGTTATCTTTGGTCTCCTTCTTCAAGTTACTGACCCTACTGCCAGTGGAAACAGTTCCTCCTCAGAGTCAAAGTCATACAGCACAGACAGACCTTTTGGTCCAACCAGTCTATGTTGAACATAATCCCAAACTAAACTAGTCCCACCCATCTGTTCCTGGCTCTCATCTCCAAACTTTTCCTATTCATGTACTTATCCAAGTGCCTTTTAAATGTTGTAACAGTACCCACATCCACCACTTCCTCAGTAAGTTCATACCACATGCAAACAACCTTCTGTGTAAAAAATTTGCCTTTCATGTCTTTTTTTTAAAATCTCTTTAGTCTTCTGTCTAGTCTGTTAAGAGCCTTCATGAATTTGAATCAAAACTTTCAGTGTTGCTTCATTCTGATTGAGGGCGACTTTGACAGGAAGAACATAGAACAAAAGAAGAAGAGAGAAGTACAGCACAGGAACAGGCCTTTCGGCCCTCCAAGCCTGTGCCGATCATCATGCCCTGACTAAACTAAAAAACAAACCTCCAACCTTATTCGGTCCGTATCCCTCTATTCCCTCCCTATTCATGTAACCATCCAGATGCCTCTTAACTGTCGTCAACTTGCCTGCTCCACCACCTTGTCTGGCAGTGCATTCCAGGCTCTTACCACTCTGTCTGAAAAAAACTCCCTCGCACATTTCCCTTAAACTTTCACCCTTTCACCTTGAACCTGTGCTCCCTTGTAATTGAAACTTCAACCCTGGGAAAAAGCCTCTGACTATGTAGCCTATCTATGCCTCTCATAATTTTGTAGACCTCTATCCGGTCTCCTCTCGGCTATCACCGTTCCAGTGAAAACAATCCTAGCCTTTTTAATCTTCCCTCCTAGCCAGAGCCCTCGGTCGGCAACATCTTGGTGAACCTTCTCTGCACTGTCTCCAAAACTTCCATGTCCTTCTGGTAGTGTGGCATCCAAAACTGCACACAATAATCCAAATACAACCTCAAGGGTTTTATATAGCTGCAACATGGTTTGCTAACTCTTGTACTCTATGCCCCAGCCAATGAAGGCAAGCATGCCATATGCCTTCTTAATCACTTTGGCCAACTGTGTTGCCACTTCTAGGGAACTGTGGACCTGCATGTCCAGATCTGTCTGTATGTTAATGTTCCTAAGGGTTCTGCCATTTACGGCATAATTCACACCCAAATTTGATCCTCCAAAATGCATCACCTCGCGTTTGTCTGGATTAAACTCCATCTGCCATTTCTGTGCCCAAGTCACCAATCCATCTATATCCTGCTGTATACTTTCACAATCGATCATCGGCACTATCAGCAACTCTACTAATCTTCGTGTCAGCTGTAAAATTACTAGTTAAACCACCCACATTTTCCTTCAGATCATTTTTATATATACTACAAACAACAGAGGACCTAGGACTGATCCCTGTGGAACACCACTAGTTACCAGTCTCTATTCTGAAAAACACCCTTCCACTGCTACCCTCTGTCTTCTATGACCAAGCCAGTTTTGTGTCCGTCTAGCCGGCCCACCCTGAATCCCATGTGATTTTAGTTTTTGTACCAACCTGCCATGTGGGACTTTATCAAATGCCTTACTGAAGTCCATATAAAATACATTCACAGCCTTTCCCTCCTCAAATTATCTTTGTCACCTCTTCAAAAAATCCAATCAGGTTGGTGAGGCATGACCTTCCCCGTACAAAACCATGCTGCCTGTCACTAACTAGTCCATTTTCTGCCAAATGTGCATATATCCTGTCCCTTAGTATCTTCTCCAAGAGCTTCCCCACCACAGAGTCAGGCTCACCGCCTATAATTTCCTGGATTACCCCTGCATCCTTTCTTAAACAAGGGAACAACATTGGCTAATCTCCAGTCCTCTGATCTTCGCCTGTGGTCAAAGAGGATGTGAAGGTATCTATTAATGCCCCAGCTACTACTTCCCTTGCCTCTTGCAGCAACCTGGGATAGATCCCATCTTCCCCTGGGATCTTGTTTACCTTAATGCAATTTAGGATACCCAAAACTTCAATATATTGATATTCTCTAGAATATTTACACACTCCCTGACCTCAACATCAGTCATGTCCTTCTCCTTGGTGAATACTGATATAAAATATTTATTAAGGATCTTTCCCACTTCCTGTGGCTCCACGCATAACTTCCCTCCTTTGTCCTTGAGTGGGCCTACCACTTCCCTTGCTACCCTTTCTCTTTTAATATATGCATAAAAAGCCTTGGAATTCTCCTTGATTCTGTTTGCTTAAGACATTTCATGGCCCCTTTTAGCCTTCCTAATTTCCCGCCTAAGTTCCTTCCTAATTCCTCTATATTTCTTAAGGGGTTCATCCGTTTGTAGTTGCTTAGACTTATCGTATGCTTCCTTTTTGCTTTTGACTAAGCTTACAATTTCCCTTGGTTCCTCAATTCTGCCATTCCTATCCTTCAGTTTTTCAGAGACATGTATGTCCTGCACTTTAATCAACTGGTCTTTAAAAGCCTCCCCCGTGCCAGACATAGATTTGCCCTCAAATAACTGCTCCCAATCCACATTCTCCAGTTCCTATCTAATTTGGATATAATTGGCCCTTGCCCCATTAAGCACCCTCACCCAGGGACTCTTGTCCATGACTACTTGAAATCTTATGGAGTTATGGTCACTCAGCCTGAAATGCTCTCCTACTGAAACATCAGTCACCTGTCCTGGCTCATTCCCTAGGACCAAGTGTAGTATGGCCTCCTGTACTGCCTCAAAAAGCCCTCCTGGACACAGCTAACAAATTGCTCTCCATCCGAGCCCTTGGCTCTAAGGGAGTCGCAGTCAATAAGAGGAAAGTTGAAGTCACCCACCACAACTACCTGCTTTTTTCACACTTTTGCAGTATCTGACTACATATCTACTCCTCTGTCTCACATGGGCTGTTGGGAGGTCTATAAAAAACTCCCAACATCGTGATTTTACCCTTCCTATTCCTGAGCTCCACCCATAATGCCTCACTGCAAGATCCCTCCGATGTATCCTCCCTCAACACAGCTGTGATGTGATCCCTAATCAGCAATGCAACTCCCCCCACCCCTTTCTGTCCCATCTAAAATATCCGAGAATGTTAAGCTGCCAGTCCTGCCCCTTTTTTAACCATGTCTCTGTAATGGCATTAACATCATAATTCCATGCAGTAATCCAAGCTCTTAGTTCATCTGCCTTACCTGTTACACTTGCATTGAAGTATATGCACTCCAAACCTCCAGTCCCTCTGAGCCCCATGACTTCTCTCTGCTTGCTCTTACTCTGCGCTATGCATATCTCGGTATCTCCTTTGTCCCGAGTACCTGCACTTACTGGCCTGTTGTTCCGGTTCCCACCCCCCTGCCACAGTAGTTTAAACCCTCCTGAAGAGCTCTAGCAAACCTACCGCCCAGATATTGGTGCTTCTCCAGCTCAGCTGCAACCCATCCTCCTTGTACAGGTCCCACCTTCCCCAGAAGACATCCCAATGATCCATATATTTAACCCCCCACTCCTACACCAACTCTGTAGCCACGTGTTCAATTGTACTCTCTCTGTTCCTGGCCTCACTAGTCCGTGGCACGGGTAGTAATCCTGAGATTAGTATTCCTGCTTTTTAGCTCCCTACCTAACTCCGTGAATTGTCTTCACAGAACTTCTTTCCTCTTCCCTCTTCCTACCTATGTCATTTATGCCAATGTGGACAATAACTTCTGTCTGTTTTCCCTCCCATTTCAGCATGTCCTATACCCGCTCAGAGGCGTACAGGACCCTGGCACCAGGGAGACAATGTACCATCCTTGAGCCTCATTCACGGCCACAGAAACGCCACAGAAATAGTGCCCCTGACTATTGAGTCACCTACTACTATCACTTGCCTGGACTTTGCCCCACCCTGCTATACAGCAGAACCAGTTGTGGTATCACAGGCCTGGCTGTTGCTTGTACCGTCTCCTGAGAGGCTATCCCCACAACAGTACCTAAAACAGTATTCCTGTTTGAAAGGAGAATATCTACAGGAGACTCCTGCACTGTCAGCCTGCCTCTCCTAGCAATCACCCATCTATCTGTCTGGACCTGTGGTGTGACCACCTCCCTAAAGCTAGTGTCTGTCACTCTCTCTGTATGCACCACAATGTGTCCCGCTGCACCTCCAACTGAACCATGTGGTCTGTGAGGAGCTGCAGCTAGTCACACTTCCTGCAGATGTGGTTGTCAGGGACACTAGACTGCTCCCTGATTTCACAACTGGCAGGAAGAGCATATAGTTCCAAGTCAGGATGCCTTGCCCAGGTGTTCTCTATAAAACTCTTGGCCTTCTCCGTGTTGTATTTCTGCCCTTAGTGGAAAACTAGTCCACCCTCTTGTCAAAATTAGAGTCAACATCCTCCACGCTATCTGAAAGCACATTCCAGTAGCGCTCTACGTTGGCGAAAAGAAGGAACTATCCACGATGCACACAAATCTGCAATATAAGGAGCCGTAATCAGAACCATTGGCCATTTCATTGCAAAGAAGCAATTACCCGGGATTCTTACTCCTGATCACTGTCCAGTGGTTCCTGCTGAAATGTATGCAGGAGTTGATGTCAGATCAGGAAGTTATCAAATGTGCTTTCAACACTGAGTGCAAGTAGTGTTCAGATATCTGTGAAGAATAGCCACGGCTTTGGGACCAGAAAGTGCCTAGAGCTAATGAAACTGGATACCGCGATGAATCAGTGCCTCCAAAAATGTGGGCAACAGAATGACTTGGTTACACAATATTTTATTGCTGCAGAGTAATCTTCCAAACGTCACAGGGCATAGTTTACTCCAGTAATTCAGCAATGTAGGATACAGGTTTACACCAGTACCATTTTTAGTGTGAGATATTCTATATATGCTCTATATGGAGAATATTGTGAAAAAATCCACTTTGAATGTACAGAGTTGTTCTTTTAAAGGTAAGAGTTTGAAAAGTGTAGATGCACAAAAGGACCTAGGTATCTTTGTGAACATGTAACTGAAAGCTAACGTGCAGGTGCATCAAACCATTAGAAAGGCTTGGAATGTTACCCTTTTTTTTGCAAGAGAATTTGAGCACAGGAGTAGTGAAGTCTTGCTTAATTTGTATAGGAGATTGGTTAGACTGCACCTGGAGCAGTGTTGCATTTTTGTTCTGTATCTCATGCACAATGTCACTGCCATAGAGGGAGGACAGTGAAGGTTCACCAGACTTATTTCCAGGATGGTGGAACTGTGCTATGAAGAGAGATCAGGCAAACCGGGCCTGTATTCTCTTGATGCTTTGATGAATGAGACATGATCTCATTGAAACTTACAAAATACTTAGACAGGGTTGATACAGTTAGGGTGTTTCTGTCAGATGGGGAGTCTTGAATTGGGGACACAATTTAGAAATAAGGGGTATGCCTCTTAGGTTTGAAATGAGGAGAAAAGCTTTTACTCAGAGGAGGTTGTGAATCTTTGGAATTATCTACCTTTATAAGATTTTAGAATCTCAATCTTTGAGTATGTTTAATGTAGAGATTGCATGCTTCTGGTAATCAGCAATCAGAGTTATGGAACAGGATGGATCAAAGATATTGAAATGTTCGATCAGCCATGATTGCATTGAATAGCAAGAAAACTCAATGGGCTGAATAGCCTCCTTGTGTTCCTATGTATTTAGTCCAGTGAATATGGAGCTGGAAGGAGCTGGAATACATGTTCAACGATTATAGAGCATGGAGCACACATTAATCCAGTGATTCTGGAAAGTGGGATATGGGTTTAGTCCAGTGATAATGGGGCACAGGATACAATTTAGTCCAGTGATTATGGGGTGTTGGATACAGTTTTAGTCCAGTGATCATGGAATATATTGCGAGGGTTTACGTTGCCAGTCTGTTTTGTGTTGATTGCAATGCAGTTATGACTGGGGAATATTCTGTATATTCAAAAGCAAATTAAAATGATAAGTTTTACTCGGGATACATATTGAAATGAATCCATTTCTGCTCCAGTGCGTTTGCCTAAGTGAAATTCTATATCTATCTTCAGTCCCTAAGGCTTCACTACATTTCTCTGCTGGTGGTGCGTTGCTCATATTTGTAAAATGATATTAAGTACAATTTCAAACACAAAATGCAAGTTTTCTGAAGATGCATTCTTGAGCACATTGGCTGGGAAACTCCCTGAAGTGACTACTGCATTATGTTTGCTAAACAGACTCCTGTTGAGATCACTGCTGGTTCACCACAGGCACCACTTGCAATCAACAGTTTGTACAAAGAATTAACACAATTGCTGCAGTACATCACAGAAAATTCCAGCACCTTTTTCCAAAACAGGTTATGGCCATGCTTCATGGTGGAAACCTAGCCCAAACACCCTTGCCAAATTTTCTATTTCTGTTTTCTTAGTTCACTATAAACTGCACAGACAAATGTAAAAGATCCAGCACCTTTCTTAGTCGTGAATTACTTCCTTGTGATGTTCACTGAACAGATACAGTGAAAGGAGGCCATTCTGCCTATACTGTCTGTATCAGCTCACTAAGAGCATTTGCCCCAGATCTATTAAGCTGATTTTACTGCATTGACCTGTTGATTTTCTTCTGTTGGGATAATGACTCAGTTCACTTTTCAAAGTCCCAATTGAATCTGCCTCTACCACATTTTAAGGCAGTGCTTTTCAGATCCTAACGATTAACAACATAAAGTTTTACCTCGCTGTTGTTGCTTCTATTGCCAAACCTCTTTAATCTGTATATACTGGTTCTCAATCCCTCCACCAATGGGTACAGTTTCTCCTTGTCCTGTCCAGATACCTCATGATTTTGAATACCTCTATTAAAACTATTCCGTACCTTTCCTTCTCCAAAAATGGCCCCATGACTCAAGTTCCCCACACCTGGAACTACTCTCAAGAAACTTATCTCTACCCTCACTGATACCTTCATATCCTTGCTGAAGAATGGCACCCAGAACAGGACACAACACCCCAGTTGAAGCTGAGTCAATGTTTTATAACACAACTTCCTTGTTTCTGTACTCTATGCCCTTATTTATATAAATGCAGAATCCATATGCCTTTTGAGCCAGTTTCTCAACCTGCTCTGCTGCTTTCAGTGATTTGTGTACATCTATCCAAAGTCCATCTACTTCAGCACTCCTTTTGGAATTGTTCCATTGCCTGTCTTTGTTCTTCCTACTGAGTTGAATCATTGCTCACTTCTCTGTATTAAAATTCATCTCTCACTTGTCTACTCATTCCATTGAGCTGTCTATGCTCTGTTAAAGATTAACAATGTCCTCCATTTGGTTCATAGTACTTATAAGTTCTGCATATTTGAAAAGTTTTAATTTGTTCCCAAAAATGAAAACCTAGATCATTATTTTACATCAAGGAGGGGATCTAATACTGATCCCCAAGGGATTCCTACTGTAAACCTTCCTCCAATCCAAAAAACCAACATTCACTATTACTCCGGAGTAGATGCCAGGTATATTTATGTTGTAATGGAGCACTAAATCAGGTGAACAATTATGTGATGGTAATGTTACTGGGCTAGTAATCCAGAGGCCCAGACTAATTCTCTGGAGACAAGTGGGAGTGAATTTAAACTTACTTAATAAATTCCTGACCAAAAAAGCTCTTGCCTGAATAATAATAATCAAGAAACTAGCAGATGCTTGTGAAACACATCTGGTTCATTAATGCCCTTTAGAAAAGGAAATCTACCATCTTTACCTGCTTTGACTTCATACGCAAAGCATTATGGTTGACTCTTAACTGCTGTTTGAAATGATCTAACTAGCCATTCAGTTGTGGTAAACCACTATAGGATCAAGTATTGTGGTTGGACCATATGAACTGCAGTTGTTCAGGAATGCAACTTGCCACCATCACCTCAAAATCTTTCAGGAGTAATCCTTGCTACGGAAGCTCCATTCTAAGACTGATTTTTTTTTTTAAAAAAAAACCTTCTGTTCATTGTAATGCTCCATGCAAGTGTATACACTTCCACAGAACATTGGCCCCAAACTGCAGTCATCTTTAGTTAGTAAGGGATGAAGTGTTGTTTATGATTAATTATAGTTCAGGAACATTGGAACAGGAGGACATCATTCACCTGTCTGAGTCTACTTCATCATTTAGTTACTTGATTTTCACCTCCACTTCATTTATGCACTTTGTTTCCATGTCCCTCGATACCCTCACCCAACAAAATTCTGTTGAGCTCAGCTTCGAAGGCCACAATTTCCCCAGCATCCAAACCTTTTGGTGGAGGAGAATTACAGACTTCTATTTCCCTATGTGAAGAAGTGTTTCCTGACAACCCTCTAATTTTAAGGTAATGCCCCCCTAATACTTTACCTTCCCATCAGAGGTTGTCTGAATCTAATCCAATCAAATACTTTTAATGTTCTAAACACTGATCAGGTTGTAGCTGAATCATCTTTACTCAATGAAGCCTGATCTCGTACTTTAACTATTTTAGCTTTGATTTCAAATGCCACTGTATCCTTCCTGAAGTGCAGTGCCCAGAATTGAACAATAGCCCATGAACTATCATTTTCTTTACATGGTGAGTTATTACAATCTTGAATCAACTCCTCAAAGGTCTGTTCAGTAATTTTCAGAAGGGAATTGGACAATACTTGAAGGGGATAATGTTTGTTGGGCAATGGAAAAGAGGAGGGAGTTAGGCCAAATGGATAGCTCTACCAAAGGACTAGCGCAGGTATGATGAGCCAATGGCCTCGTTCTGTTTTTTTAATTATTCTACCATTCTATACAGGCAGTGACATTGTATGCCATAAATTGTTGTTGGTGTTCTTAATTTTAAAAAGAATTTGCTTGAGAAACTATATATAATGATGTGAAGAAGGAGATGATATGGAGGACCAAACTTTTCTGGCAGGAAGAATGGGAGAAAGAGGACTGAATCATACACCACAGAAAGAAGCCATTCAACCCATTGTGCCTATAACCCTTCTTTGAATACCCCCTCCTCAGCCCTACGGGTGATTTTTACTTTTCAAGAATGCATTGAATTCCTTTTTGGTGATATTTTAGATGATTATAATTTGGCTTGTAAGAAAATTCGATGAACAGCTCAGTCTGATTTTAAGCTGCCTTTTATAACTCTAGAATTCTTTGTGCAGAAGTATTAGCATGTACTATTCTCTTAAAAGATTCATATTGAGTTATTGAACTATATGGATGAATACAGTGCAGAGGAGACTGTTTGGCCCTATGTGGCAATATTGGCTGTATGCCAGTGCATTCTGAACCATTCCCATTGTCCTACACTCCCCATAGCCCTTCCCTTTGAAAGATGCAGAATATTTCCTTCAGCCACTCTCGGTGGGAAAGTATCCCATGCTCCAACACCCCTATCTGTGTAAAGAAATATCTCCATTCTTACTCCTTTCAAACAGTCCAGAGCACAGAGGAAGCTATTTGGCCCATCAAGTTTTATGGTTTTCATGGACCTGACCGTTCGAATTTTAGTGCCAATTTTAAATCCATGGCTTTTTATCCCATTGCCAAATAGAGGAAGCAATTTTTCTGTATACAGGGTATGAAAAGTCTTTATAAGACCATAAAGTTAGGAGCAGAATTAGGCTATTCCGCCCATCGAGTCTGCACCGCCATTTGATCATGACCGATTTGTTTCTCAAGGTATGTTTCTTTTATGGAAAAATCTCTTGACCTTAGCTATTCTGATGAAAACAGCATCAGAACCCTGGCTTCCTAACTTCAGTCTCCCACCCTTGGGATCATTCTGGTGAATCTCAATTGAAGCTTAATGCTATCTATAGAGGAGCCACAAATCTGTTCACAATACTGGAACTATGGCTTAAATAAAGCTCTTGTATAAATTTATCACTATTTCTTCTCCTCTGTTTGCCTGATGTCCCAATTTTATAGAATAATGACAGCTTGGGTCACTATTTGTTGAACCCCATTCCTTCATTTTCTTCCTAAGACACATTAGTGAACACTTCACCCATATTTAACTGTATCTGCTGCCAGTTTGCCTATTCCTGAAGCCTAGTAGTGGCAGTACCATTTCTTTTGCAGGAAAAGCAACTTGGAAAGTCAAAAGAACCTCTAAATTTTAGCAAATCTGTGCTCTCCTTTTAAATAAATATATTGTGTTTTGTTTAAAGCGTTAACTGTTATGTGATGTGCAGTTCTGATATTCACCAGTTTTTTTCTTTGTCTTCTGAAACTGTAGAAGGAAAGATTATGCCTGAGTTGCCATTGACCAATAATGATTACACCTTTGAACTTTTCATCTGTGCCGCAATCTTGCTAGAGAAAAAGGAACTGCTACTAAAATGCTCAGATGAAGTGGAACTCATCCAGTTTACTAACAGGTGAACATACTGTTGCTGTTCATCACTTGCTGTTCTCAATTCACCAAGGACAATAGATTGGCTTTGCCTGAATTTAGTGTGTAGCATTCAGATTTAAATGTCATACAGCAGTCTGTCTTTAAGCACATTGTGTTGTACCCGCTCGATGTGGCCAGTGCTGCTGCCTGAGGGTCTGTTGCCCCATGGGAAATTTCCCTGAGCAATAGTTAATTGGCCTCTAACTCCAGGGTCTTTCAAATAGGGTAACGGGAGATCACATTCCAATCTTAATCAGTTGAGATATTTTCACCTTAACAGGACCGGTTTTGTTGAAAGCAGCCCCACTTTCAGTCAGCTTTCCTGAAGGCAATTTCTTGCTTGCTCTTACCAAAATATAAACGCACCCCTCATTATTGCATGCTTTACACATCTGACATTGTTTATTGATTTCTTATTTGGGTCTGGGTGATTCCAGCAAGCATTTATTGCCCTGGGAAGACAGTAGTGGAGGGAGTGGAACTTAATCACTGGAACCCAGTGGTGAGAGGTGGGCACTTTCAGGATATTGACAGAGTGATAATGAAATAAAGTAGGGAATGGAAGCACATTGGCCATGTTACTGGGTGAGTAATCTGGAAGCCCAGAGTAATGCTTCAAAGATATGAGATCAAATCCTGCCATGGGAGAACTGGGAGAATTTAAATTCAATTAATAAATCTAGAATAAAATGCTGGTTTGAAATGACCTAGTAAGCCATTTAGTTTTAGGACAGCTCCAGGGCAGTTCCGGATGGGCATTAAATGCCAGCCTTGACAATGTTTTGGTTTGAGTCCAGTAGAAGTAGCACTGACCGAGCAACAGCTCTGCTCAGGGCGGAGTTAAGTTTTTCAGATGTTGATGTTGTTCGCGTCCATACATATTCTGACTTGAGCCTTGAAAATGGTGGAGAGCTCAGGGGAGGAATCGGAAGGTGAGGCACAGGTCACAGAATACCCTGACACTGCTGTGACTACAGGGTTGAAAGGGCAGTTCTAGTTCAGTGTCTGATCTTTGAAGCTCCTCCATCATTGAGGTGTTAACAGTCTGGTCACAGTCACATTGATGTGTTTGGCCAAGTAAAAGTGGCTTGGCTTTCTCTTGTTGGGATTAGTCATTACCTCATACTTGTCAGCTCCAGTCTTGGTGTGATTCAGCTGTGAATGGAGCTGGAAAATCATCAGCGAAAATTTGAACTTCTGACTTTTTAATAGAGGGTTGATCAATGATGAAGCAGCTGACCTTGGTTTGACCTCGGTCACCACCTTGATGTAGTCTTGTAGTGATGTCCTGGGGTTGGGATGATTGTCCTCAAATAACCACAACCATCTCCCTTTGTGCTAGGTATGACACTACCTGTTTGGGAAAGAGGCTTCAGGCACCTTTTTAGAAAGGATCATGATACTTGGAGCATAGATTCATGCAAAGGGGTAGGAGGAAGAAAAGAATAGATGGATACAGTTAGTGGTGAAATAAATTGGGGTGGGGCAAGGTTACTGCACGTTATACTTCTGATAGCCAGTTGGAGAAAGAAGATACTAGAAGTAGTCATTGCTTGGAATGGATTTATTCATGGAAATTAAAATTACAGGTCCTTATCTCCTAACTCCACTCCTCTCTCAGTAAGTTACTGTTTAAATGCTCATTTGCTCAGTATCCTCCACCTTAACTTCAGTTGATGTGGTTAATGGTGTAGAGCAGGAACATATAGACACCGCTGGGGCTGAATGGTCTGTTTTGTTCTATGCATCCTATATAAAGGGATGATCTCAGGACAGACCCACATCTCGCCTGCACCGGCTGCTGTCTCTTGGAGAACCCCGGAGTACAGGGAAAGATGTAGTGTGAGGAATAGAACAGGATGCTCACTGAGGAATCCCTGGCTCTGTATTTCTGATGTTACAACTGACAGGAGAATGAAAACATTAATTCCTCTAGTCATAAATTCCTTTCCTGAACTTTACTCATTAGGAGTCAATATCAGGTTCCATGGAAGTGTTCCTGACTCTTGATGAAAAGGCGCCGGGTTCAGGCTCTGCATCAGGTTGTCCCAGCAGATGGAAACTTGACTGGATTTTGGGTCTCCATCTGTCAGGATACTGCTGCCTGATGGGTATAGCTGGCTCCCAGTTTGCCATTTTGTTGATTTGTAAACCAGTCTGCATGTATTACTGAACTCCTTGTTCAATGGGTATCAGGCTACATGTAGAAGGAATTTTCACATCAGGATCTGTTAGCCTGTCAGTCAGACTATAAATTTCTACTGTTCATGAGAGAAAAGGTCTGGGGATATGAAGACAACATTAACAATTTATTCGATTCCTGGGGCCAGTATGTCCCTAAAGCTGTTCTTGGTTTCAAGAATTTGTGGTCCGATTTCCAAATTAACAATCAAGGTTGTTTTAAATTCTACCATCAATCCCATTCTCAAACTTAATAAGATCAGCATTGGATCCGACAGGATCAAGAAGATTGATGAGTTTGCCACAGAAGCAGCTGTTTATACCAGCTGGCCACTTCCTGAGAGATAGCTTGGTTCATATAATGATACTGCATTTCTATGTTTATTCTGTTACACCACACTTCTTGTACCTTCAGCTTGCAGGGGGCGCTCAACTTGGACCGTGTTCTTGAAAGAGCAGAGCAAGCATTCTTCAACTACTGCAATAAATCTGTGCTGGACTGTTTCAAGAAACTCTGTACAGAACAGAAGAAAAAGAGCTTCTTTAAGTTTAAGCTGATGGATTTGTTTTCCTGACAGCCAAAGTTCACCGAGTACTTCAAGGTTATGACCAGCAAGGAGAAGTATTTCCCTGCAATTCAGGACTCAAATCCCAAATTTGCAAAGGCAGTCTCCAAAAATAAATATGCCTTTGCAGGAACCTTTTGATGTTTACATTGTATTTTTAAGCTTAGTTGGTTGATTGATCAGTCTTATCACTGAGGTCCCAGCTACAAAAGTCTTGCATTTAAGAGCACATGATTTTATTTTCCCTTGGGTTTGGTCCTTTGCTGTGCTCAGCAATTTTCCTTCAATAACAAGATGCACAAGATTGGATAATGTTGGTCCTACTGAGACTTCTCAAGTTAGGCATGACCACTTCTTGTCATGAGGTGATTGTCTGTCACCATTAAAGTTCCTCAGCTCAGTGCTTTCCTACAACATAGCTGAGACTGGGAGTGTATTGTGACAAGAACCCCGGCTAGGAACTGCCATTCTACCACTTGGTCTGTTAGTTCTTTAATAAATTAACTGGCCCTGTACTGATATAAATGGTTCATAAACTGCATTTAGGCCCTACCAGAGATACTTCAGCGGGCTGTAAAGAATCTGCATTTCTGAAACATTTCACTTCACTTTAAAATTTTTGCATTGGGGAAAAAATCTTGAATAGATCTTTCATAATTGTTACTAAATAATGTTAAATAAAATGTGATCCTGGTATTGACCTTTCTTTCATTGAAGTCCATTAAAATTTAGTAAGATTTCGTATGATGTATTGAAACTCTTCTGTTAAGCATTGAACACTGAACACTGCCCACATAATTATACAGAAGGGCTCAATTTCATTGAAAATACTTGAATTCATTTTGTGCCCTTTAGGATTCTCCAAAGTCCTCTCCTGCCCATTGATCCAGGCAGTTTTTAAAGCAGTGTGTTCACAGCAAGCTCCCACAGCAACAGTGAGATTAATAACCAAATCAGTTCTCTGGAGTTGTTTGAGGTTTTATTATTAACTGGGACACCAGGGAGAATTGAAAGACACCACCTGTGACAGCGCAGCACTTCCTCAGAAAACCATAGATGGAGTAACTGACCATTACGGAGTCTGGGACACTGCCCTGAAGAACATTGTGATGTGGGAAGATTGTTGTCCAGCAACTGGAACCGTCTTCCTTTGTACCAGGTGACTTTAACTGTTTAAAAAGACAGTTTTGATTAGGAAAAGAAAAGCACTTTCAGCTCTGACTTGTTGATTAAAATTCCTTTCAAAAAGAGTCCACCATTTATTAGGAACAAACCTGTGGCTCACTGCCTCTTAGTTGTTGAGTGCAGTATCTGAATCCTGTTTTCACAGACTCCAGCTTAGTTTGAAGGTGCATCCTTTCTCCTCGAAATACTACGGTATAATATTTGATAGCTCCCAAACCAAGTAGGAGCAGAATCCGATTCTAGTTAACTGAAATCCAATTTCTTCTCCTCAATATCATAAATATTCCATCACCTGAAGTGCAACTCATTATTTTCTTTCCTATCTGGAGCACACTCAGACCTGCAAATTATCACTATGTAGCCTCTTTCTTTAGCTAAGTTTCACTAACTTTGTTCATACGTGTTAGTTCACTAATTACAGTTGCTTGGAAATCTACCATTTCATATTTTGCATGTGCGGTACATTTCTCAGTGCACAGAATTCCCAGAACTGTTATAGTATGGCGCTGATTCTTGGAGCAGTGCTATTCTCGACATCTTGTAGTGACCCTACACATTCTTCCTTTTCAGATAATTAGTACCCTCTTGAAAGCTTTGATTGAACCTGCCTCCACCACACATGCAGGTAGTGCATTTCAGATCTTAACTACTGGCTGCGTAAGTAAGCGTTTCCACGTCTCCATTTTTTTGCCCAGCTACCTTACATCTGTGTGCAAAAAACTGAAAGAACTGCAAATGCTGGAAATCAAAAACTAAAAACAAACTGCTGGAAAAAAAACTCAGAAGGTTTGACAGCATCTGTGGAGAGAAAGCAGAGTTAGCACTTTGGGTCCAGTGACACTTCTTTAGAACTGGACCTAAAACGTTAATCCTTCTTTCTCACCACCTTACACCTGTGCCCTGATTCTTGATCCTTCCACCAATACAAACAGTTTTTCCTTACTATTCTGCCTGGACCCTTAAAGATTTTGAATACCTCTATCAAATCTCTCCTTGACAGCCATTTCAAGGAACAGAGACCCATCTTCCTCAATCTAGCCAGTAACTGAAGTTCCTCATCCCTAAAACCATTCTTTAGAACTGGATACATTCAACCTAAATTTCTTGTTCTTGTTCTCTGTACCCCTGTTAATAAAGCCTTGGATACGGTAAGTTTTATTAACTACATTTCTTGCTGAATTCACATGACTCAGTCATATGGAATATAGAAACAGGCCTGTCTAGTCCAGTCTTGTGTTCTTTGTTCCATACAATCCTCTCCTAACCTACCAGTTTGCTATTCCTTTCTCCATGGTCATTCCAGCTTCCCCTTAAATGAACCTATTTATTGTAATGACCCTCTTGGCAGTGAATTCTAAATTCTCACTGTCTTCTGGGGTGAATAGGATTCTCCTGAATTCATCAATGATTAACTTACAATTGCATCTTTATATTTCTCTGGTATGTATTCAATTACAGCAAAAGATTGTCTAAAAACTTGCTCTGGGCCTAAAGTAATGTAATGCACCCAACTTCATATGAGGCTGGTTAGAAAATATTTAAAAGGCCAAATACCTTTCTTTAAAGGCTGAATCGAATCAGTGCAGGAAGAAGCAAAATACTGCAGATGTTGGAAATCTGAAATAAAAGAAAATGCTACAAATAGTCAGGCAGCATCTGTGGAGAGTTAACAATACGCATCAACCCAAAATATTAACTCTGTTTCTCTCTACAGATATTGCTTAACCTTGAGTATTTCCACTGTTTTCTCTTTTATTTAGGATTATTATCTAACTTGTTTTAAAATAGGAGATATAAATATATATGAATGGGAGAAGGGTTTAAAAAAAGACTATAAAACCAGCATTAATAAAATAAGTTAGTTCACATTTTATTTAAATTGATGTTCACTGTAAAGCTTTTTGTAAAAGTTCCAGTTCCTTCCTTTGTGGTTTGGTAACATTAGTGCAGCCATAGTCCTGTAGTTGAAGGGGAATGTATTTTTCCAGGAGTGGCAGGCTCTGTCCAGCAGGGCTGCTGTACAGCCCGGTCCATGATGGGTTAAATTCCCCCTTGTATCCAAAGAAAGCAATGCTCTCTGTAAACGAATAAAGAATATATTGTCACTCGGGTGGCGTGCTGCAAACATGAATCATTCTGTCCTGCTGAGAAAAGCTGTAAATGTTAACTCAGTACGCTTCGATTGGTCTGCTTTTAACCAACCAACCTTGAAAAATAAACCTGATACTTTTGTTTTTTGCATTTGCTTCAATTGATTTAACCAAATGTGCATAACTGAAACAAGGTGGGAATTGATTCCTTTTTTAAAGATGAGTGCTGGCTTTAAAAACTGTAGAGGTGACCATGATGCCCTTTACATAAGTTAAAGATTTATGAATTAGAACTACATACAACCAAATTAATGAATGTCTAATCAAAACCAAAGGACTCATGCCCGTACATTCATATATGTTGCAACTAGAACATCAAATATACTTCTGTATGATTCTCCTGAAGGCATCATTCTCATCTGAAATGTGTGATTAAAATGCTGAGATTATGTTAACCACTGTTCTGTTTCCCACAGCTGTGGGGTGAGGGCAAAGAAAGATTAGGTTTTTTTATGCAATCCTGGATGAAAGGGCGGTGGAAGTATTTTGAACAGTAACTTTCGTGAGAAGGATAAATTTGTGGAAAAATCTGCAGAGTTTTGGGAGAAAGAGCAGAATGGAGAATGAGACTGAGTGATTGGATAACTGAGTTTGCAGAAGCATAATGGGCTGAATGGCCTTGTGTTGAATGATGCTAATCAGACTAGAAATTTGGGCGCAGCTATAAGAAGGGAATCAATAGCAGCAAAAGTCCTTTTCTTTCTTAAAAAAAAAAGTGAGCCCATTTAACAGCAGAGCTATTCCTGAGCCAACCCATCAGCCATTTCCTGACAGACTTGATAGATGTAAAAACTAATTCTCATGCTACTTAACACCATAGGGTGTTAATAACAGACAGTAGGGAATGCAGACAGGGCAATAATTTAATCAAATGGATTTAAAATTGCATAAAGAATCAACAGCAGCAGATCTCGAGTGGCTTATATCTGCTGTTTAAATGCTTGAATGAGATTACAGCTATGAAATAGTTTGAGTATATCTCGGTCACGTATCCTGTGGAACATTAGACAGTTACTCATTTAGGCTTTATTGTTGGAAAAAAAAAGTGCAGCTGCCCTAAATACTCCACATGCTGTACTCCTTTGTGTCAGTACATGAGAATGTTAGCCTGGTGACAATATTTCCATGTGAAATTTGTGTGCAATTAAAATGGTCTGATTATATATTAAATATTCTGCTTATCCTTCACAGAATTAATGGCACTCTGTCTTTCATAAGACCAAGTACACATCCTAAAAGCCCCAAAGCAATTTTGCATTCAATTTATAACTGCGAATATAGATTGTATTCAACATACAAATTCTGAATATTCAAAGCAACATTAACATGGTTCAGCTGTGCTTTTTACTTTTGAATTTTCATACATTTGAATAAGCTAGTGGAATTCTATTGCTAGCATCTCGAATACCTGCCACCCAACAGTGGCGGTTTTCTTCAGAAACATTAAAAGCTGTTTTGCCAGTATTGCATATTATAGTTATATTGTTTGTTCTGTTGCAAGAATGGTAAGGGGAAGGCATTGAAGTAGAGCACATCATTTAGCCAGAGCTGACCTCTAATGTAATTGGTAGCACACATACATCTGAGTCAGAAGGTCATTTAGATAAATGTGAGGTGCTGCATTTTGGAAAGGCAAATCAGGGCAGGGATTATGTATATAACGTCCTGGGGAGTGTTGCCAAGCAAAGAAACCTTGGGGTGCAGGTTCATAGTTCCTTGAAAGCAGAGTTGCAGGTAGGTGGGGTAGTGAAGAAGGCGGTTGGTATGCTTGTCTTTATTGGTCAGTGCATTGAGTATAGGAGTTGGGAGGTCACATTGCGGCTGTACAGGACAGTGGTTAGGCCACTTGTTGAATACTGCATTCAATTCTGGTCCTTCTGCTATAGGAAAGATGTTGTGAAACTTGAAAGGGTTCAGAAAAGATTTACAAGGATGTTGCTAGGGTTTGAGTAATAGGAAGAGGCTGATTAGGCTGGGGCTATTTTCCCTGGAGCATCAGAAGCTGAGGGGTGGCCTTATATAAGTTTATAAAATCATGAATATTATGGATAGGGTGATTAGTCATAGTCTTTTCCATAGGGTGGGGGAGTCAAAAGCTAGAGGGCATAGGTTTAAGTTTAGAGGGGAAAGACTTAAAAGGGACCTAAGGGGCCTTTCTCACAGAGGGTACTGCGTGTATGAAATGAGCTGCCAGAGCAAGTGGTGGAGGCTGGTACAATTACAGCATTTAAAGGGCATCTGGATGGGTATATCAATAGCAAGGGTTGAGAGGGATATGGGCCAAATGCTGGCAAAGTTTTCTATGCTGTACATCTCTATGACTCTAAGTCCCACTCCAAGATCTTGAGCACAAAATCATACTCATCCTCCTTGCACTGAGGAGAATTGGTCCACTGAAAAAGCAGTACTTCTGACTAATATACTCAGGCCCCATGGATTGGGGGTGGGTCGGGGGAATAATTCAACAGCTGCTAGTTGGATAAAGAGTAGAAGCAAATTTGCCTCCAGGACCCAGGAAACAGTTATCCTGCAGTTAATGTCACTCAATAAACATTTATCCAGTCGTCATTGCTGGGTTTTTTTCCGCGAGCTTTTGCTGTGGGAAAATTGGCAACGGCATTTCCCACTTTACAATACGCTTCTCTAGAGACGAAGCATTTTGGGATATACTGAACTTGTGAAAGGCACCGCATAAGTGCAAGTCTGTTTAGTGTTAAGAAGAAAGAATTTGAGTTTTGAACAACATAACGTTAAGGATACCATGCTGGAAGCTAAATGAGAGATTTGCTCTGTTTATCTAATTAGGACTGATTTGGAGGATTCAAAGAATCCATTCTTCCTGATTTGAAATAGCCTTAAGCAGATCACATCAGAGCACTAGAAAAATATCCCCCTGCTGATCACATTTACCACAGAAACATTCCATTATACACTCTGCATTTTGAACGAAGCCCTACCAAAGAAAGGAAAAATACAACAATAAATAAAGAAGGGAATCATGAAACTTGACAAGTCTGCAACCACACCTCCCAATTCTCGACCTATATCACCTAGAAGGATATGGGTAGCAAGTACATGGGAACAGCACATTTCCCTCCAACTCACAAGCCCTATTCACTGTCGTTGGGTAAAGATCCTGGAACTCCCTTCTGTGGGCGTATCTACTCACAAGGACTTGCCCAGTTCAAGAAGCTGGCTTACCACCACCATCACAAATGGGTAACAAATGCTGACTTTGATGGTGATGACCATATCCCATAAACAAATAAGTTAAAAATTTTAATCGACACACTATGCACTGGGAGACCAATAGGCTGCTGATGCATATCACTAAAAGACATACCTTTTTTATGAAGTTGTGCAGGTTTTGCTATGCCCAGTTGGACCATCTTCTCAGAAATGGCATCAATGTCACCACTTATTATGTCTTTTGAACCTAATAAGATAATTGATCTGGAAAAGGAAACACTCATTACCAACGGATGCAAAGCTACAGAACATAGCTGATCAAAACATAGTAATAGGAGGACGCTATTGAGCCCTTCGAGCCTGTTCTGTCATGGCTGATCCATTTCTTGACATCATCTATGCTCCTCAATTCCATAACCTTTAATCCCTTTACCAAACTAAAAACAATCAATCTTGAGTTCTGTAAACTTCACTTGATTCTCAACAGCTTTTTGTGGAGAGGGCGTTCCAGATTTTCACTACCTTATTCTGAAGGACTGCTCCCTGACCTTCCCATCCTGCAGTGAGATTGAAACATGCATTTCATTGTCCTGGATGGAAACGGGGCTGTTCCTCCCTCTTCCCTGTGCTCATTGACCTGCACTGGATCCCAGTAAACAATGCCTCCATTCTAAAAATTCTCATCCTTTTTTTCAATTCCCTCCATGACCACACTGTTCCCAATCTCTAATCTCCTCCGGCCCTACAAGTCAAGCAAAAATGCTGCCCTTGCTGTTGTTGCTTACATCACAAGAATGAATTAAAACAAAACCTGTCCAATCCTAAAATGAATACAAAATCACTTTCTCTTCGTCATACCTTTGGGTGATTCCTGTGCTCAGGAATTTGGCCATAGCTGTATCTGCTTTGTTAAATGATATATTTTTGGTTACTGTTCCACTGCAGGCATCAACCGTCACTATGAAAAATCCATTTTGAAATGGGAACCTGATGCCATTCACCTAAAAAGGAAGCATTTGTCAGTGTAGCAGAGGCAGATATTATAAATTAATGATAAGAAATGCTTCTCAACATTAGCTCCTTAAAATATTCATTTAAGATTAATGGACAGAAGAAATCATTCTGGTTGTCCTCTTTGAATGTACAGTGAGCTAACTGGAACATGTATTCCTTGTGGAAAAGAAATCTTACATTCCACCCAACACAACTCTTCATTTCAGCACTAGTGACACACAGCAGTACCTCAGCTTCAGATCACTGAGATTCTGTCACTCCTCTTGTGGCTTGGTGCAGTCCCTATTGCAATAGGTACAACAGCTGAATTTCAAGTCAGAGGGAGCAATTCGAAAAAACATTTTCTTTTTGTGACAATCTTGTAACAATCTATGTGACCCCCAAAACTGGAGCATTAACATTACATCCAAATAAAATAATTGGAACAGGAGGAGGCCATTTTGTCCTTCCAGCATGTTCAATTATTCAATTAGATCATGGCTAATCTGGCCACCTTGCATTTGAAACGTTTAATACCGCTTAGTCATTGAAAATCTGTGAATTGAAACTTCCAGAGATTTTTAGTAACACAAGGGCAGTTCAAGTGTTCCGGCACTTTGTGTGCTTACAGAAGACAAAGGAGCACCTTGAATTTGACACAAGGATAATGAAAGTTTTAAGAAGCTGCTTAACAACAGATAGAGAATGTTTGTGACTAAGTATAAGTGAAACCTATCTGCTCAAGGAATCATAGCAAAATACAGCAGAGAAAGAGATCATTCTGATCAGAGTCTGTGCTGGAACAATTTGTTCCCTTTAACTATTTAGCCAATTCTCTTTTGAATGCTACCATTGACTTTGTTCCCACCACCCTATATGTCATTCAAATCCAAATCATTCACTGCCCCTAGATTTTTCACCAATCACAAAAATGTCTCATGTTTCTCTCACACAATTATTTTTAAATTAAATAACTTGTAAGAAAGTAAATTTACCAATGTAGGAATGTACTCTCATTCCTACATTGGTAGGAATGATGAAAGTGTGGAGGGAGAGAATTCCAGAGCTTGGGCCTAAGGCAATTCAAGGCAAACTTACTAATAGTGGAGCAATTATCATTGGTGTGCATTAGTGGCAAGACTTCAAGAAGTGCAGAAATCTCGAAGGAGATTGCGGAAATGGGCAGAGGAGAGGCTAGAGAGGGTTTTCAAACAAGGATGAGTATTTTACTAAATCAAATGCTGCTTGACTGGGAGCTAATGTAGGTCAGTTGACATGGGGGTAATAGGGGAACGGGATACACAGCGAGGTAAAACGTGAGCAGTACAGTTTTGAATGACCTCAAGTTGAGAAATAATTACTTGTAGGGTATTATCAGAAGAAAGTGGACTCTAAATATGTACACAGCTCCAAATTCTTACCCCATTCTTGTCACCTAGTTTTCTTTCCCCTATCACGTGCTGTCCCCTGACTTTTACTGGAAACTCCTGTCTCAATAAAAGGTGACACAAACAGCTCAAGGGTTACTTACGGAAATGTAGGACTCGCCATGTCCCTGCAGAATCTCTGTTTTGCTGAGGGATTGGATTTGCACGAGGAGGTAGGTTTTGTGTGGATCACTTGTAAAAACTCGCTGCAGGATATAAACAACATGGAAATTAGTTCTCATCTAAAATTATCAATGGTCTCCTTTCAAAACTAACGATGGCTAGTGCAGCTTTCACCTCATGTTGCATCTCCTGTTACGCAAGCAGACGAGGAAAAACAAATAGCTTTAATTTAAGAATTTGGTTGGAGCATGGAACAGAAGCCATTCAATCTCTCGAGCACTGTACAACCATTCAATTAGACCTTGGCTGGGTCTGTATCTTAACTCCATCTAAGTCAGCTTTGCTCCGTTCCACTTGCCTGACAACACTCCATCAAAAACATGAGTCATACTAGACTCAAAACTCGGTTTCTCTCTCCAAAGATGCTGCAAGATCTGCTGGGTTTCTCCAATATTTTCAGTTGATATTTCCAGCAAATCTTAGTATTGAAAATTTCAATTGATTTCCCCCTTCCCCAACCCACATCCCCCACCCAAAGAATCAAAGGTTTTTTGAGAGAGATTTCCTGATTTCCAGATTTCCACTACCTTCTCTGCGCTTTCTGATAGCACTCCTCAAATGACCTGCTCTAATTTTAAGGATTTACCCCATTGCTCTGAATTCCCTCATTGTAGTTTGCTGCTATTCACACTCATCAATTTTTTGTAAATATCGCACCCTCTGCTGCTGTCAGTTTCGCAGGCTTTAGGTGGGGTGAGGTTAATATCAAGTTCCTCAGATGATATTCCAACTATCTTCCTATCCAGCCTGACTTTTCCACAAATTGGGACATGTATGTCTAGGCAAGGAAATCACAGCCCAGCCCCCAACCTTACCCCAGTTGAGACTTTAAATGGGCAATTAAAGACCCCTTAAGGGCCATTTCCTGCCCAGTCTCCAATTTCAGGCTATTGGAAAGGGGTTCAAGATCCCAAAAGTGGCTGTGAAGTACTTTGGGACATCTTGCATTCATATCCCCCTGTTATGAGCGCAGGTTATTTGTTTCGTGGAACGATAAGTGAGTAATAGGCGACAAAACGTGCAGAATGGCTGACTAAGTTGCATTTGAGAGCTTACCTGAGAGGCTCCACAGTTCTCACATTCGTTCAAGCTCTTTGGTGGCATGACTATCGTGGCTTTTGGAGGGCTGGCATACTCCCGCAAGCCAGCAGCCATACAGTTGCTCACGGCCTGGGACTGCATGGTGGCTGTGATCTTCACTCGCTCACAGCCCTGGGTCGAGCAGTAACTGTGCCCCTCCCGACTGTGCCGTGCCTGCAGCATTAGAAACAGCAGCCTAAAAACAGGAGAGAGGGTAGCAAGGAGACTTCATTCCTTTCCCCAGTGCAGCATGGGCAGTGACGGGTGCCAAGATCTTAAATACATGCATAAATCTGTCCTCTGAACTTTTAGGCAATGATTCCAAGGCCAATTATAGAGTCTAGAGCAGAGAAACAGACAAATCAGCCCAAATAGTTCATGTAGCTGCAAACCTTCTCCAACCTACTTCATCTTGTCCTTTCAGTTTATTATTTTAATCCTTTCTCCCTCAATTGTCTATCCAGCTTCCCCTCAAACATATCTGTACTATTCATCCCAACCACTCTCTGTGATGGTGAGTTCCACATTCTCATTACTCGCTGGAGAGAAGGAGAAACTTTTTCAGCCAGAGAGTGGTGAATCTACGGAATTCACTGCCACAGAAGGTCACTGAGTACATTTAAGACTGAGATAGATAGGTTCTTGATTATCGGAGAAAGCAAGAGAATGGGGTTGAGGAACTTATCAGCCATGATTGAATGGCAGAGCAGACTCGATGGGCCAAGTGGCCTAATTTCTGCTCCTATGTCTTATGGATAAAGATGATTCTGCTGAATTCCCTATTGGATTTGCTTGTGACTTCCCGTACAAAGGAGAACATTCTCTAACCATCGTAATCTAAAGACCTCAATCAGGTTACTCTTTCAGCCCTCCATTCACGAGAAAGAGGAGACTCAGCCAGCTGGGAATTTATGCCTAGAGGAATCCTTTCTCAATTTGACATCATCCTTGTTTGATTATAGAACGGTTACAGCATAAAAAGGCCAGTCAGCCTCTTCTGACTGTGCTGGCTCCTTGCTAGAGCAACTCAGCTAGTCCCACTCTTGTCTTGTACTCCTAGTCCTGAAAACATGTTCTTCAGATATTTATCCAATGCCCTTTATAAAACCAGAGTTGAAACTTTTTAGCATTTTCTGCGGGTGCCTTTATCCTTCCTATGTGACCTCTTTGATCAATTCACCATAATGATATCAACATAGTTAATTTCTGATGAGTCAAGACATAAACATATGCACTATATTCTAATATCTTGTTTTCAAAAAAATATTATGCCGAGAAAATACCTCTGATCTAGTGATAATCTCACCACCAACCATTTTAAATGTCTTTGCTCTTAGTTAGAATGGAAACGGTCCCTGCAAGCTCGTCATGTTGTAATTGTGGGCCCCCAACAATTGCTGGTGCTCTAGCTCCTCTGTTTTGAATTTCCCAGTTCCTTAAACATGGCTAAACATAGGTACACAAAGTCAAAGCATTTTGTCTTGCACTCATCAGAACTGAAACACAAGAAACCAGCGTAGAAAGGGAACACTCATTTATACAGTAGGATAAGAGTGTGCACTTTGATTAGACCACAGCTGGTGTAGATATGCAGAAGGAGCTGTCAATGGTCAATCTCAGTTAACTGATTAAACCTATTCCTGTTGGGAAAGCGCTTCAGCTCTAATCAGTTATATCTCCATGGTTACTGAGATTATTCACCTACTTCATCAAACTTCTCAGGACTTGAGGAACCTCTTCATTCCAGCTTGCTGCTGCCAACTCTCTGGAACAGCTATCCAGTTAGCCTAGCCCCACTGCCCTACATCTTCCCTCACTGCTATACAACATTTTCTCCCTTTCAAATAGGTAGTCAATTCCCCAGAAGGCTTTTGAATTAATTAGGCCTGGCTCCAATGGAGGATCTACCAAAAAGTTCCTGTCTACACAGATAATTTCAAAATTGTATGGTTATTTAATCAACTGCTAATTTGATGTAGGATTAGAAATTGTGGCAGATATTACATTCATTTATACAGTGTCATTTTTAGTAAAAGAAAATGTTGCAGATTGGAAAATAAGTTCAATTTCATTTTTCTATGAAGGGGGAAGTCTTTGCACTCGCTGTCCTACAGTGGCTCCCAGTCCATAATATGTCCTTTCAAATTCAGATACTGATTTTTAAATCCTTCAAAGAACTCACCTCTCCCTGCTTCTGTAATCACCCCCAGCCTTACAATCCTCCAAATCTCTGCACTTTACAACTTCATGGCCCCTGCCTATGTCCAATTTTATTTACTTCACCCCCGAAGCCCACGGTTTGGTTCCAAGCTCTAGAATTTCCGCCCTAAACTCCTCCACCTCCCTTTCTTCATTTAAAATGCTGTTAAAATCTACCTCTTTGACCAAGTTTTTGATTGTCTACCTTAATATCACCTTATTTGGCTAGGCACATTGAGTTACCTTTGGAAAGCTGCTCTTAAGTGTCCTGAGAGGTTTTATCATGTTAAAGGTATTATATTTTTGTTGTTACCCTGAAAATGGAATAAAGCAGGCCCAAAAAAAGGGAGGTTAAATAGGTTCCTTGGCCATCATGCACTGTTCAACATTATCCCAACAGATACTGAGGAAGAAATTAACATACCCAGTACTATTGTCGAAATAGTATTGTCTCTCTGCTGGTTTATGCTGAACCTCTTCAACAGAAGGTACTGCTTTGTAATCCTCTACACTATGAGCAGTTGAGTTTTGTCTTTGGTAGATGTCAGCTATGACTTGGAAAGTAGTGGCTTGTGGATAACAGAGACCAACACGGATCCAATCCTCTCTATATAATAAAAAAAAAGGCAAAATAAATTAATATGTCCACATCTAGAAAGATGATTTGTGGAGGAAAATTCCTTAGGTTACCACAGTAATTCAGTACGAAATTAAAAATTTCACTCAAGAAGTGGGAAGTGAAAGAATATGTGACATAAAGACAGCTCGTTATGCCATTTGTCACACTATATTTTATCCAAGAGAGGTCAATGCAAATGCATTGCCCCAATCTGTGCCTAACTGCGGGTCAAGCTTTGTGGAGGATGACGTATCGCTATGAGCCTCATTAGTAAGACATTGTCCCTAGCCTTTAATTCCAAAATGTTTTTACACCTTCACTCACTGGCGTTGTCAGACAATAAAAGCACAGCAAGGACAATCAGACATCTCAGAGCACACAACAAACAGAAGAAGGACAGAGAAGGTAACAGGAGTCAGGTAAGGAAAGATTGGATTAGCAGGGAAAAAAAACAAACAGAATGGAAGTGAAAAAATCATGAAGAAAATGAATCTTTGTAATTTTTAGTTGGTTGTGTTTGCTGCCATTATGTCTGCAAGGGTTGCAGTCACCAGACACGTGTCATCATCATCAAGGATGCTGCATCAAAAAACACGAACCTTTAACTTATTGTAAGGCAGAGAGCAGGGTCTTTAAAACTTAGATACACATTTAATGCACAAGTTTTATAAATTGAATTGTTCAGGTCTTCACTATAGCAAAGCTGTGAGGGTGGCAGCAAGCGAAGTAGGCCCGGATTTTCCGATGGCCAGACAGTCATCATTCTAACATGGATGGCAGTTGAACATTCGGATACTGTGGCATCCCCATGGTAGCGGACACTGAAGGAATTTCCCAGGAGTTTTGAAGATTCTGCTGGACAAATCCTATCTACTTCTGGGACCTTACAAGAGTATCCATTTAAACTAGAGACTTTGGAGGGTTCTGCTGCAATTATTGGTTACCTGGGAAATGTTAGAAGATTAAAAACTAATCTAATTCCTAGGAAACTATTGAACTGACCCCACTAACTCACCACTCATCTGCCATCCCCATAACTAAACCTCCCCCAAGACCTGGCCCAGAGTGTTTTTAAAAGAAATGTACTACCTCCAGGTACGATATTGGAATCACTGTCATAGAGATGTACAGCACGGAAACAGACCCTTTGGTCTAATTCATCCATGCCGACTAGTCCCATTTCCCAGCATTTGGCCCATATTCCTTTAAACCATTCCTATTCATATACCCATCCAGATGCCTTTTAAATGTTGTAATTGTACCAGCTTCCACCACTTCCTCTGGCAGCTCATTCCATACACACATCACCCTCTGTGTGAAAAAGTTACCCCTTAGGTCCCTTTTATATCTTTCCCCTTTCACCTTGAACCTATGCCCTCTAGTTTTGGACTCCCCTACCCTGGGGAAAAAACCTTCGCTGTTCACCCTATCCACGCCCCTCATGATTTTATAAACCTCTATAAAGGTCACCCCTCAGCCTCTGATGCTCCTAGGAAAATAGCCCCAGTCTATTCAGCCTCTCCCTACAGCTTAAACCCTCCAAACCTGGCAACATCCTCGTAAATCTTTTCTGCACCCTTTCGAGTTTAACAACATCTTTCCTACAGCAGGGAGACCAGAATTGAAGGCAATAAAGGGGGTTCTGCACTAACGTGTGTGCCAGCAACGCAAATTGGCTATCACGTGACTGACAAATAGGAGAATGTTATTTCTAAAATGCGAACTTGTGCTGGCTATAACATGATTCCGTCAGTGCGCAGAGGAATATGCGTCGACATCACATGATCGTTTATGCATGCTCAGGACAAAGCCCGCAAATGTTATCCTTATCTTGGATAATGCACCAAGCCATCCTCCCACCATTGGTGAGCTTTCTGAAAACATCAAAGTACTATTTCTACCCCCAAACACAACCTCTCTCCTTCAACCCATGGACCAGGGTACAATAGCAGCTTTTAAAACTTATTACTTAAGGCACACATTTAAGAGGCTGATTCTAGCCACTGAGGGGAATAAGGACAGTGTTCTTCAATTTTGGAAGAGCTTTAACATCAACAATGCAATTGACATTATCATGGAGGTCTGGGAAGATTTTTCCAAGATACATAAAGCTTTGATCCATCAGAGGAGCTCCCAAGAATCAAAGAACGTTGTGTTGATCTTGCAAAGCAAGTTGGAATTGAAGAAGTGGAGAGTGAGGATATTGAAGAGCTGCTTGAGTCCCACTGTGAAGACCTCTCTATAGCTCATATTCAACAACCTGTCACTGAGGGGCAAGTGGAAGCTGGAGATGAAGAAGTAGTAGTCCAGGATGCAGCACCACGAAAACTTTCCACTTCTGTTTTGTTTTCTATCCTGAGGGAAATTGAGAAGCTGTTGCAGCTCTTAGAGGACAATGATTACAATGTGTTATGCAGCAGGGTAGCAGTTCATGGAATAAGATCTTATTTGGCATCCTATGAACAGCTTCTTCATGGAAGAAGGAAAAGGGCAAAGCAGCAAAAACTTGGATGCCTTTTCTAAGCCAACCCCCAAGAAACAATGAACCATAGCCACTCACTTCTGGATTAATTATTTTTCGCCCTAGCCCTCCAACCACAACTGCACCTGAAGGTGTTGATGATGATGACGATGATGACAACAACCCTCGGCCCCTGCATTAACAACAGAGCAACCTGACATTTTTATCAAGGTGTTAAATTTATTTCGTTATTAGATTTGAATTAAAAGTAAACATTTATTCAAACTGTGCTATCCTTTATGTTAGGATTTTGAGTGATATTTTTCGGTGGACTGTCCTAAGCCCACTTTTCCCATAGGGCCCATTGTTTCTATAGTGCGATTTTCTATAATGCAGTGTTGTGCAGGAACGCAACCATCACATAATAGCAGAACCCCCTGTATTTGAAAAGTGGCCTAATCAATGGCCTGTACAGCAACAACAGGTGTCCCAACTCCTATATTCAATGTTCTGACCAATAAAAGCAAGTTTGTGAATTGAAATTGTTCATCTTGTTGACCCCAAGATTATTTGACGTTTTATATTTTTTTTCTGGGTGGGCATCACTAGTGAGGCTGCTGTTTGTTGATCATCACCCTTGAACTCAGCAGCTTGCAAGGACAATTAAGAACCAACCACCTTACCCTGCATCTGGAGTCACATGCAAGAACAGCAGATTACTTTCCTCAAAAGTGTCTTTAGTGTACCTGATGGATTTTCCCCCCATATTCCTGATTTATTAGCAGAGTTTAAATTCCACCAGCTCTCATGATACGGTTTCAACACATGACACCAGAGTATTAGACTGGGTTTCTTGGATTACTACTCCAGTAGCATCACCACTGCACCAGGGCCTTGCACAACATTTAAATGAACAAGTAATGTGAAAATCCAGAAAGTTCATGAAAAGATTCTGGAAGGTTGAGGGGAAGATGCCATTTGTGTAATGAAATCATGGAATGAAGAAAATCAACCAGCAAGTTCTCGATTCACAACTCGGAATATATCTCCTTACTGGACAATGGGCTCATTAACTATTAATACAGCTATTTCTCCATGCACTATTTGGTCCCAGCTTTCCCAGAACCAGCACTCTTCACATAGGTGAGCAAATATTTATCAAAAAAAAAATACATTTTAAAAACTAGGTCAGAATAAGACAAACTTCTAAAAGTATCCTCATCCTGTTACAGTACATAGCAACAACCTTCTCTTAAGGTGTTTTAGTGAGGTGCATGTGAAATCACAGCTTACTTATTGAAGTTTATAAGATACAGAAAGATTTCTTCCGGCGCACGGCCGTTCCAGTGAATTGTGTAGCCTTTCTGGAGCATCACTACAGGCTGGTATTGCTGGAAGTCTGCTCTCTGGTTGATGCCACGTAGAGTCATAGGATTTTCAGAATATTCATCTCTTGCAATGGTCATGGTTAGATTTTGAGGCCGACGGGTTTGAACATAAACCTGGAACAAGAATTACAATATCACCATCAATGTTAAAACCAACGACCAGTTACTTCAGTGTTATTGTCCTTTCATTTAAAAAACCCTTATTTCAACTTCTACAAGTAAAGAGGTCCTTTGGTGAGAGTGAGACTGGAGATCATAATTTTATTTTGCTTCTGTTTACCATGGAGTTCAGTCACCAAAAATACTCACAAGAGGCTGCCAATGTACTTCTATCAAAAGAACATTAAAATTTATTATATTGAAGTAAAACACAAACTGTGTTACACTAAATAAGAACTATTTGATACAGACTCATTTCATATATCAGAAAAGAAGATTCAAACCAATTTACCCTCAATAATAACGTTACTGACAAACTTCAGTAAAAGGTCCGCCGTCTCCTCTTTAAAGCTCCTTGGTCAGTTGGCACACTTATACTTGGCATCTATTCAGCAAATTTCTGCACCCATTCAATGCTATTTCCTTTAGTTAATGGATCTCCCTGAGAATCTTTCTGTTTATGAAGCTCTCTCTTATTCACTCTTAATCTACTCGAGACAACTTCTGAGTGCAGGTTGCTTTAGAAACCCCCAAGTAACAGTACCTCTGCTGTTACAGTCCTTTTCTCTCTAAATGAAACTTGCACACTGTATTTGTAAATGAGCTTACTTCTGTGTGTCTGCTTTTGTCATTGGCCACTCTGTTATTGGGTGACAGCCTAATTTCTTTTCTCATAACTTTTCTTTTCTAATGCACTGAACTATTCACCTCAAGCTCTTTTCTAAGACTGTAAATTCTTATTAAAAAGGCATGTGCCTTTTAAAGTGAAACTAAAAAGCATGCTTCCCGTCATCTTAACGCACTCAATATAGAAATACAAGTCAAACTTACAGTTCTACCTCACTCTCCCACTTTAGAACTTAAGTTCTTGAACAACAATACATTATCGACCTTCGTCACACTTGCTAATGGTAGAGTAGCTGACCACCCATCAACAGTGTTGGCGAGGAAGGTTTTATTTAAGAAAGGTTGATGGGGAGGGGACCATAGGCATGGAGACATGCTCCGTTATGGCCCCAGTGATTTCCTCAAAGGAGTTCCACTCCAACAATATAAATTACATTTTCCTTCCCTCTCTGCCTCAGAAGTGATATTTCTCCTAGTGGCATTCCAGAGCTGCTGGTCCTGCAGTTGGGGTGACAGCTCTTGGGGCCATTAAAATATCAACAGCAACCATCTACTTGCTGCTGGTAAAATTAGGCCCTGGGTCCCATCATCCTCCAAAGCAGGCTCACCACCCACACCTGCAGTGGGCCCTTTGCCACCTCTGACAAGTTCCAATCCAGTGGGCTGACTCAGTCTGAGCAAGTGGCTTTGTAGGTCCTAGTCCCTTTTCAGGAATAGGAATACAAAAATCTCGGCTCAGACTCCCTGAGGGAGTGCTACGCAGAAACAGGGCCTGTGTTTGGGTCAATTTTTAAGCTGTGCCCACATGGGCCCTCTCAAATGAAAGTAAAAAATCAAGTGGCTCTCTTTTGAAGAGGAGGAGGGGAAACCTCATCAATTGAATCACTAAAAACAGATTTTCAGGTCATTATTATGTTGATTGTGGGAGCTTGCTGTGTGCAGAGTCGCTTGGCTTTTTCTGCATTACAACCGTCATGATGCATCAAGATGCATTGGCTGTGAAATTCTGTGAGAAGTTTGGTGGTTGTGAAAGGTGCTACATTTCTTCCTTGGTGCTTCCTGAAGTTGTGACAGATACTGTAGGAATACTAGGCTCAAGTTCTTCTTTCTACTTATAGTTGAGTCACCCATAACACACCAGCTCAATGCATGAAACCTGCCCTGCTTTCTCAGTAACTAACTGTGATAGTGATCCTCCTCCAAAACTGGAGCTAAGTACAGTAAACTCCACTCTGTTTCTAGCCTTGCAGTGTGTGGTTAATGCTGATGGTGGGAGTCAACCGTGAGAAAAGCTTCCCTTTCCCGGTCTGTAACTCTGACATATGAACAATTTATCACCTTTTTCTCATGCCAGTTAAAACAGAGCTTGGCTGATCGTCATTGCTATATCAACCAGGTTCTATAACTTGCAGCGTCTACAATTAATTGGGGAATTCTAGTCATGGCTTTCCTTCATCTGGCACTGCCCACTTCATCTCAATTCTCTGGATTTCTTAAAGCCAACAAAAAATTTATCATCTGTTGAAATTATGTCTCCAAATGAAGACAGGGCCATTTTACTCCACCTGTCCCTCCTTAGAATTGACTCAAGCATTGGGAATATACAGTACTTTACTGTGGGATAAAGCTCTGCATTGAAAAATTAACACTTGAATTAACTGTCTCCTCAACACAAGTGACCATATCTGACTCAAAATGCACAGCTGGTAAAGTATAAACATGCCATTCTTTTGCAACAAGGGGGAGAAAAAAAATGAATCTGGTCTCCCTACCGCAAACAGACTTAGCTCAAGAGAGGACAACTCATAGCAGAGCAAGATAAACATATGAATATAGAAAATAGGAACAGGGGTAGGCCACTTGGCCCTTTGAGCCTGCTCTGCCACTCAATACAATCATGATCGATCATCCTACTCAGTACCCCGTTCCTGCTTTCTCCCTGTATCCTTTGGCCCCTTAGCCCTAACAACTATGTCTAACTAACTGTGATGACGAACGACTGTGAGTTCAAGTCCCACTCAAGAGACATAACACCCACTCCAGGTTGACACTCCAAAGCAGAACCAGGGGAGTGCTGCACTGTCACACGTGCCATTGTTTGGATGAGATGGTGAGACCCTGCCTGTTCACTCGGACAAACATAAAAAATCTCACAGCCACCATTTCAAAGGATAGCGGGAAAGAGAATCTTCACCAGTATTCTGGCCAATACACTTCGCTCAACCAACATCACTAAAAATGTGCAGATTACCTATTCATTAGTGGGAGCTTGCTGCATGTAAATTGGTTGCCGTGTTTCCTATATTATGACAATGATGTCACTTCCAACGTACTCATTTAGCTCATGTTCTTTAATATGTCTGTAGGTCATGAAAGATATTTTGAAATACACATTTTGAAATGATTTCTCTCACTCGCTCACCCATTCACCACTTCCCCAAGCCTCAGTTTTGTTTTACCTGAGCATATTTTCCGCTGCAAACTGTGCCAAACCAGGATGTGACATTCTCACAGCTGGGATGCTGGATCAGGAAATTATCCATGCGGCCTACGTACGTGTCTCTGTAGCCTGTCACAGATCCGTCAACATCATGGAACACAGCATTCTTGTCACCATCGAGATCACAGCCCTCAAACCACGGGCCTGGTGTGCCAAAGAAAACCTTCAAGGACACCTAAGGGCAAATGTAATTAAAAATGTTGTGGATTTTACTGTGACTAATATAAGAACAGTATATTGCATTGTTACATTGTCCTGACTGCTTTAGGTGTAAATAAAGTTAGTCCAATCATGCTGCTCACAGTTAAACAAGCTTTAATCAGTGCAATACACAACAGAGATACGGGAGTGAAGAAGGGATGAAGTCTTTTCAGAAATTAAGTATTGAAGAACATGAGAAACATTTCTGGAATTCCAAAGATTGATGCATATGAAGTTTGAGCAATTTGAAAGAAAACTTTATGTGCAGGCATTGTATGCGGGTAATTCAGTAACAAAAGAACCCCTGGGTTTTCTTTCTACAGACTAAGCTGTTGTCACCTGCAATGTGCTGCCTAAAAGGGCAGTAGAAGCAACTTCAACAGCAGCATTCAAAAGACCAAAATAAAGAAGGAAAAAAATTTGTGACATAGTGGGGAAAATAAAACAAGGGAGTGAGCAAAACAGGATCGCTATTTCAAATGGTCAGCATGCGCATGTTGGATTGAATGGTCTTATTCCATACTGTATCTATGATCTGAGACTTTTTCAATTTTCATTCAGAATGGCACCAGGACATGTCCCGTTGTTCAATCACTTACTTCACTGCCTAACGCATTACTGCCAATTTCGGTCAATACACTAGTAGCTGGTCCCATTGCAGCCAGTGGTGCGAGGGTGAAAGGGAGTAAACCTGTTTCCATTTCTATCCAATTTCAATCCTGAGCAATTGAAACAAGCCAACCTCCACCCCTGTAACAAGTGCTCCACAGAGACTTTAGCACATCTTCCTGGCTGACACTCCCTGTGTAGTACTGAAGGAGTCCTGCTCTGCCAGAGGTGCCACCTTCCAGAGGCAAAGTTAAACCAAGTGCCCACAATAATTTACCCTGTGAACATCACACCCCCTAATAACCAGATTCAGACCCAGCAGTGACTAACTACACAGTGAATTGACCTGCTAACATCCACCACCCAGAACAGTTCCATGGCTGTGGCACTGGAGGGAGGTCCATACCTGTGGAATCTCCAGACTGGAGTTAACACTTGCCTGGTGTGATTAGAAGGTGTTGTGGAGGAGGGTGGGGGAGAAGACTAGGAACCAAAACTACAAGATAACGTGCTGAAAAGAACACCAGAATGGTGTAAAACAAGCCACAAGTAGCCATGTAGCACCCCTCCTATAAGAATGGCAGACAATCATTTATAAACCACAATACAATTCGTTAGCATTCAAAGGGGTTACACAATCAGACAACTTCCCAGCCTCATGCACAACAAAACAGCTAATGATGACTCTAGCCATTGATTCTATTAATTATTCTTGAGTTCTACAACACTCCAAGATCCCTACAGTATTTCAGCTCTTCTTACCTCTGTAATTTCTGTCAGTCCTAGAACCTCCCAGCACATCCAAACTCCTCCAGTTAATCTCGCTGGAGCATCTCAATTTCCTTTGTTTGACCACAGTCTGCCATGTTTACAGCTGCCGAGGCTCCAAGCTCTGAGATTCCCCTCCTAAACCTCACTGCCTCTCTTTCTTATTTCAAGACTGTGATAACACCCGTAGGGCCCATAGGGAATCACTAATTATTCTCCTCAATGGAGCTTGTTGAGTATGTGTTCCCTTGGTAACAGCCAATGGTAGCATCCCTGCCTCTGAGCCAGGAAGCCTGGATTCAAGTCCCACCTGCTCCAGTAGTATGTAATAACATCTCTGAACAGGTTAATTAGAAAATATAAAACATATAAAGCAGATCCAGTGACAGTAACAGGTAAAAAACAAAACAAAAAGGTCAGTCATTTGGTGGTGGACATAGATGGTTTTTGCTTGTGTGATAACACTTCAGGGATAGAAGGGGATCACCTCATGGTTGAGTTGGGCCGAAGCTCTGTTTCCATGCTGTATGACTATGACTCTACAAAAGGTTGTTCTCCTGACCACTTGAGAGGCCCTGACTTTCAGCATCATAAGAGTTTAACCTACCTGGCAACTCAAAGTCAAAGTTTTTGATGGACTGATAGATACTGTAGCGGATCATCATGACCCCAAACCATCTGTTACATTGCAGAGTTTTAAACGGCAAATAGATTTCCTTGGGAACCAGTTACTGAGTTCTTGACGAGACTATGAAAACTGATGGAACATTAAGTACAGGTCAGCATTTTGGAAAATATTAAGGGATCGTTTAGTTTGTAGAATTTATAATATTGCAACCCAAAGGATGCTACAGACTGAACCAAATCTGAACCTTAAGAAAGCCACGGAACTGGCTCTTTCCAGTGAAAACATAGTAAAAAAAAGGGACTCAGCAGCTTCAGGGATCCATAGTACCATCCTCAACCTGGGGCAACTCCCACACTGCAGAGCCAAATCCCTGGCGGATAATACTCGCAGTTCCTGTTCATCGCCACAGAAAGCAAATTGGAGTTGGAGGCCGCAAGGTTCCAGAGCAGGATGGCAAGTTTCTCCATAATACCGTGAGGAGCAAAAACATCCATGCCGCACTTGTAGTCACAGGGTCCATCTCAGACAAGGCTACTGCAACCAGCAAAACATGTACCGCCCAGGCCGAAGGGTGAAGTCACCTCAAGACAAGACTTTGCAAGTAAATCAGCCCGAAGATGAGGAATTTATACAGCTTAACTGTATCACTGCTCCCAAAGTGTAGCCCCAATTAAAAATGACCATTCAGGTTAATGGCCATTTCCTAAACTTGTACAGGTACCACTATTTATTGTTGGGGAGTAAACCTTTAGGAAACTCCAATGGGGCATCTTGCCTATAAGCCTGCGAGACACCATGGTTAGATTGGCCACATGCCATTTACATATTATTAAGACCACTGTAACACCCCAGTTATACATTGCCACAGACAGTTCAACTCCCCTTAATGATGGCACAAGGGCTGTGTCCCAACCTTCGGGAAGGCACTGACTACAGGAAATCTGACTGGATTGGCAACAGATCTTTAAAATAGGTATCAACGACCTATATCAAGTTATTGGGAAGTATCTTGAAGACTTCCAAGAGGACCTCTTGGAATGCACAACACCGCCTCTTCTTCCTCAGGCGGCTCAGGAAATTTGGCATGTCCATACGGTCTCTCACCAACTTCAATAGATGCACCATTGAAAGCATATTGTCCAGGTGCATAATAGCCTGGTATGGCAACTGCTCTGCCCAGGACCATAGGAAACAACAAAAGGTTGTGTGCACAGCCCAGACCATCATGGAAGCCAACCTTCCATCCATGGACTCTATTTACACAACCCGCTGCCACAGAAAGGCAGCCAACACTATCAAAGACCCATCACACCCTGGTAATGATCTCCTACAACCTCTTCCATCAAGCATGAGATACAGAAGCCTGAACACACACACAAACAGGTTCAGGAACAGCTTCTTTCTGGCCATTATCAAACTGTTGAAAGGACTCTAGCCTCAAATAATGTAACCTGTATGCCTCTAAGTCTTTTTGATCTGTACATCCTTTGCTGGCTGTGATCTGCCTGTACTGCTAGTAAACAAAGCTTTTCACTGTATTTCAGTACATGTGACAATAAAATCAAAATCAAAAAAAAAAATCAATGGGATAAAGGCACCCGTGCCCTATGCCCTATGCCCTATGCACCAGAGTAGAGGTAAATTGGAATGTCTGCCGGAACTTGGCAATAACACGAACTGTACAATTTGCTGAATGGGCCACACCATTAGTCCCAGTTGTGAAAACTGACAACTCGGTCTGCATTTGTGGGGATTATGAGTTGACCGTCAACAAAGTTTCCCACTTAGACAGATACCCTATGCCACACATGAAAGACTTTATGAAAATCTGGCTGGGGGTCACTTATTTTCCGAATTGAATATGAGCCACACCTACCCACAACTGGAACTCAAAAGGGTCACCCAGAAAGTGTGTCACTGTGAATACTCACAGAGGACTGAATGGGTACACTCACTTGCCTTTTGGGGTATCTAGCTGGCACTAACTTTCAAAGGATAATGGAGAACATCCTCCAAGTGGTGCCCAGAGTGGCAATCTGAATGGCAATTTTATCTCAGGAGCTACTAAAAAGAAACATGTGAAGAGTTTGGAGGAGGTCTTACGACGATTCTCTGAGGCCGGCATCCAAATAAAAAGGGAAAAGGTGTTGCAGGTACACGAGGTACCTCAGGTACAGAGTCAACAAAGACAGATTGTACCCTGTGAAAGCCATAAGAAGGGGCTCCAACTCTGAGGAATGTAACGGAGTCAATGTTTTTCCCAGGTCTCAAAAGTCACTAGGGGGAGATATAGTCCACATGAGGAACTTCAGTGATAGCTCTCCAGATATCCCAGGAGTTATCCTTGAATGGAACTAGAATTGGTAATAGTTGAAACCAGGGAGAAGATCATTAAAGAAAAACACATCAACCACCTCCGGCAAGAACCCTCCACGGAGGCAATTGTTTCTGCTGACATGCCAACAAGGATGTGCTCCCTGCAGTGACTCTTCAACAATGTTCACTGAAGAGATGTTTGCCTACTTATTATACCCTCTCTAACAGACCTGCAAAGCATTAGGAATAGACCCATGAACAAAATCTCACAGGAGACCCCATCATCACAGAAGCGAGGGGAAACCCTCAGGCTTGGAGGGGGAAGGATGTGATAAACATTTTAAGGCCCATGGAGAATCACTAATTAATGTCCCTATTGAGCACATGGAGTATGAGCTCCCTTAGTAACAGGCAACGGCCTGTCCAGTTGGAGTTCAGCAGCTGTGCTCTTCATAAAGCAGACTCAGGTATATGAAAAAAAAAAGCAAACACAGCCCCTTCCAGTTCTCCTGATCTCTCCCTCACTTTTGATGGCTTGCATTGTCCTTAATGGGTTTTGCATGTTATTATTCCATTAGAAGCATGTGTGATTTACTGATGACGATCGCTAGACAGAAAATGAATACCGTGATGATTTGGTGATGGGGAATAAAAAAGTTCAGTCGTGTGTGATAATACTTCTGGATACACAAAAAAAAATGAAGCAGACCCAAGAATGGGTCATGACTCTATTTTGGTGTTCGACAATAAATGATGTTCCTTCCCAGTTAGGCTTCCTGAGTTAGTACAGAGACCATTTCTAAAACCTACCTCTTTGACCACACATTTGATCAGCTCTCCTATTAACTCTTTATGCAGTTCAGGGAGCTATTTTGTTTGTGAACACTCTTGCAAGGTACTTTGGAATGTTTTACAATGTCAAAAAGGTGCTATGTACATGCAAGTTGTTCTTTCGTAAAGTTACGGTCTGGTGATCTGATTTATAATATTCATCAGTACGCCAAAGAATTTTACAACATGCATGATTATTTCAAAAGAGTAAATAACAAGATAAACCTACACTTTTGCCAAACTTCACCAGAGACAAACTGTTCTTCGGAGTCAGTTGCCAGGGGTTCTTTAGAACGAATCCGACAGCACTGGCGAATCGAACTGGGGTTGCCATGTAATTCTGGAAGGTTGTCTTGGTGACGTGAATGGGACCATCATAAATCTGAAACCCTCGGATGGGGAAGGTCCTGTTTTAAAGCCAGAAGAGAATACATAAAACTTCTCTGTAGATCGAAAAATGAGATTCATTCTCGCTACCAAAATGTGGGAGCTTTATTTGACATTAAGCACAAAGGGAAGACAAGAATATCTAAGGACCACTTGACAGAACAGAGCTTAAGTACTGCTGAAAAAAAGAAGGACGTGCAGTCAAAGCTTTTCATCTTTCACTCATGTGGACATGTGCAAGAATGCCAAATTTCAATGGGAGCACCATGCAGAACAAATCACTCCCAGCAAAATTTGGCAGTTTTGCATCTGTCCAGATAAGTACAAGATGAAAAGCTTTGATTACATGTCACTTTTGAGCAAAATCAAAGAAGAAAAGAAACTAAGGAAGAAGGTAGGAGTTCAATTGGCTTGTTAAGATTGCAAGCTACTGTGTCTTTAAAGAACTGAATGAAACACAATATCTACAAGCTATGGAAGGAGACAAACCAGATAATAGTGATCAGCGATTTACACTGGAAAAAGAACAGAGTTGGCATCTAGGACAGCATGCAAACTGAAAACGTTTTGTTAAATGAAGACTATTTTAATTAAGTAACTAAACGTAAAGAGAGATTGCATAAAATAGTGGTATATCTTCAAAGGGAGCTTTTGAGAAGACGTGTCATTAACAAACAAACGACTTGCAGGAATTAGCAAGCATAATATTGACATTATCAAGTTGAAAATGGGAGACAATAGTAGGCAAACATTACAACATGATGAACTTAGACAGTCTTTTCATATGCTGCCCTCAGCTTGGAGAAAGATTATGGAATGTTTTTGCTTAGGCATTTCAAGATCTTCACAGAATTTCATTGTACAAGAAAGCACAATTCTAGAACTTAGACATCAATACTACTATGGATTATAGGTGTAGGCATTGGAAATTCATCTCTTCAAAGTCTGACCCACAAAGTCTATGAGTTTATGGTTGATTAATGTCTCAACAACATGCACCCATCCTTGGTTTCACACTCTTGTTGGGTTTGTCTCGTCTACGAAAGGGCACCAATCTCAGATTTAAAATTAATAATTGCACTAGCATCAGCAAGATTTTGTGAGAGAGTGTTTTCTAACGTTTCCCTTGAAAGACCTGGTTCTGAGTTTAGTAACATGTAGAAGATTCTCCAATCAACAGAAAAGTGTTTCTTTCTATTCAAATCAATCCCTTTCAAACTCCTGACAGTTTTAAAGCAACCAAATTACCTTCAGTACATAACCTTCAGTAGTACAGTGAATATAAGCCTAGATCCATTGTTTCACACATTATCCAGTATTTGTATTTCATACAGAACGGACATTAATCAAAGAATCTTACTTGTCTCTTGGTAGCGTGCGATTTTTCCCATCAACCCCACCGACACCCCAGTATTTGTTTTGGCCTCCCTGAGATCCATAGTTCTTGCTTTCTCCAATGAACAACGATTCAGAGATCTCTTGACTTGAACCTTCATCCTTTGGGAAGCTGCCATCACTGTAAGAACAGTTATTCATTTAGGAAACAACTGTGAACATTAGCCTTCCAATTCGTTCAGCACTTTACAGTACAGATGCCAAGACATAGTGGTAACACCAAGGAGTCATAATCTGAAAGTTCAGACGAACAATGTGTAGATGAGAATTCAAATCCCAGAAATGGCAGCTAAGAAATCAAACTAGATGAAATAAATCTGGAATGAACAGCTAGTCTCAGTAAAATCCCATTAAGTTCACAACTGTTCTTCAGGAAAGGATATCTGCTACCCTTACCTGATCTGGCCTACAATTGACTCCAGGCCTGGGTTGGACTGCTAAATTCCCATTATAATGGCCTGGCAACCCACTCAGTCTAGGGATGTGAAATAAATGCTGGCTTTCCCAGTGATGACTATAGCTTATGAATGAATAATTTAAAGAAAGCTCAAAAAACCATAAAAGGTTTAATGGCTTAGACCAAAAGGGCTTGAAGGTAGATTCTAACATTCAAGAAAGAACACAAAATACTGTATTGCTCTGAGAACAATTCACAAACATCTGTCAATCTTAGTTTGGAAATCGGTGATTGAAGTCCACCTTCCCAATGTTTGGGATTGATGGTGCTGGGAAAGGGAGGAGGTGAAGAGAGTTGCTCTTTGTGTGAAGAGGGTAGCTCTATATTACTATACTAAGAATACAGTATGGTTCCTAGTGAAACCACTTTCCAAATATGGAAGTATCCGTAATGAAAAGTGTAATAGGAGTTTCCCAGAAACTGACAGCATTAATAAGTTCAATGGGTGCTCAACTCAGAAACACCAACAAACACCTACTTACTGAAAGATGGCATCTGGCACCCATCCTGTTGGTGGAATTACACAGAGTGTGTAACATTGTTGAATTTTTAAGAAATAACTTAATTCTGTGAGCACTCTACTCGCAATTCCTGCACCAGAAATAACATTGAAAATGATGTTTTGACTTCTGCACTGTGCAGTTTATGTGCAAACCACCCAAAATACACAGGAGGCTTAATGCTGTTTCAACACTGCCTTTGTAAAAGACATCACTTTTCATTCACTGTGGATAAGCACAGATGGTGTAAGCTGTGGGATCTGTAATTTCTGAATTTGAAAAATCTGCAGACGGTGCAAACTCTCAGCCATTCTCTCCACAACGATGAACAGGAAAGATGGTAAGCTCTAATAAAGTGCAAAGTACAATAGCTAAAACGTGAACCACCGCTTTCCACACACCAAACAGCTTCTCTTACCTGGCAAACGACAGTCCAATTCCATTATCAGAAAACCTGAAATATTAATAGGAAAATGATAAATACAGGTAACATTTCCCTGGTGATAGAAACCTGACAGCAATGTTCCCTCTCAGATACATGTGCAGCCTCATAGCACCTTAGAATCAACAGGGACCCTCAAAATCTCATCATGTTCCCATCAGAATGAAAGCTAAGATGTTTAAAATATAAACTGGACATGAGCAGAACATCAGTGGTCAAATGAATTTTAGCCTCTCCTGTGCAAAGAAACATTAGAAGGGTAAATTGTCTGATACATCCCCACTTTTAACAGGACCAAAACTAGTCACTGTGCTTTCAACTCCCAACTCCCAAAGCCTGAGGAATTCCCTCCCTAAATCTCTCCACCTTGCTCCCCTACTCTGACGTTGTCTTTAAAAGAACACCATAGACCAAGCTTTTCGTCACCCATTTTAATAGCTCCTTCAGTGGCTCGGTTGTAATGATGCTCTCATGAAGCACCTTAGAGGCCTGGAAGCCAGCTCCCTATGAAAAGGAGTGATAGGGAAGTGTGGCAATTAACAGAAGTAGGCTTTGGAGAGCCTGATCATAGTTTCATCTCGAAGACCTTGGAGTGGGGAGAATGTGGAACTCGATACCACGTGGAGTGGTGGAGATGAATAGTGTGGAATCGTCTAGGGAGAAGCTGGATAAACACACGACGGAGACAGGAATTGAAGTAGGACATGAAGTGAACAACCAGTCAGAGACGGATTGTGTGGAGCACAGACGCCATCATGGATCAATTGTGCCAAGTGGCCTCATTAGGTACTGTACCTTCAAAGTAAAGGCTTTAAACCTCATCTTTCATGCCAACTAAGAAATGACACATTGGACCATCACATACCCAGAATTCTGAAATACAACATCGCCTCCTCGGACCCAAGCTCCATGGTCGTTGTTTTTGAATGCCATCAGCCTGTCGATGACAGCGGCAACACGTGGTTTCTGTGGGTCAGCGTCTTGGTGAGGACGGAACCTTAACACAATGAACAAAAACTTAAAGCCGCTGAAAATGCACCACATATAAAAACACCCTGGAGCTCCGCAATGGATCTATTCCCATCAGAAGAAAGTACTTGGACTCAGGGACGGAGGAAAGAATTAGGCACTGGAAAGTTGTGCTTCCCTGGGCCAAATAACCTCGACTCATGAGCAAACAATCATGTCTCATTGACAGCATTACCGCCTATAACATAAACTGGCAGGAAGCTAAACCAAGTCAGAATGGATTTCAGTGAAAAGAATAACATTTTCTGAGGAACGTGAATTTTGTGTTTGCCTGTTCCAGCCGTGGTTCAGTAGTAACACTCTTGCCTCAGTGTCAGCAGGTTGTGGATTCAAGACTCACTCCGGAGCCTCAAGAAGAATACCTAGGCTGAGACTCCTGGTGCTAGTATTGCCTTTCAGACAATATGTTAAATCAAGTTCCTGTCCAACCTCACAGGTGAACACAGCAGATTTCACATATTATTCTGAAAGAGAGCAGAGAGCTTCTGCTCAGTTTTCCTGGCTAACCTTTAGTCCTCAACCAACATCATCAAACAGAAGCTGGTTGAAATGTGAGAGGCACGTCACCAAAGCTTTCCAGTTTGCTCTCATCAGAATAAAAGCAAGTATACCAAATTCAACCAAACAATCACAACAGTTTATCCTACAAGAGAAAAAAGGTGCCAACTGATTGATTAGTAATTCAACTTCAATTGGCTGAGGCAAATGGGTTATCAGCAGGGAATGACAGACTTCCCATGCTCCCTGGTAAAGCAGAAAGTTGCAAGGTTTGGATTTGTTCCAAGAACGGGCCCGTGTCTGAATGTCCGTCACTTCTAGAAAATATAAATGAACCATTACCTCAACTGATCATCTTAAATTGGTTGCTAAGGTAGCTGTTAACATATACAGCGCTGTGCAATGATCATGGAATCACACCTAACAGTAGGCGTCCTGACAAATTATCTTTTCATTATTGCTGTTTGTGGGGCTTACTTTTTATAAATTGGCAGTCATGTTTCCTACATTACAGCAGTGACTACACGTCAAAAAGTACTTAATAGGTTGCAAAGCACCATAAGACAACCTGAGGTTGTGAAAGGCACTATGTAAATGCAAGCCCATTCTACCATGCTATGTAATTCCTTTTATGCTGATGCTACAGGCAAATGCATTTTCCACTTCAAAAAAAAATTAGTTCCTTTGCCAAAGGTCAGTTCCTTGACTCACCTCGCACTGTTGTCCAAACAAAGGTATTCCCTCGGATCATCAGCACTAGCATTGGTGATTTTCACTCCCTTGTCGATGAACAGTCCAGCCTAGCAACAAAGATTGAGAAGAATTACAGCAAAGCTGCACAAACATTACATCATGTTAATACATTACCCAGTATTCTCATACGAATTACAAATCTATCTGTTGAGTTAATCTTCTAGAGAAGCCAGTTCATTACATAATTTACAACCACATCTATGGAAGTCCATGCATGTTTTACCTGCAATCTGCATCCAATCCAAAATCTGAACCGTACAGCCAAATAGGAAGGAAAGTGGGTAAACAAACTTGCTTCAATAACAGGACAAAATGGTCAGAACGTTTACATGTTGGAATGGTTTACTCTTTACAGAGTTTTGGATCAGTCTTTAATGGAAACCATAGCAGGCTTCCCACTGTGATATTCTGGCCAATATTTAACCCTCAACCAACATCAATAGAACAGAATATCTGGTGACCATTTCATTGCTGTTTGTTGGATCGTGTTGTACTTAAAATGTGCCATGTGTATCTCAATATAACAGAGCACACTTTAAATTAAGAAAACATAATTGCCTGTATCACACTTTGGAGTCATGAAAAGTGCTATATACATACGCAAGTTATTTCTTTCTTTCATTTGCCTCATATCTCCATACACAATTGTATGTGAATAATGGGGTTTGATGGGAAGAGGAGGTATTAACTCTGAAGAAATTTGTGCTAATTCTATCCCTGTGGTGACAGATGAAACAGCTGGAAAGACAGCGTAGCTAGTTACATCAGAGAATGGGCGAAGATCCAATGAACATTACCCTCTAACCTCAGCTGTTCAGCAAAAGGCAGTGGACAGAAAGAGAGGGGAGGAAAGAACAGAGAACAGAAAAGCAAAATAGAAATGAATATAAACTGCAATTCAGAACAAAGGATGGTGAACAAAAGAAAAAGAATTGAAGGAATGTTGACAAATATATACAATACAAATAAACTAACAACAAAAAAAAATCAGAATATGAAAAAACAAGTGAGAACATGATGTTGAATATTCCTCATGTTTAGTCAAGTCTAGAGGTCTACCTCTGGAAAAATAAATCATGGCCCAAATGTTTTTTTTAAAAAAGTGTGAGTTCTAGCCAAGATTAATATCAGTAGCACATGGTTATTCACTAACCCGCTGAGCTCCAGTCTGTACTCTGTAGTTTTATTTCAGTGTTAGACAGAAACTGTAAAGAAAACTCCAGGCTTTAATTGCTTGTGTTCATTAACAAGAAACCACTTTGCAATGGGGAAGGACTGGAGACTAACAATCCTGTAAGTTTAGCTTGGCCTCCTCAAAGAATTGAAGTTTACTCTCCAGGACACTGCTACAGACACACCGCAAGGCATTGATGTGCTTAATTGACTTTGAACACTTTTGTGAACCAGTTGAGGATGGGGAGAATGAGTGCACTTGCATGCCAGTTATAATTATAGAAGTGGGGACAAGAGGCTTATTTGCTTTCCAATAAGATGCGGGACCTCACAGACTATGACAACAGCTAGACAGGGGAACCAACATCGCGGCACATGGGGGGAGATAGCAGGAGGCAAGAGGACATTTGCTGAAATCTCAAGGAATATACTCAGTTGACTGGAGAGTGAGGAGGATGACTGAATGTCAGTCTCAGAAACAAAATACAACTTAATGGAAGAAGCAAACTGAAGAGATCCAGAAGTACAAATGTGGAAAGTGTGCATGCCTGTGTGGAAATGAATCCCATCACTTAAATCCTGAAGATTTATATTAGGAGTTAAACTGACAAAGGATCCAGTTATCACACAAGGAAACTTCTGCGCTGTACCAGTCACACCATAGGATTCAGGAAAGCACTTACCTTGAAGTTCGAATGAACTCTGTTGTTGTAGAAAGTACCCAATGGGGTAAGTTCAGCTTTAGTTTCAGAGAACAACCCTTGGGATTCTCCTGTGGGAACTTTATGGAACAGGTACCATATCCCTGTATCCTAAAGTAAATAATAAACAAGTGAGTGAGCTTGCACAAACTTGTACAGGAAAGAAAGCTCAATTTGTTCTTACACTAAACACTGGAGATTATTGATTAATATTTTTATCTACTCAACTTTGTAAAACATCACATTGGTTTAAAAATAAGTATTCTTAAAGATTATTTTTACTGAACTCTCTGGTAAATAAGCAATAGGAGCAAGAGTAGTTCACTCAGTTCATCAAACCCGATTGTGCCCTCACACTACTTTCCTGCCTGTTTCCCGTTACCCTGGACTCCCTTGTCAGTCAAAACTCTTATCTAATTCAGCCTTGAATATATTCAATGGATTAGCCTCCACTGCTGTTTTATGGAATTCTAAAAACTAATGACCTTCTCCGTAAAGAAATCCTGCCTCGTTTCCATCTTAAATGAGAGATGCAGTACTTTTTAAAACTGTGCTCCCTACTTCTAGATTCTCCTACAAGAGGGGAGGTTGGCTCGGTAATTATCCTGTCATTTCTGTCAGGATCTTACATATTCGAATAAGGTTACCTCTCATTCTCTAAACTCCAATCAAGCTTTCCTCAAGACAAACCCTGTATCCAGGAATCAGCTCAGTGAACCTTCTTCACTACATTCAATGCGAGTGTGTCTCTCCTTAAGTAAGGAGACCAAAACTCAGGACCAAGTACGCAGGACTCAGATGTGGACTAACCAAATAATACGCTACCATCAGCTACAGAAAGAGATTTCAGCATTAAGTATTTGCCCCCATAGCGGAATAGATTTGGGAGAACTTGGTGTCATAACTCAAAATTGTCTTTTGTTTTTAATGACACTGGCTATCCAACCATAATTGCCCTGGTGGTGGTGAGCTGCTTTCTTGAATCACGGCAGTCCTTGTGGTGTTGGGGCACTCAAAGCGCTGTTTGGTAGAGATTTCCAGGATTTTGATGCAGCAACAGTAAAAGAAAAGCAATATAGCTCCAGGACAGGACCGTAAGTGACTTGGAGGGGGAACGTGCAGCTGTTGGATTTTCCATGTATCTGTTTCCTTTGTCTCTTTAAGTAGTGGAGGAAGCGGTGAGTTTGGAAGGGGCTGTCAAGTTTTAATTCTGAGTGAAATGTCAAGTGGTTCTTTTCCTGGGGAACAGTGAATCTTTGTACCAGGCAGTGCACACTGATTTGCTTCATTCCTTCAACTGAGAGCAAGAAATGTTTCTGCCTGAGATAAAGACCATCTCAAATGAAGGGTGATGGGGTGGGAAGGTAATTCAGATTTTAAGTTATTTATTTTTGTTTCTATTAGGAGATACACGGCACTGTTTCAAGTTAGAAGTGTCTGTACTGAGATAGGCAAGTAGGTCATTCAAATTCATTCATGCTTTCATATCTTTTCCTTTCCTCCCACACTAACCAATCTTCTGCTCCAACAACTTTGACTCCAAAATGAAATTCTTAGATGTCATTTACCCTGACTGATGTCCCTTCTGTATGACACTAAGTCAATTGCAGAAACCCAATCTGCTACCCAAGTTGAACTCATAGATCAGAGACTGGTCACGGAAATTAGATGACTGGAATTAAGAACCTACTGATGATCACGAAACCATTGGTTTTCAGAAAAGCCCATCTAGTTTACTAATTTCCTTCAGGGAAGGAAATCTGCCATCCTTGCATGGTCTGGTCTACCTTTGACTTTCAACAGCCCTCTGAAATGGTCCAGCAAGCCACTTAGTTGTATCAATTGCTGTAAGTCTCAACAAAGAAATGAAACCAGACAGACTACGTGGCATCAATCTAGGTGCCAGAAAAGACAACAGTAGAAACAGCCCTATCAACCCTGCAAAGTAACTCACCTTCTGACTCCCTAAAGCCTGACAATCCACCTACAACGCACAAGTCAGGAATGTGATGGAATATTCGCCACTCGCCTAGATGCGTTCAGCCCCAACAACACTCAAGAAGCTTGACACCATCCAGGACAAAGCAACTTGTTTGATTGGCACTACATTCAATGCCTCCACCACTGACACTCAATAGCAGCGGTGTGTACTATCTACAAGATGCTCTGCAGAAATTCTCCAAAGCTCCTTACACAGCACCTTCCAAACCCACGACAGCTTCCATTTGGAAGGATAAAGGCAGCCGATACATGGGAAAACCACCACCTGCAAGTTCCCCTCAAAGGCACTCTCCAACCTGTCTCAGGAATATATCGCCGTTGCTTCACTGTTTCTTGGTTAAATTCCTGGAATTCCCTCCCTAAGGTCATTGTGGGCAGCACGTGGACTGCAGAGGGTCAAGAAGGCAGCTCACCACCATCTTCTCAAGGGCAACTAGGGACGGGCAATAAATGCTGGTCCAGGCAACGACACCCATGTCCCATGAGTGAATAAAAAAATTTTCAGTTGCAAAGTGGAACACAGGGACAGATGTAGGTCATTCAGCACCATTTACAAACTGGAGAAAGGAACAGCAAGTTTTCCAATGCATAATACGACAATCACAACATGTGTGATACTTCAGCTAAATAATCAGCATCCTCTTCTTGTGCTGTACAAATTGTTACCTCTTTTCTAAAAGTTGTGTTTTTCTCTCCCCACACCATGTCTCACCCTCATGAGTGCAATATACATATTTTCCACTTGATATCCCTTTTTAGCCATGTTTAAGTGGATTATTGTTAGGAATTTTCTTAATGTGAAATTTTGTTTAGTTTAAGTTTACTTTTACTTTTCTCCCTCTCATACGCTAATCTTTCCTGCTCCCTTCTTATTAATTCTAAATTAGCCTATGTCATTCTCACCTGTTTTTCTTTCTTTCTCAATCCTGAAATTTTATGGATTAAGAAGATAGACTGTTAATGCTGTTGTCTACTGAAATCCCTGATGTCCTTTGCCCACTCTACATTGCAAAACAAAAAATCTTTATGCAACTGAGGAGAGCAAGAAAACTCAATAAACCATTAGAGATAGTAGGAACTGCCAATGCTGGAGAATCTGAAGTAACAAGGTGTTGAGCTGGATGAAGACAGCAAGCCAAGCAGCATCAGAGGAGCAGGAAAGCTGACGTTTCGGGTCTGGACCCTTCTTCAGAA
>NC_063334.1:27774507-27840517 GCF_021869965.1 Rhincodon typus
CTGAAGAAGGGTCCATACCCGAAACGTCAGCTTTCCTGCTCCTCTGATGCTGCTTGGCCTGCTGTGTTCATCCACCTCTACACCTTGTTATCTCAATAAACCATTAGATGCCTTACTCCAGTAAAGTCTGGTTTCAAATGTTCCAGCAGAATTAAGCATCACTGTGGCTAATACCAAAAACTGGGCATTACAAAATCCCCATGAACCCAAGGACTTATGAATCTGCTAGGAATTTGGACTCACCTGTGAACCTGCAGCTGCGTTGCTGATGAGGTGGTTATTGGGATTGGCAATCCAGAAAGTCGAAACTGCCCTGTGAGAGAAAGAGAGTTACGCCTGAATAAATCAAAACAGTTGCTGCCTTGAACAGATGCTCCCCATTCTCATAGAATTGTAGAATTAGCATAGCACAGGAGCTGCAGGAGGCCATTCAGCTTTTGAGCTGGCTTTGCCGTTCAATAAGATCATAGCTGATCTACCTCAACTGCACTTTCCCACACTACTCCCCATCCCCTCACTCCCACACTGCCAAGACATTGAATGATCAGTGCAATTGCAGGAAATGTGTGCTTCCAGCTCTTTTACCCAGGGATGGAGTATCCATAATGAACCATGATGCAATTGGGCACAAAAGATTGAGGAAATTGAGGTGAAACATAATTTATTTGTAACACACTTGCACGCAAGGTTCTTCAATCTTTTACCTTGGTATTTGCAATATCCCAACTGTGCAGATCTCTGGACACAGAAAATTGAAACCTAGGAGTTTGGCTATCTCCCCAGGTATCCAATGAAAATAGGTATCATTCTTTCTGACCAAAGTGTTCTGCTTTGTCAGTCAAAACTGTTTAGCTGATTCTAACTTTATGTTTCTTTGCAAAACAAATAAACTATTGTTTTAAACAAAAAATAAAATCACAAATTCTCCGGATGTAACAAATTGCACAGGTAATTGGAATGGCCCCAAAAATGCAACATTTACTTGCAATCAGTCGCTGGCACAGGGATGTAACTGCCATAAACATTGTTAAGAATTAAGGAGCACATTGCATCATTTCTGTCTGTGGGCAGAAGAGTCCCAGGTTTGGTGACAAGGCCGAGGTTGTGGTAGAGAGTGTTCCGCTGCTCAATGCCGTCTTCCAAGAAGAAACAATGCCCAAGTGTGTCATAGCCAACAGTGTCACTTATCTGGAAAAAGGACAGAAATATAAAAGCAAGCTTGGCTTTTCCTTGCAGCGATTTGTCCAACAAAATTTACCGATCCATAGGAACCATTGTTCATCATTCAAAGGGGTGGAGGTTGGGGGTGGCGAGAGCAGGTAGTGAGCCTGTTAAGTGTCATTAAGTAAGAGATTCTCAGGTACGTCTGAAGCAAACTGCATGTTGATAGGAAAGTTATCAACGATTGTATAAAATAGCATCAACCAAAGTACTGCGGTCATAATGTTTGTTCATCCCATTGACCTTACATTGTGTACACTGTGTGTTTATAGCATCTAGAAATCACCAACTTTCCAGAATCATCCTGGAGACTGCAAATTAATCACCAGACCCTGTTGGGAGGGACAAAAGGAAGAAATATGAGAATGTTCCTTTGAAGGGCCTTGGGGCATCTCACCATGTCAAAGGTGACATAGAATGCAATTTGTTGTTGTTAACGCAGGCCACCTATTATATTTCAGTGCAATTAATCCACTCCCAGAGAGAAATAGGATATTCTAGCCAAAGATTTCCAGGCAGCTGTTAAAAAGGCTCAAAATTCTATAATCCAGGCAGCAAAGTATCTTTTTCATCAGATCACACACTCTACAAACAGCATTAAAGTAATGTGACTGTGAAATAATGCATTCCTTCAAACTTTTGATTTCGGAGATTCTGTACACAGTTCATACTTCAATATTACCAAAATAATTGTAGAGACCTAGAGAAGGCGCAGAAGAGACTTACAAGGAAAACACCAGAACCGAGAGGTTATAAAACTATAGGAAAAGCCTGAACAAGCTGGGAACCTCTCCTCTAGCAAAGAAAAGACTGAGGGTTGATTTCATTGAGGTCTTTAAAATTATGAAGCGATTTGATACAGAAAATGTTACCACTGGTTAGGAAATCCCAAAATCACAGGCAATAAATGCAGGTAATCACTAATAAATTGAATAAGTTACGCAGAAGAAACTTTCTTACATATAAAGTAGTCACAATGTTGAACTTGTTATTACACAAGGTAGTTAAGACAAATATCATCCATTTATTTAAGGGGAAGCATAGGCAGAGCATAAACACTTGCCCCATAAACCCATTGAGCAGGCTGGTCTGTACTTTCCACGTAAGAAGTGACAAGCCAGACCAGTTAGCAAAAGAAGTACTTACCAACAAGCCATTGGTTGCATGGACAGTGACACATCTGGAGAAACAGTGATGAATTGCAAGGCTTTTCAGATATGTTGGTGAACTGTAGCCCCCATGTCTATCCACATCCCCACAGAGGTGAAAGTGCACAGGGTAGCTGCCCATAATCTGTTGGCCCATGTGCATCAACTCCACATTAGAGAGATGAACAGATGTAAAATTCTTCATAACCTTTAACAGAACAGAGGAACAAAATAAAGATTAAAATTGGGTTTCTACTCAAAATGAAACTCAAGAAGAAAGGCCAAGCCCTGTCATTGCCTCTGAGGATTATTTTTGGTTTAATTTTTAGGACTTTTTTTACCCTAGACCAGAACAGAATAATCTCAGAAGGAGATGCCATAAGTACTACAGTAAGCCCTTTCAAAGCTGAACCTTGTGAGGAAGAATTCACTAGATTGATTCCTGAGATGAGAGATGGCTGTATTGTGAAGAAAAGTTGAAGAGGATAGGCCAGATGTTCAGAAAAAACCCCACAGTGGATTGCATTGAAACATAAGATCCCAAGAGATCTTGACAATAATAATCCAATTTACATGACAGTTGATGACTGTGATCAATGGAACATATAAAAAGTTATTCCCTTTGTATTGCTCCTTGATAAACAGTCAATGTCTCTCCAAATACTATGAGAACAAAAGTTTCAAAATGAATTAGTGTTTCCTGTTGAACTATAATTAAAGTCAGACCACACTTTGTCAAAGGAATACAATCAAACCTCAGGTGGGACACAAGTATTTGTCAGTAGCAATCAAACTCACCTTCAAATGTCCTCCAAATGTGTCGTGTTTAAAGAACTGACACCAGTTGTCACCATAGCAGGAATCTTCCATCTCCCCCTCAATTACAATGTTCCTTGTCAAAATTCCCACCTCTGCTCTCATGTCTATCCCATCCATAATCTCTCCAATGTGAAGAAACTGAGCCTTTTCTGGAAACATTAAAGGAAACATTAAAGCCACAAGTTATGGCACCAACTGTGTGCAGAGATGATACATCATCAAAACAGTCCGAGTTCAAAGCAAAATTTAAAAGTCAGTGGCATAACTATCTAGTAGCTCTATAAAATCCAATAGGAAAAGTCTTTATCCAGCAAGTAATGAGAACATGGAATTTGCTGTACATGAAGCCATAGCAGTGAATAGATTGATCAAGTTCAATCACCTGCAGATGAATGGCATTCAGTGGGGTTTAATTTGAGCACATATAAAGATACATTTACTGAAAATGTGGTGTGATTGAGTTGGGAGGTATACACTTGTAATATTTCACTCTACAAAGAAATGTAAGACTGAATAAAGACTGGCTGTAGCTCTATCCTTCACCAACTGGCTTTCTGAATAGAACAATTAGCATAGATGCCTTTAACTAAGCAAATGAGGGAGAAAGCAATAGAACGATATCTTAATAGGGTCAGAAACAAAAAGAGTGGAAGGAGCCTTGTGTGGATCATAAATACCAACATGGACCTATTTGTCACTTGATGGCTATTTAGAATTATAGAAACCCTACTGTGCGGAAAGTGGGCCAAATGGCCTCTGAGTCTGCACTGGCCATCTAGACCCAACCACCCACCCTATCCCTGTAACCCTGCATTTGTCATGGCTGATTAAGCGAGCCTGCACATCCCTGGACACTACGGGCAATTTAACACGACCAATCCACCTAACCTATACATCTTTGGACTGTGGGAGGAAACCAGGGCACACAGTGGAAATCCACGCAGACAAAGCGCAAATCTGCAAATTCCACACATACAGTCACTCAAGGTTGGAATTGAACCCAGGTCCCTGGTGCAGTGAGGCAGCAGAGTCAACCACTGAACCATTCTTTATTTCTGTACTGTCGGAATGAGGTGACTCAGCAAGGCAACAGAATAATCCCGGGTATATGAAGGGAATATACCTTCATCCTTAGGCAGTATGGTAGCTCAGTGGTTAGCACTGCTGCCTCACAGCCCCAGGAACCTGGGTTCGATTCCAACCTCGGGCGACCATCTGTGTGGAGTTTGCACATTCTCCCTGTGTCTGCGTGGTTTTCCCCCCGGGTATTCCGGTTTCCTCCCACAGTCCAAAAAATGTGTAGGTTAGCTGGATTGGCCATGCTAAATTGCCCCATAGTGTGCAGGCTAGGTAGATTAGCCATTGGAAATGCCGGGTTGCAGGGAAAGGGTAGGTGGGTGGGTGGGTCTGGGCAGGAGTCAATGGGCCAAGTAGCCTGCTTCCACACTGTAGGAATTATATGATTCAATTCTATAATGGAAAGGCTTAAGGAAATTTTGGCAATAGAGCAAGACAGAAATACTGAAACATTCAGAGATATTGGATAGCAGTGTGCAAGATTATGACAGACTTAGACAAGAGAGAATAAGAAAGGTTGCTCCCATTAGTTGATGGTACTAGGACAAGGTAACACATGTTTATAGGTTTTGGGTAAGAGATGCAGGGGGACAGAAGACAGAATATTTTTACAAGCCAGTGACAATAATGATCTCACTACCTACGAGGTTGAAGGTAGTTAAAACTATCAAATATTTCAAAAGAGAGTTGGATAGGCACATGCAGGGCTACAAGGATAAAGTGGGGATATGGGATTGACTGGAGAGCTGACATTGACTCAATATATCAAATAGCCTCCTCCTCTGCTGTAATAACTCTAAGACTCAAAGGGTTTTGACAGATGCAGAATGGCAAGCTTTGGAGAGTAAAAGGCGGTGGTAATATTTTTCAAAAACAAAGAGAAACATATTGTGTCCATTTTAGTACATAGGCTTTCTTTCAAGTTTTTAACAGGATTTTTATAATAACAGTGAAAATGTTACAACTCTTGTTAAAATACCTCATGACGTAGAAATAATATTGAAGAAAAATAATTTGTATTTATTTTTCAAGAAAGCAGTGGCTCAATATTTATTATTCACTGACGGAATGGTTGACTGAAGAGATAAATTTTTCACTAGGCTGTCAATGTGGGTTGTTCAGAATCCCCTCCCCGCCTGTGGCGAAGCAAAAACATTTCAATTTACCTCTAGCATGTGGCTTGTGCCAAAAAAAATTGGTTATTCCCCCACCCACCTGTCTGGTATCACCCTTGCTTATCCCCATGTCAGGAGACTGATTACAGCCTATTTCACTTTATCAGGAGAACATTTCCTCCTGTTTCTACAACAATCTCAGTCCTTGCATCCAAATGCATCTTGCTTCATTGTAACTGGTTGAAGAATATTATGTGCAATTACACAAAACACATCACAATTAAGCGAGAACATTAGTCACAAATTCGAAAAATAGAAGTCGTTTTCTGATGTTCAGTGCCTTTTTATTGGTAGACTGAATATTGTTGGGGAGGTATGAAGGGGATGGTGAAAACAGCCAATCATTTTCTTTCATTATTGACGTTGATTAAAGAGGAACCAAACAAAACCATAGTCTGTGGTCATTTGGACCTTAATAAAATGCAATTACCTGATATTAAGTCCCTTTAGATGACCTTACACTCTCCTACAGTCACCACTGCATCACCCAAATCATCCATGGTACCTAGAGGTCCAGCGATTGCTACCCTGAAATGAGCAAAGATCAGGCACATCTACTGTCTGAAACTTGGCCTATATTTATCTCCCATGGACATGAAGCTGACCAGCGGGGAAATATACAGTATGTATTTCAGCTTGCCATAGACAGAATGCTTCCATTCCATATAAATTGTATGTATCCAGACAATATCTTCCCAAATACAATTCAAAATAAATAAAAGAGAAGGTCAAAGTGCCTGGTGCTCCTACTGAGATTTGGTGCAACCTATATAATTTAATCGCCGCTCCCTCTCGCCCAAGGCGACTGTTTTCCCTAATCTCCCGATAGACTACATGGCTGTGTTGGGGGAAATTGGAGGAAAGCATCTCGTCCCGATGGTCCAGTCGTGATGTATGCATGGGACAGGTTAGATGGACCAACCAGTCTTTGACCTGCCCATTAGTATGTTGATGACCCTCTTCAACCTACCTTTGACTTTGACTTGATGCCTTGTGCATTCAGGACAGGGAAGCAGAGTAAACTCCTCAGCCTGGTACATGGAGTAATCGGTACTGGCAATAACAATCTGGTCATCTTTCTCCCAGCCTTCTACCTCATCTAGCAGGTCCAGGATAAAGCCACCAGACACCTCCACATGGAATTCTGACAGGGGTATCCCTGACCAGATGAAAGAAATCAGAGACAGAGAGACACACACAAATAAAATTATAATTAAAACAATCTTGTATTTTCCTGCCTCCGGCAGATAGTTTGGAAATTGTGAACTGGGCACGTTAGAAAATGAAAGATTCAAATAAACTGTTTTTACTCCACTTAACTGTAAATATAGGCAGTAAGTGTTGATTTTACAGCATACAATGAACAGAAACCAATCATTCAGGCCATTTGGTATGTGCCTTATAAATGCTCCACATGGACTGCTCCCATTCCCTCTTCATCTCACGCCATCAACATACTCTTCTAGTCCTTTCGCTTTCATTTTTATATACTTTTCCTTTAAATACATCAATATAATTCACATCAAGTATTTCCTGTTCCGCAAAATTCCACATTGTAACTCTGGATTTATTAATAACTTTATAGTAAGATCCTCTAATTTTGATCAGCACCACCAACAGTCTCACCCTCAACAAGAAGTGGGAACATCTTCTTTATCAAACTCTTTCATAACCTTAAAGCCCTTGATCAGGTCAGTCACTCAGCCTTCACTCTCTTCGACAGGCAAACCCCAGCCTGGGCAGTGTTACAGGACAAGTTTCACCTCTCAGTGCATGTTCCAAAAGGTTTAATGAACAACGGACTCCATATGGCTCAATCTCAATTGGAATGATTATTGTGCATGAGATGCAGCTTAAAGAAAAATTATGGTTTGGAGAACAAGAAACTGTCCCAAAGATTCTCACTCCCAAATGCTATTGTGTGACATGTAGATTGTAAGATTAGACAGAGTTTGGCTAGACGTCCAATATTGGATCTGATCTATCACAGAGTGATGAGCTTTCTCCATATTGAATAAGTCTTGTGGAGACAAACAGCATGCTTGAAAAACACCCCAAACACCGACTTCCTCCAGCACCAGCGTACCATGGCAACTGTGCATACCATCTACCAGGTGCTCAGCACCAACTTGCTAAGGGTCCTTTAACAGTACCTTCTAAAACCATAGATTCTGCTCTGTACAGCGACAAAGATGCAGGTGCCATGGGAATGCCACCATTTCCAAGTTCTCCCTTAAGTCACACACCATCCAAACTCGAGGCATATTGCTGTTTCTTCATTACACTCGGTAAAAGTCGCAGAGCTCCCCAACCCACCCCACCAGACAGCACTGTCTGGGTCATCAGATTGGACTACAGCAGTTCTAGAAGAACGGGGACAACATCAGCCCAGATTCTGGTCTACGTCGCAAAGGAATGTCTTGTGCCATTCATATCACATCCAATTGCCCAGGCACTTTTAATGGATTAGTCAGGGAGATTTCCACTTTTCATGCATCTGTTTGAATTCAGCCCCCTCTATAGGGCACCTGCAGTATCGATCAGCAGCTCAGAGACTGTTCAAATGGTCAGACTGCAGATTCCTTAGTGAGCCACACAGAAAGCAAAGCATAAGATCAAAATCAAGGATTACGAATCAAATGGAAATCTTTAAATAGGATAAAAGTAAAGTCGTGGGCATATAGAAAAATTTTGCAGAGAAGGCTCATTTAAAATTACATTAATTCTCTTCTGAAGGAATGAGACCCAACACTTATAAATTATATTGTCAGGATCAGGGAAGTTATTCACCAGTGTTATACTATTAAAAAGAATTCCATCAATCCCAATTCCATAAGCTCGAACATTTTAATCTTTCGAACAAGAATATTGGGCAATTAACCCAAGTTCATGCCATGGAAGTGATCACTGCTAAGTTTCAATTTACGAGCAATATCCCACACAACCTTCTGAGGAAGGATCACCGGACCTGAAACATTAACTCTGATTTCTCTTCACAGATGCTGCCAGACCTGCTGAGCTTTTCCAGCAACTTCTGTTTTTGTTTCTGATTTACAGCATCCGCAGTTCTTTCGGTTTTTATCCCACACAACCTGTAGGGCAACAGGGTAACACAAACAGTAATTTTCATGATTAACAATGGGTGAGTGAACAGCAGAAGTTGCAGAGATAGTAGGAACTGCCGATGCTGGAGAACCTGAGATAACAAGGTGCACAGCTGGATGAACACAGCAGGCCAAGCAGCATCATAGGAGCAGGAAGGCTGACGTTTCGGGTCTAGACGCTTCTTCAGAAATGGGGGAGGGGAAGGGGATTCTAAAATAAATAGGGAGAGAGGGTGAGGCAGATAGAAGATGGATAAAAGGAGAAGATAGGTGGAGAGGAGACAGATAGGTCAAAGAGGTGGGGATGGAGCCAGTAAAGGTGAGTGTAAGTGGGGAGTTAGGGAGGGGATAGGTCGGTCCAGGGAGGACGGACAGGTCAAGGAGGCGGGATGAGGCTCGTAGGTAGGAGATGAGGGTGGGGCTTGAGGTGGGAGGACAGGTTAGAGAGGTGGGGACGAGCTGGACTGGTTTTGGGATGCGGTAGGGGGAGGGGAGATTTTGAAGCTTGTGAAGTCCACTTTGATACCATTGGGCTGCAGGGTTCCCAAGCTAAATATGAGATGCTGTTCTTGCAACCTTCGGGTGGCATCGTTGTGGCACTGCAGGAGGCCCAGGATGGACATGTCGTCCAAGGAGTGGGAGGGGGAGTTGAAATGGTTCGCGACTGGGAGGTGCAGTTGTTTAGTGCGAACCGAGCATAGGTGTTCTGTAAAGCGGTCCCTAAGCCTCCGCTTGGTTTCCCCGATGTAAAGGAGGCCACAACGGGTACAGCGGATGCAGTATACCACATTAGCAGATGTGCAGGTGAACATCTGCTTGATGTGGAAGGTCTTCTTAGGGCCTGGGATGGGGGTGAGGGGGGAGATGTAGGGGCAGGTGTAGCACTTCCTGCGGTTGCAGGGAAAAGTGCCGGGTGAGGTGGGGCTGGTGGGGAGTGGGGAGTGTGGAGCGGACAAGGGAGTCACGAAGAGAGTGGTCCCTTGGAAAGCAGATAAGGGTGGGGAGGGAAAAATGTCTTTGGTAGTGGGGTCAGATTGCAGATGGCGGAAGTGTCAGAGGATGACGCGTTGGATCCGGAGGTTGGTGGGGTGGTACGTGAGGACGAGGGGGATTCTATTTTGGTTGTTGTTGCGGGGAGGGGGTGTGAGGGATGAGTTGCGGGAAATGCGAGAGACGCGATCGAGGGCGTTTCCGACCACTGTGGAGGGGAAGTTGCAGTCCTTGAAAAACGAGGACAGAAGAAGTTGCTGCCTGTTTTACCCAGATATTCTAGCTAACAACTGCAGTCATTAGCACCACAAAGCTCAGGCCAATAATTTTTGGCGAGAAACAGGTTAACATTTCTGATCCTTCATCAGAATCTCAAACAATCGCTCTGTTTTTATCCCTACGGGTGCTGCCTGACCTGCTCAGTATTTCCAATATTCTACGTTTTTATTTCAGACATCCACCATATTGCAGTGTTTTGTCTTTACAATTATATAGTACCTTTCTTCCATTGACTTGAGGCAGACACTGAGAATCTCACTCCATCCACGGTGACAAACTCCCTGCTGGCTCTTGCTTTCCCTCCTGTGTCATGGTTCTCATAGTCTCGGACAGACTCACTGCAAGATGAGTTACCAGCACCAACCACACTTACAAGAGCCCATGCTTGTCTGTCCATTAAATCAGAAAAACATTTAGCAGTCAATGCAGTGTTGTTAATCATTAGGTTCAGTCTATTCATCCAGTTATTTGCTGCAAATGCTGTTTTAGCACTTTATTTTGTATCTCTGGAACTGAGTGCACTGACAACCAGGCACTGCTGAGAGATCAAATTGTTGTACCTTTCATTTTTCGTGTTCCTTTCTTGCTGTGGTTCAATATATTTTGCTCAACGGATGTGTGTTCTTGGGCTCTCTCAGCTTTGGAAAGCATTCCTGACATGAAACTCTTCATTTGTCATTATCGTAGATTTGCTTTGAGGTAAGAGTATGGGATCAGCTTCTTCCACCTTTTCAGGAAGAGAATGTTCCTGATCCTGACAACTTTCAGAGTGAAAACATTCACCTCTCCTCTGGATCATTTGACAATTATTTTAAATCCTAGATTTCTGGTTATTGAGGGAAGAGTTTTTCTCCATCTAAACCTCTCAGCATCTATTGGTCACCTCCAATCCTTCTCTGGTCCAATAAAAGCAGAGATAAAATTTTCCAATCCCACATTTGTGTGAAGATCATCTTGAGTGAATTTGCCCTTCACTAGGTTCGAACCTTTTCTGGTTTCTCCAAGTGTAACCAAGTGTTTTAATGCAGTGGCATTACAGATTTATTCCCCCTGTACTGGATGTGGAAGGATGGCACAAGAAAAGATGAGCATGGCATACCATGACAGCAGATCACCTGGCAAGAGTAGCTAAATATCAGCAGCAGCATTGATTTTCTATCACTGCAGTTTATGAGACTTGCTGTGCCTGATTTGGCTGTTATGTGTTTCCTTCTTATATTTCAAAAGTGTCTTCCTTGGCTGTAAAGCACTTTGAGATATCCTAAGGTGGTACAGAAATGCAGGTTTATTTCTAGTTTATTTTTAGTTTCCTCTGGGTAACATAGCACTGCCTATATGATATGGTTGAAGTGCTTCCCTGTATGTTAGCCCGTATAACATATACCACAAAACTGTTTTTGTTGTGACAAATGTTGTGAAGTTCATTTAACCCTGATTATGTACACAGATATGATATCTCAGGTGTTCATATATAGTCTGACCTCTATTCTTGTGTGACTGTTACATTATATAACTGACTGACTGCTTGACTGGAAGATAGAGACCATCCATACTGGAAAGTTCATGCATCAGAATGTCATCTAGTGATTTTAAAAGTTTTTCTTTTTGCTTAACCCAGATCTCTGCAAGAACACAACAATTTCCATCCACCTTATGAGGCTGCCTTTTAAAAGGTGTTATTTTGAAATCTACTGCTACCTTTCAAAGGTTGTTATGTAGACACATGTGGCAGGCTTACATGAGTATGGCACCAGAAAAGGATATCGACCAGCAGCAAAATCCCAGAACTGAAATGGTATGAACAGTATTGATTTTTTTGTTGGATGAGAGATAATATTTATCTGGACTCTGGGAGAGCTTCCTGCTGCTCTGAGCTATGGCTCCTTTAACATCCATTCCTCTTCCCTCAACAGTACAGGCTCATAGGACCTCGCCCACATGCAGCTGGCAATTCAGAGACTGAACCCATTCTTGAAGGGTGAATGACATGACCTCTAGTTCAGTCAATCATTTTCTCAAATTTCCACGATTTTTATCAATAACGGAATTGTTCACAGAAAACGAGAAAGGCACTGTTTATATGAATGTGTTCATGATTTTTCTCCTGGATTTGCGTTCACAGCAGTCTCCCAAAGATTAATCACTGAGTTAACCACCTCAACATTAAAATCTCAATCAATCATCTGTTTAGGTGTTGCAGTAATACTCTCATTTTAAAACAAACTTACACTATAATGTGTCGAACAGCTTCACTTCAGGACTGATTTCCAGTGCTGAGAAAAATGAACAGACCATCTGTTCAAACACACTTTTCCCTTTGAAAATGTATTCATCCACATCATAAAAGGGCAGCGCAAAGTGGAAAGTACAACTTATACTTATATAATGCCTTCAAAATAATATAAGGCACTTTACAATAGTGTTAAAAAGCAAAACTTGACATTGAGACACAGAAGGATGTAGACATTGATGCCATAAGCAACTAGAGGTGGCCAGACACAGTGGAAGGTGAGGAACATACAGGATTACAAATCAAGAGAAGAGTATGTGGAACTACGCCTGGCTGCTATGTCAAAGAGCCAGCACAGGTACAATGTGCTGAATGGCCTCCTTCCGAGCTGCCAGCTTCTCTGACATTTGGATCACTCGAGAATCATTCCAAAAACAAAAAGCAAGAGGAAGAAACGCTAGCATCATTTTGGAGAGCATAGACATCTCAGTTGGTCTTTCTGCTCCAGTGAATAATGTGGGTAAATAACCTTTGTATCCCAGCTCCAAACTAGTTTGCCCTAGGGTTAACAGTGACACCCAGATCTACATGTAGGGAGCAGCAAGATCCCAGGCTCAGTGTATGGGGATTGAACTGACCTTCAGCTAAGTAGCAATTGAACTCTACAGGGGAGGGAGAATTCAACAATTTAGCAAGGGCTTCCATTCTCAGTCCCTAACCAGTAGTCTTTACAGGATTGTACATGAGCAGACAAGACTGATGTCAGCTTTATTTTTTTTTTGAAAAATGGTTAATTTGATGCTTGTGTTGCTGGCAAGGCCAGTATTTATTGCCGATCCTTAATTGTCCTGGAGAAGGTGGTGGTGGAGAGCCACTTTCCTGAACCACTGAAATCCATTTAGTGTAGGTGCATCTCAACATGGTCAAGTGGACTGTCATAGTCTACCAAGAAAACCTTGTATTTCTGTAGCACCTTTACTGGAGTAGAGAGCATTATGAAACAGAATGTAGCACCAAACCACTTAAGGAGGTATTGGCAGAGATCGCTAAGAGCTCTATCAGGGGGGCAGGTTTTAAGGACGGCATTAAAAAAAGACTGAGTTGGAGACGTTTAGGGAGGGAATTTCAGAACTTGGAGCCCAGGCATCTGTGACGATGCTGTGGCTTTAAGAGGTGTGCTTTGTCCTGGTTTCTTTTAGAGAGAAATTGGGGGACAAGTTCCAAGCAGTCTATGAGAAGATAAACAACTTGTAAGGCCTTGGGTTTTTATTTTAAAAAGAACAATAGCAGCAGCCTGAGTGAGTGTCGTCAAGCTCTCACAGATCCAGGATATTTAGTTAGTTTTTGGCAGCTGTTGCTGGGTTGGAAGGCAGTGAATCTTTCCTGGCTGCCACACACTGTCAGTTTTCTCTCAGAATTGTCTTTGATGTTCGTTCCTCCTGGATTGGAGAACTGCATGTGAGTCAAATGTGTTTTCTGAATTTGCCTTTTAGCCAAGGGTGTGTTTATAGGATGTTACTATATTGGAACAGTTAATTAGTAATGGTTATTATATCTATTACTCTCTTAGGTTTTTCAATACAGTCGTTATTCCAAGTTCTTCTTTCTTCTGTTGTATTTTAACGATAGAGTTTGAATAAATTGTGTTTTGCTTAACGTTGAGTAGTTTGACCAATCAAATTGTGTCTAGAACATAGCACCTCACATTTGCATGACAGAAATGTGGAGATTGTTTAGGGAGCACTTGCTGTGAGTACTGGATAGGTTTGTCCCACTGAGGCAAGGAAGGGATGGTAAGGTGAAGAAACCTTAGATGACAAGACATGTAGAATATCTAGTCAAGAGGGAGAAGAAAGCTTACTTAAGGTTGAGGAAGCAAGGATCGGACAGGGCTCTAGAGGGTTACAAGGTAGCCAGGAAGGAACTGAAGAATGGGCTTAGGAGAACTCAAAGGGGGCATGAAAAAGCCTCGGCCGGTAGGATTAAGGAAAACTCCAAGGCATTCTATACTTATGTCAGGAACAAGAGGATGGCCAGAGTGAGGGTAGGGCCGATCAGGGATAGTGGAGGGAACTTGTGCACGCAGTCAGAGGACGTAAGGGAGGCCTTAACGAATACTTTGCTTCAGTATTCGCTAGTGAGAGGGATCTTGACGTTTGTGAGGACAGCGTGAAACAGGCAGATATGCTCAAACAGGTTGATGTTAGAAGGAGGATGTGCTAGAAATTTTGAAAAACATGAGGATAGGTAAGTCCCCTGGGCTAGACGGGATATATCCAAGGTTACTACGGGAAGCGAGGGAAGAGATTGCTGTGCCTTTGGTGATGATCTTTGCATCATCACTGTCCACTGGAGTATTACCAGGTGATTGGAGGGTGGAAAATGTTATTCCCTTGTTCAAGAAAGGGAATAGGAGTAACCCTGGGAATTACAGATCAGTCAGTCTTACTTCTGTCGTAGGCAAATTATTGGAGAGGATTCTGACAGACAGTATTTATGATTATTTGGAAAAGAATTGTTTGATTAGAGATAGTCAGCATGACTTTTGAGGTGCAGGTCATGCCTCACAAGCCTTATTGAATTCTTTGAGGATGTGACAAAACACATTGATGAAGGTAGAGCAGTGTATGAGGTGTATATGGATTTTAACAAGGCATTTGATAAGGTTCCCATGGTGGGCTCATTCAGAAAGTAAGGAGGCACGGGATTCAGGGAAATTTGACTGTCTGGATGCAGAATTGGCTGTCCAATAGAAGACAGAGGGTTGCAGTAGATGGAAAGTATTCAGCCTGGAGCTCGGTGACCAGTGGCGTTCCACAGGGATCTGTTCTGGGACCTCTGCTCTTTGTGATCTTTGTAAATGACTTGGATGAGGAAGTGGAAGGGGGGGTTAGTAAGTTTGCCAATGACATGAAGGTTGGTGGAGTTGTGGATAGCGTGGAGGGCTGTTGTAGGTTGCAACGGGACATTGACAGGATGCAGAGCTGGGCAAAGAAGCAGCAGATGAATTCAACCTGGAAAAGCGTGAAGTGATTCATTTTGGAAGGTTGAATTTAACTGCAGAATACAACATTAATGGGAGGATTCTTGGCAGTGTGGAGTAACAGCGGGATCTTGGGGTCCACGACCATAGATCCCTCAAAGTTGCCACCCAAGTTGATAGGGTTGTTAAGACGACTTATGATGTGTTGGCTTTCATTGGCAGGGGAATTGAGTTTAAGAGCCGTGAGGTTATGCTGCAGCTCTATAAAACCCTGGTTAGACAACACTTGGAATATTGTGTTCAGTTCTGGTTGCCTCATCATAGGAAAGATGTGGAAGCTTTAGAGAGGGTGCAGAGGAGATTTACCAGGATGCTGCCTGAAATGGAGGGCAGGTCTTATGAGGAAAGGTTGAGGGAGCTAGGGCTTTTCTCATTGGAGCGAAGAAGGACGAGAGGTAACTTGATAGAGGTGTAGAAGACGATGAGAGGCATAGATAGCCAGAGACTTTTTCCCAGGGCGGAAATGGCTATCACAAGGGGACATAATTTTAAGGTGATTGGAGGAAGGTATAGGGAAGATGTCAGAGCTAAGTTCTTTACACAGAGAATAGTGGTGTGTGGAATGCACTGCCAGCAGTGGTGGTAAAGTCAGATACATTAGGGACATTTGAAGGGACTCTGGACAGGCACATGGATGATAGTAAAATGAAGGGTATGTGGGTTAGTTTGATCTTAGAGTAGGACAATAGGTCGGCACAACATCGTGGACCAAAGGGCCTATGCTGTGCTGTACTGTTCTATGTTCTATGTTTAACTTTAAAATAAGGAAAAGCTAGGGTCTAGGCTACCTTCTTATTATATTTTGAGGGGGTTCTGCTCTAGTCTGTAACATATCTGAAGGTCTGGCTATCAATGCTGAGAGTTCACTTTTGAGATTATTACTGCACAGGGAGCTGTAATCGGCTTCAATCTTTACCCAAGAAGGATAATGATTGGAAATTGGAAAATACACCTGTGCCTTATAACTAAAAACAAAAGAAGAAAACAAAAGATAATCACAGGTTTATTTATTAATATGCCTACATGCACTGTTTACAAGAAGCAGAAATTCAGTTGCATCTTACCTGTAACTTAAATCTTGAACGTGCTTACTTCCAAGCAACTTCTGAATAGTCTTCTTCGTTTCCAGAAGTAGATTTTTTGCAGCTGAGTCCCTCACAGCAATAGCAATTATTCGGCCAGAGTCTTGAGATTTTAGGAAGTTCTGCAGCCTCCTGCTTTCATTGGCAAATTCATGAGTGTCAAACCGGTCAGCCAGAAGCACCTGCCCCGTGTCCTGATCAATCACTCGGACATTCAATCCACGGGTGGTTGGTTTCTCAAAATATGAGCCGGCCTCCAGCCCAGAGGGGGGCAGGCTCCTGGACAGCAGAGTCCACGATGTTTTCTGGGCACCATGCAGCTCTAGAGTGCCCCCAGCCTCCACCCCGATGAACTTCTTGCCAAACGCTGGCACATCCTCACCTTCATCGGATCGGCCGCTGAGCGTGATCTTGGCCCTGGATTTAAACAGACATTTTTCTGCTCCAATGTGAAGCGCCCCTCCATCCTTTACCAGGATGTAACCACATTTTAGGGAAATATTTTGGGAACCATCTGCACTGTCGGCAAAGACCAACACTCCTGTAGAACAACAGATGAGAGAAAAGCTCTCAGGCAAGTTGAATACATTTAAATGAAGAGGTCAGCCATCATCATAAGGATAATAGGTAGTAAACATGAGAGCGTGATGGAGAAGGGTAGATTGATTCACACTTTTAAAAGGAACATAGAAAAAGAAGATAATTCAGCCCCTTACATCTGATCTACTATTTGGTTACATCATGGCTGACCTGTATCTTAACTCCATTAGCCCTGTAACCCTGATCCCCTGGGATGCTGGAATCAGCAGCGATTCACCTTTTTACAAGGTTCAAGATTCCACCTAACCCCCTACCTTGCCCAACCATCTTGTTCTGGCAATAATTTCTCTTTATCTATCCATTCAAATTCTTTACGATTCTAAATACCTCAGATGGATCTCTCCTTCTACTATTCTGAAAGGAATACAAGCCCAGTCTAGGTTCTTTGTTTAAATGACAGAAATGTGCAGTAGTGTGAACTCTAGATTACGAGTTTCAAGGTCAAATTACGATTGTTTTATGCGATTCTCATTCCTTTGGTTCATTTGAGCGACATACTCAAATAATATTCCCAAAAGGATGTAACATTATAACTGGTACAGTAACCTAAAGCAAGCACTTATTCCCATTCATTCAACTGAAGAGAACTTGCCAGGACCTGCATCAGGCATAGCTACAAATAATGTGTCAACCTAGTGTAGCTCCAACATGGGGCTGCTTGCTGTCAAACAGCACATGCAGCACCCAATGAACAGAGCTAAGCGTCTCCATAACCAACAGAGCAGATCGAAGCTATGCAGTAATGCCAAATCAGTCATAAACAGTGGTGGACAATTAAATGACTAAGATGTGGAGGAGACAAATACCCTCATCCTCAATGATGGGAGATACCAGCACATCATTGCAAAAGGCAGTGCATCCATTTTCAGGAAGCAGTGCCAAGTGGATGATTAATTTTGACTGCCTCTTGAAGTCCCTGCATCTCAGATGTCAGTATTCACTCAGTTTAGTTCACTGCATCCTAGATCAAGGAACGGCTAAAGGCACTGGATTCTGCAAAGGCCATGGACCCTGACAACATTCCAGCAATAGTACTGTAGTCTTGTGTTCCAGAATTGGCCAGGCCCCTAGCCAAATTGCTCCAGTACATTTATAATACCAGCACCTATCTGGCCATATGGGAAATTGCCCAGGTGTGTCCTGTCAATAAAAAAACTGAACAAATCCAACCTGGCCAATTGTAGCCCCATCAGTCTAATCTCGATCATCAACAAAATGATCAATAGGGCATTCATTAAAAAAAAAACAGTTCATTGGTGTTAGTGAGTTTGGGTTCCACCAAGGCCACTAGAATCCTGACCTCATTACAACCTTTGTCCAAACATGAATAAAAGAGGTGAACTCCAGAATGGAGGCAAGAGTGACTGCCTTTGACATCAGAGTATAAGGGAGCCCCAGCTAAACTGGAGTCAATGGAAATCAGAGAGAAAACTCTCCAATGGTTGGAGTCATATGTAGCACAAAGGAAAAAGATTGTGGAAAAGATTGAAGGCAAATCATCTCAGTCCCAGGACATCACTGCAGGAGTTCCTCAGAGTAGGATCTTAGGCTCAAACATCTTCAATGACAATCCCTCCATTTCCTTCCATCAGAAGGTCGGAAGTGGGGATGTTTGTGGATAATGGCACAATGTTCCGCACCATTCACAACTTCTCAGATAATGAAGCAGTCCATGACCAAATGCTGCAAAACTTGAGGAATATTCAGACTTGGGCTGATTAGTGGCAAGTTACAGTTGCACGAGCACCAGGCAATGTGGTCTCAAGCAAGACAGAAACCAACCAATGCCCCTTGGCATTCAATGGCATTACCATTGCGGAGTCCCCCACTATAAACATCTGGTGCATGACCATGGGACAGAAACTGAACTGGACAAACCATATAAATACTGTGGCCTCAGGAGCAGGTCAGAGGCTGGAAATTCTGTGATCAATAACTCACATCCTGACTTCCCAATGCCTGTCCACTACACACAAAGCACAAGTCAAGAACGTGATGGAATACTTCCCACTTTCCTGGAGATGTGCAGCTCCAACAATACTCAAGAAGCTTGGCACCAACCCGGACAAAACAGCCCACCTGATTAACATTCCATCCACCGTCTTAAACATTCACCCCCTTCACCACCAATGCACAGTGCACAGATGCTGTCTGTACCATCTACAAGATACAATGTTCCAACTCAACAACTCCTTCGACAGCACCTTCCAATCCCACAACCTCTGCCACTTAGAACGCAAGGGAACACTACCACCTGCAAATTCCCCTTCAAGCCACACACCACCTGACTCAGAAATATATCGCTATTCCTTCAGCATCACTGGTTCAATAAACTGGAACTCCCTCCCTAACAGCACTATGGGTGCACCTTCGACACATAAACTGCAACGGTTTAAGAAAATTGCTCACCACCTTCTCAAAGGCAGTTAGGGATGGGCAACAAATGCTGCCTTGCCAGCAATGCCCATATCCCATGAAATAAATCAGCAAAAATTGGTACAGCATGTGTTCATTGTTTTAAGATGGACATTAATTATGTTTTTAAAGAGTGGAGGTGAGGGAAGATATCTCCTCACTTGCACAAGGGGTGTACAACATGGTTTGATATGGAGCAATCTGTGCCAAGATCTCAAATCAGGAAAGGACTGGGACCCACAATAGTGGTCTGCTGTTGCGATCCCTGCTAAGTCACAATGTGGATCAGTGTGGTTGGGAAAGGCATGACTACAACTGATTCCACAATAAAATAATCAATGCGTCAACTTTGGGCAAGGTATTAAATCGAGCTTCCAGCATCCCACCTGGAGCAGAGTTCACAATTCAATGAGGACTGGAGTAGGTGCAAAAACAAATATATTTGCTGTCATCTGCATCATTCGATTAATGACGGAACTGGCTGGAGTACTTCTCTCCACGGAAAAACCAAATGCTCAAGAGATAGAGGTATTTGAATTTATGCACAGGGCAGTCCAAACTAGATTAGAATATATAACATTTATAAAGTAGCCCTAACAAATACAATAAGAGAAAAGTCATTACTCGGAGAATGTGGAACTCTCTTGCCTTGGAGCAAAGATATATAAATATATATTGAGATAAATAGCATGGATACAATGAAAGGGAAGCTAGACATAGGAGGGAGAAAGGAACCAAAGGTTGTGCTGATACGGCAAGGTGAAGAAGAGTGGAAGATGGCTCGTGTGGAATTTAAACACACACACACACACACACCCCCCCCCCCACCCCCCCACCAACATATGGTGTTAAGGCACTAGTATTTGCTTTGTTGAACTCTTATGCAGTGAATGTGTTTGAAACAGTGTATAACTTGTGATGTAACTCTCAAGGGAATGGAGCAGTTATGCCAAATGGCCTATTTCAATGCAGTAAAGTTCTATATAATTTTTTTTTGCCTTCATGAGATATAGGTAGATCATTTGGACGTGGTGTGGTGAAAGGGTACACTCTTAATGGTACAACAGTTAAAAACAACAGCATTACTCAATAGTTCCAAGAAAGAGTTACTCAGCCAAAAAAAACACCTCTGGACAAGTAATATGAATATGATAAATAAAAAAGCACAATTTTCTCTTCAAGAGACACTGTAATGGAAATGGTCATCTTACCTCCGTGCTGAATGATAATGGAATGAACAGTTGCTGATGAAACTAGTCTGAGATTATCTCCTCTCTTGATGATGACTCTTTTGTGTTTGTTATGACCTGGATTCCAATTCCTAAATCCGAATTTCTGATCAGGGCAGTTCTCTGAAATATCGCAAAACAATAAATGACCTCAGTCCCCGACTGGTAAAATCAAATCCCTATTGTTAATATAAAAGAAGCATAAATCCTGGAGTCGACATTTATAATGTTAAACACTTTGATTACTTCCAAAATGATGAGGTGGTTTGGGCCAGAGTAAATAAGGTGGCATTAGTTCCAGTGGCACAAGAGGGCACAGGTTAAAGGGAATTGATAAAAAGAACCAAAAAGGAGACGAGAACTTCTTGTTTTAAAAATGTCAATATGTTCTTGTGATCTAAAACACACTGCCTGAAAGAGCAGTGGGAATAGATTCATAAGCAAACTTTCAAAACTAATTGGATAAATACTTTGGAGAGAAACATTTATAGGATAATGCAGATAGGGCAGAGTGGGACTAATCAAATAGCCCAGCCAGCACAGCACAGCACAGGATGATGGACAAAATGGACTCCTCCTGTGCCTCAAAATTAATCCAACCGATGTTTTGATAAAATCCGATGAGAAATTTTAAGTATCCTAGTTCCCAGACATGTTCCAAAATTAAAAGCTGAAGTCAGTAAAAACCGTAGGCAAGGCAACAAGATTGTAAGCTAAAAGGACTAAAGCATATAGAATTAACATGCTACGTTTGCAGTAAGATGGTGTTTATATTTCATAGCTGACAATTCAGTTTTGTTCACTACAATCACCCCAACAGGGTGGATTAGGATTACTACTTACATTAAACTAAAAACACCATCAATGACTGGTTACATTGAACAACCTATTTTTGTGCTGTAGTTTCTAACCAGATCCTCACCAAAAAATGCAAGTTTTTTGACTGAAAACATGTTGTACTTTTTTTTTTAAAACTGAAAAGGTACAGCTGGCTTCACAGTGAACATGGGCATGATTACAGGAAAAAACTATGACCTAGAAAGACCACATTGAATTGCAGTTTTTGCATCATGGAAATAGAATACTGTGAATTGCCCAAGAATGACAGAGAATGAGTTCATAATAAAAGCCGGAAAATGGTTGCACAACAGTTTATAGAAAATGGGAGGAATCAATCTAAAGCACTGTGGTTGCAGGAGGGTGGAATTTCTCAACAGAAATTGTTGACATTCTTTTCAGTTCACAAATCCCTACAATGCAGATAGGGGCCATTCGGCCCATTGAGTCTGCATCGACTCTCCAAAGATTATTCTCCACGTTCCCATAATCCAACATTTCTGATGGCTAATCCACCTAATCTGCACGACCATGGACACTACAGAGCAATTTAGCACGGCTAATCCACCTAACCTGCACATTTTAGGATTGTGGAAGGAAACCGAAGCACCTACAGACACAGGGAGAACATGCGAACTCCATAGAGACAGCTATCCAAGGCTGGAATCAAACCCATATCTCTGGCGCTCTGAGGCAGCAGTGCTAACTACTGTACCACCATGCTGCCCTTTTCAAGTTCCTTATAATAGGACTGGCAAACCAGTAATGCTACATTACTCACCAATAAATCTTTATATCTTTTAATACCTTTAATATAGCAAAAGTGTCCCAAAGAGCTTTAAAAGGACCATTAACAAACAAAATGTAACACTGTTTAAACACAGAGATATCAGTGTAGGGGAGGGGTATCTTAGAGGTAAAGAGAGACACAGATAAGGGCAAAGATTTCCAGAGGCAGGGAAATCAGAGATGTGCAAGAGTCTAGAATTGAAGCAGCGTGGAAGCCAGAAAAAGGTTACAGAGGGGCGAGGCAACATAGGGCCTTGAAAAGAAACTTGAGAACATTTTGTTTAAAAATCAAGGCATTGTCAGACTGGGGGCCAGTGTCTGTCAGTGAGCAGAGGAGCTGATGAGCAGATAGGGCTTTATGCAAGATAGGATATGGGTAGCAGAGTTTTACACTAGCTCAAGTGTGTGGAAGGTGAAGGATCAGTCAGAGCAGCATTGGAATTGCCAAGTCTATAGGTAGCCAATACATGGAGGAGGGCTTCAGCAGCAGATAAGAGAAGGGAGAGGTAGTAACAAGCAACGTCACGGAGATGGAAATATGCAATCTTGGTGATAGAGTGGAAAAAGTGTTGGGGTTCATTGCAGGGATATATAGGTCACAAGATTGTATGCAAGCGTCTTCAGCATTAGGAGATGTATCAAGGTGTTCAAAATCATGAAAGGTCTAGATGGATGAGATAAAGAAAAACTTTTCCTACTGACAGAACAGCCAAAATCCATAAAAGATACAAATTTAAAGTGATTTGCAAAAAGATCCAAAGATGACAAGAGAAATATGAGGTTTATGCAGCGAGTGCTTTGGATCTTGAATGCGCAAGAAGTTGGCGGAGGCAGATTCAACTGATGCTTTCAAAAAGGGATGGGATGAGCACCTGAAAAAAAAGATTGCAACACTTTAGAGAAAAGGGGTGACACAGTGGCTCAGTGGTTAGCACTGATGCCTCACAGCTCCAATGACCTGGGTTTGATTCCGGCCTCGGGCGAGTGTCTGTGTGGCGTTTACACATTCTCCCTGTGTCTGCGTGGGTTTTCTCCAGGTGCTCTGGTTTCCTCCTACAGTCCAAAGACATGCAGGCTAGGTGGGTTAACAGGTTTAATTGCCTTGTACTGTCCAGGGATGCACAGGATAGGTGGATTAACCATGAGAAATGCAGGGTTACAGAGATGGGAGGGATCTGGGTGGATGCTTTTTAGAGGGTCAGTGTGGACTTGATGGGCTGAATGGCTTACTTCCCCATTGCAGGGATTCTAATGAAAAGGCAGGTGAATGAGACTACCTGAGTTACTCTCACAGAGAACTGAAACTGACACAATGGGCCTAATGGCCTCCTCCCGTGCTATAATCATTCGTGATTCTATATGCTTGCAAAGATCGTGAGTTTGATTGGACACTTACCATCTCGTTTCAACTTGGAATTTGTTCCCAAGACAACTGCGAGCACAATAAGCAATATACCCATAGAAATACCAAAGCATATGCAGCTATTCTTCACTTTCTTTCTCCTGGGGTCAGACCTGTGCCGTTGATCATTCCCTCTCCGTGTAAAGATGGCTTGATTATCCATTTTGGAGGAAGACCGCTGCACAGTGGGATCAGTCACCCTAGGAGCAGGGGGCGGCCGGACAGGCATCACTCTGCCAGGGATATAGCCTGGGGATTGGCAATGCCTCCCATTCAAAGCCGAGCTGTACGGGAGGGAGCGAGCAGGCCTCTTCTTATCCTCTTGCATGTCGCCAGTCAGCTGTGGGGAATAAAAGAGGCATGTGGAAAAGGATGGTTGAAAACAAAAGTGCCAGCAAAATTCCATCTCTGCCACTGCCTGTTAACAGAGTTGTTAATACCACAGAATAGCCTCAGGCTGCAATCTTAAGAGAGCTTCCATGCTTTATTCTACTCCAAACCTTTCATCTTGTGCTCAAAGCATTTGGCTAATGTGCAGGGTAGCTTAGATGTAAACTCCTTGCAGCCTGTGAGCTCAAAGAAACAATACGGTCTTTGTACTGCTCCTCTGACAATGAGTCATGGCTGTAATGTACACAAAAGGAAAGATGTTCCAATGAAAGGAAATACGACCAAGAGTCAAACTGTTAAGAGTGTGCACTTAGAAGCGAAGAGACATTGGTTGTGTTCCAGCTATTCACGAGCACTCCATTCACTAAGACATGGGCGGACACTGTAACACAGCCCTCAGTGTATGGCCCTGGGAACTGCCAAAACTGGCTGAAGGGTAGCTAGTCAGTCCATAAAAAGCTGCTCAACAGACAGTACAATCGTAGAGTTCAGCAAAAATAAACAAACAAATATCGCCAAACATTCTGTTGTAGATTACAAGGAAAAGATTTGCATTTCAGTTGCATTTTTCACAACTTCTGGGCACTTTAAAGATGTTTACTGCTGATATAAATAAACATTGCAACCAATTTTACACATCACAATCCCACAACAACAATGATTCGAACCTCTGTTTTAGGCATTGGTTGAGGGGTAAATATTGTCCAAAAAATCCAGGAGTACTCCCCCCACCCTTCAAATATACCGCAGAACATGTGGGCAGAAGGGACCTTAGTTTAAAGCCTCAGCAACTCTAGTAGTGCACCACTCCGTCAATTCGGTGCTGAAGTGTTAATTTAGATTGTGTTCTGGTCTCTGAAGTCAAGCCTCACCTCATTACTTTCTGAATCAGAGTTGAGTGTGCAATGCCTTCTTCACTATTTGGGTTAATACCAACTTTCAATTAAATAGCTCTTTTAATATATTAAAACAACCCTGATGGGCTTCACAAAAGCATTAACAGTTAAAATATGACACCAAGGCACTTAAGTGGGTATCAGGTCAGGTAGTCAAAAATTTGATCTCAGAGATAGGTTTTAATAGATCATCTCATAGGATCTTAGAGGAAAGACAGAGGTCAAGACACAGTGAGGTTTAGGGAGGGAATTCCAGAGAACGTGGTCTATGCATCTGAGGGTACAGCCACCAATAATGAACAGATTAAAATTTAGAATGTGCCAGAGGTCAGGATTGAGGGAGTGTGGAAATCTTGAAGGGTTGCAGGGCTGGGGGAGGCAGAGGTAGAGAGGAGTAAGGCTAAGGACAGATCTGAACATAAGGATTTATAATTGAGACATTGCCAAAGTAGATGCAATGCAGCTTGGCGAACAATGTGAATGGATGGTGGGACCCAGAAACAGGATATTCATGCAACTTCCCTATGCATCGAAGTCAGTGCTGTGAGTGTAATTAAAATAGCAGTCATCTCCTAGTGGCAAAATACCCTGGGCCAAGTCATTACATATTGAATGTGTCCCCTTCGGACATTCACATTGCTACATATTATTGTTGGTCTTGGTATGGTGCCCACCAGCTGCAGGATGATCTAGTGCCTGGAAATGTAGGATCAGCACACAGCAATATGTCACTACCAGGATTTCCTGGCTCAAGACCACACCCAACCTACAATAGAGTGTGTCGGCTAATTTCTATTCTGCAGCGTCTCAATTCTCTTCGCATTCAATTCTTCGTGTGCGAGTGTGTGCATGTCTGTGCGTGTGTGGTAGAGGATACAGGAGAAGAAAACTAGGAAACAATCTGACCACTTTTATAATTTCAAAACTTTCGAATCAAGGAGAACAGATTGGGTGGATAAATAGAGAGAAACTTTTTCGTCTGACACTCGGGGACCACAATCTAAGCATCGAAGCCAGATCCTTTCGGGAATGAAATTACAAAATTGTTCTACATCCAAACTTCTACCACCCTTTGTAACTTCCTTACACACATGGCAATTATTGCCAGGTCGATGTTAACTCTGAGATTGATAGATTTTTGTTAACCAAAAATATTAAAGGAATCATGGTGCAATAGTGGGTTTGTGTGTTTAGGTTGCAATCAACCACCATTTTGCTAAAAGGTAGAACACGTTAAGAGGTTGAATGGCCTCATCCTATTCTTATAATCGAATCCATCCACTCTTCTTGTCCTGCTTCTACTAAACCACTTGTACATTGTTTATCATTTTCTGGTCCGGCAAAGGGGTGAACATGAAAAGATCAACTTAACTCCTCCATAGCATGTGACTGAGTCAGCAGCACACAGGTCTCTGAATTCAACTTCCACTCCAGGGCTTGAGCACAAGAGTCAGGGTTAATACTCCAGCACAGTGCTGAAATGTACAGTCTTCCAAATGAGATGTTAAACTGAGGTCCCATCTGACTGGCTCAGGTGAATGTAAAAGGACCCAAAGCATCATTCTGCTGAACAACAGGGGAGCTCATCCCAGAGGCCAGAGTCAATATTTACCCCCCGGAAAACAACGTCACAAGACTTAGATAATCTGGTCATTAGCACACAAATGTTGTGGGAGTTTGAGACAGTTTGAGCTGAATGGCCATCGATCCCAAGTCATTCCATAGTAGTTATTGAGTCAATATAGTTGTGTCAGTTCCCTTTTGGACAAACAGAATTTCTACCCAACAAAGATTCTTTCATCCTTTATGCCATTTTAATTTAAATCTTGAATATGTTAAACAGTTTTCAGTTTTAAAGCTTACCTCTTTGTATAATTCAGAATGTGTTTGGTTCGTGAAACACTGTGTCTTCAGTTTTTAAAAGTTGGATATCTATTTCTATATCTGAGGGCAGCATGGTGGCTTGCAACGCCAGGGACTCGGGTTCAATTCCACCCTCAGGCAACTGTCTGTGTGGAGTTTACACATTCTCCCCGTGTCTGTGTGGGTTTTCTCTGGGTGCTCTGGTTTCCTCCCACAGTCCAAAGACGTACAGGTTAGGTGGACTGGCCGTGCTAAATTGCCCGTAGTATCCAGGGATGTGCAGGTTGGGTGGACTAGCCATTGGAAATGCAGGATTATAGGGTTGGGGAGCAGGTCTAGGTGGGATGCTCTTTAGAGGGTTGGTGTGAACTCAATCGGCTGAATGGCCTGCTTCCACATTATATGAAATCATAGAATCCCTACATTCAACTTTTTTTCAATTATTAACACATGGGACATGGTTGTCCTTGGGTAGGCCAATACTTATTGTTCATTCTTGATTGATTTGGAGAAGGGGATGGCAAGTTGCAAGAAAATCTATAGTACTGTCTGGAACACCGCACCAGGATTTGACCCGGTGTCAGCAAACGAACAAGGATATAGTTCAGGATCACCAACATCTGTCCTGGTTCACCCACGTTGATGCAACAGTCAAGAAAGCACATCAACGTCTCTACTTCCTCAGGAGGCTAAGGAAATTCAGCATGTCCACAAGGATTCTTACTCATTTTTATAGATGCATCATAGAAAGCATCCTACCTGGACGAATCACAGCATGGCATGGCAACTACTATTCCCAAGACTGCAAGAAACTACAGAGTCGTGAACACAGCCCAGTCCATCATGCAAACCAGCCTTCCATCCATTGACTCCATCTATACTTCCTGCCAGCTCAGGAAAGCAACCAACTTAATCAAAGACCCCTCCCACCTCGGTTATGCTCTCTTCCACCCTCTTCCATCAGACAGAAGATATAAAAGTTTGAATACACTTACAAACAGATTAAAAAACAGCTTCTTCTTCACTCTTATCAGACTTTTGAATGGACCCCTCAAATATTAATTCTGATCTCTCTCTCTGCATGTTCTCTGCGACTGTAACACTATATTCTGCACTCTGTTCTGCTACCCTGATGCACTTTATATTGTACCACCCCTGTATAGCACACGAAACAACACTTTTCACTGTATCTTAGTGCATGTGGCAATAATAAATCAAACTCAAACTCAAGGTTGCAGGTGGTGGTGCTCTCATGTACATGCTGCCCTTTTCCTTCTAGCCGATAGAGGTTGGAAGCTGCTATCGAAGGAGCCTTACCAAGTTGCTGCATCGCACCTTGTAGATGGTACACACTGCTGCCACTGTGCATCGATGACAAAGGGAGTGAAACTGATGGTGGTGGATTGGGTGCAAATCAAGTAGGACGCTTTGTCCTGGATAGTGTCAAACTTCTTGAGTATTGTTGGAGCTGCATGCCATCCCAGGGCTGATTTATGCCTTGTAGATGGTGGACTGGCATTGCGGAGTAGGGAGAAGAGTTACTCACTACAGAATTCTTAACCTCTGACCTGCTTATGTAGTCGCGGTATGTGTGTGTCCGGTCCAGTTCAGTTTCTAGTTAATGGTTACCCCCTAGGATGTCAATAGGACTGGCCTATTCTCCATACTAATCTCCTCCTACCATTCTTCATCCAAACTGATCAGCATATCCTTCTATTCATTTCTCCCTCAGGTATTTTGAGCTTCCCCTTAAATGCCTGTCTCATATTTGTCTTAGCAATTCTCTGTAATAGCAAGTTCCACACTCACATCATTCCCCGAGTATAGGAGTTTCTCTTAAAAACACTGTTAAGTTTATTGGTGACTATCTTATGTTTATAGCTCCTAAGTTTGGTCTCGCCTACAAATGGAAACATCTTGTGCCAATTTGGTTTGGCGAGAGAGAGGGGAAGTGGAAATCAAATTTTGTTTTATTATACAGCGAATGAAAATTAAAGCATGCAGTACTCACTCCACAAGTTTAAACTGTGGATGGCAAACTCCAATTTAAAAATCGCACAAAATAAGTTTACTCACAAGGATAGTAATTTCTGAAAAGCACCATGTGGAAATCAAACTGAAACAACAGAGTCTTATGATTTCCAATTTATAATTTCTGCCTACAGAGAGAAAAATGTGCGGCCTGCCCAAACACATCACGTGCAACCGACTGAAAACCATACTTAAAAAGAAATAGTGCACTTCCACCAGATCACACACCTACACAAACACACTGACAAAACCACTGCTTTAGCCAACACATCAAGCCAGTTTTACATGGTAGCAGCTTTCTTTGAAGCTTCTAGGTGGTATTCTCTTCGGTGATCAGAAGCTATTGTTAGACCCCAGACACTCCCTTCTCTTTGCAATCCACTTCACTGAAAACAGCACTTAGATAATTACTGCTTCTTTCTGCTTTCAACCTCAGGTTTCCATAAATCCTTTAGCAGTTTCAGCTGTCAGCTGCAAATCTATAGGATTGTGGCTACCACTGAGACTCCTCCAGTAAACCACAGGTCAAATCTTTTGGTGGCTGTAATAAGTAATCCTGGTAATCTTCAGCGAACACAACACTTTCTCAAAGTTTAAAATCTTTGATTCCATCACATTCCTGATTTTTTTCCTATAGACCATAAACAGACATTGTGGAGTCAGGAGGAGAGTCAGCACGAAATTCTTAACCTCTGACTGGCTGTTGTGGACACAGTATTTATGTGGTTCTTCCAGTTCAATTACTGGTCAAAGATAAACCCTGGGACGATGATAGCGTCAGCTTATCCTCCACACCTTTTTCATCTAACCCATTCAGAATCATAGAATCCCTATAGTGTGGAAGCAGACCATTCAGCCCAATGAGTCCACACCGACCCTCCAAAAAGCACCCCACCCTACCCAATCCCTGTATTTCCCTTAGATAATCCACCTAACCTGCCTATCCCTGGACACTACAGGGCAATTTAACATGGCCAATCCACCTAACTTGCACATCTTTGGACTGTGGGAGGAAACCAGAGCACGAAGGGGAAACACACACAGACATGGGGAGAGCGTGCAAACTCTACATAGACAGTCACCCAAGGCTGGAATCGAACCCGAGTCCCTGGCACTGTGAGGCAACAGTGCTAACCACTTAGCCACTGTGCCACCCCTTAAAGTGAAGTATAGGCAACACTGGGATTTGAACCTAGGATTTCTTATTTACTACAGAGCCACTTTAACCAACTAAACCACAATGCTGTGTTATTCCTTTGATTCCTTTCTCCTCTGATTTACAAGTGTGCAGAATCAGAAAACTCATGTCAAAGTCATGGACATCAAAATAGGCAATGGGACTAGTTCAATTTAGGAAACTTGGTTGACATGGACAAGTAGTGCTGAAGGGTCTATTTCCGTGCTGTATGACTCTATGACTCTACAGGCTATGATCATTGAATCAAACAGTACAGGAAGATGTCACTTGGCCTATTATAGCATCTCTTTGAAAGAGCTATCTAGTCGCCCCCAGTCCTTTCCTATATCATTGCATTATTTCCCCTTCAAATACGTATTCAACTGTCTTTTAAAGTCACTCCTTTCTCATTTTTGGTTCGTTTGTCAATCACAATAAACTTCGGTCCTCTAGACACCAACCTCCTACCAGTGAAATAGATTCTTCCTATTTATTCTAATAAAATCTCTCATAATTATGAACACTTCTGCTAAGTACTAACACTTCCACACTTCCCTTACCCTTTCTGGCTCCAAGGAAAGCAATTCCTGCTTCTCCACATAATCTAAGTCCCTCTCCCCAGTACCATTCCAGTAAATATCACCAGCTCTCAGGGCCTGGCATCGTTCCTGAAGGGCAGCAATATATTGATTCAATAAAATCTGCCACTCACAATAAATGCCAACTCATTTCGGAAGTCCAGCACTCTGTTCCACAAATTGAAAGGATACGTACCATCATTTCAACATATGGCCTTCAGCCATGGTTCAAAATGACAAGATAGATGAGACTCAAATTTATTCTTTGCAGCAAAGGGGTGGAAAGCACTCACTTAAGATCACTCTCAAGCTATCAGCTGGCATCTGCTAAAGAGTGCCTACAGTAGTGAACTGGGATAGACATGAGCACAAACACCCAAGAATGATAATGTCATTCTGGAAAAACTACTGCTGTATACTGCATGACGTGCTGCATAACCTGCAAAAGTACAAAGCAAAGTAAAGAGAGAAAATACTCAAAATACTCTGGAGGTCAATCAGCATCTAAGGAAAGGGAAACAGAATTAATTCTTCTGATCGATGACCTTTCAAAGTTTGAAACATATTAGGTAGAAACAACTACAGAGGCAACAAAGAACAAGAAAACATGATCTGTCTCTCTCTCTCTCTCTCTCTGACTGAAACATTGAAATCAATTTCATTGAGAGACTAGTGAAGCTGAGTTTCTTCTCCTTATGATCAGTTACAGCCAGTCCTCTGCTCATTTCACCACATCCCATAGTCTTGTGCTATTCCCTTCAGTTGCTCCTAGGAGCCTCCCATTTTCAATTTCAAGTTATCAAACCCCAATCTCTTTCTCTACATCCCTCTAATTTTCCCTCAGTTACCTCCTTCAAGCCTTAGAATATGACTAATCCAACGTGGTTTCCTTTTCTTGATGATATTCCCCAATGACCTTTTCTTCTTCACCAGTCTGAGAACTTTTTCATTGTCCTTGTGGTCTCTCTAACTGACCACTCCATCCTTCACCAGATCCACATCTCACAATGTTCTAGTCTTTGGATGTCTGCTCTTCTCAAGGTACACTTTTCAGCTTCATACAACAAGAAACCCCAAATCACAATCAGGACAATTCTTTCCTCAAGACCTCACCTCACTCACTGAGCAATTTTTTAAGTTTGGAAATGCATCCTTTGCCATTGCTATACTGGCTCATTTTTTTTTTTAAATAGATGTAACCATCTTCTCACAAGAAGATCCCAGGTACTTCAACCTGTCCTAGCTGCCCACTCTCCATAACTTTCATCTTTTTGACATTAAATTTCATTCTACAAGCTTTCACCACTTCAATTGCAAGTCTCAAAACTCCTGAAAAGGTAAACATCCAAACTTAATAGAGGTGTTCAAAACCACAAGGAGATTTGATAGAGTAAATAAGGAGAAACTGTTTCCACTGCCAGGAGATTCATTAGTCAGACATTATAAATTAAAAGGTAACTGGCAAAAAAACCAGAGGGGAGATGAGAATAGTTTTTTTATGCAGCGAGTTACGATGGTCTGGAATGCAGTGCCTGAAAGGGCGGTAGAAGCAGACTCAACAGTAAGTTCCAAAAGAGGATTAGATAAATACTCAATGGAAATATTTTGCAAGCCTCTGGGGAAAGAGTCTACCCGAGATATCTACTTCAAAGACCATTACAGGCATGATTGGTCAATTGCCTTCTTCTGCACTGTATCATTCTAATCGCAGGTTGGTTATCTGGAACTTTCAGATTGGATAAATATTCTTAGAAAATGCATCTTAGCATTTCTGATTTTTGTATCTTTCACAGTACTGCACATCACCCTCAATGCTAAGTTATTTCTTTCATGGAAACAGTTATGAGAGAAGCTAAGACATAAGCAAAGATCATTTAGTCCATCAATGCCATTCTTCCTACAGACTGTCACCCTCCTCCTCTGGAATGTGTCTTTGTAATGAAGATACTGAAATCATGCAATGCTTTTTGTCGCTGTTCATCCTGAGCAGTTCCTTGATATTGGACTTTGTGCTCTAGGGCCTGTTCCAAGGGATGTACACAGAGGCAAATGTCAACTGTGGCTGAAGGAGCATCAAATTGGTAAAAAAATGTTCTTTGGTCTGCCGAAAATACTTGCTAAGGGACATATAAATTTAGGGGTAGCACAGCAATGGTGCAACGGGAAATCTAAGGTCTTTCGGCTATGGTATACAGTGAGGCTGCACATTTGACGCAAAATTAATCTTGCAAATATCAACTGTGATTATAAATCTTGTAAACAGCTCAAATATTGGAAGAAACCAATTTAGTTTACAGTTTACATAAAGTCAATTTTTGAGTGGTCATGTAAACATACTTTTAAGTTTTTGTCAATAATGTTGTTGGGTCAAGAAGATAAAGTAAAACTACAATCCATCAGACTCCTCTGCGCAACAAATTGCATTTAAGTAGCAACTTTAACAAGTAAAACATTCCAACGAAGGTCACAGGATCATTACCATAAAACTTGTGAATCCAAGATACACAGGCGATATTAGCATGGTAACCAAAAGCTTGGTCAAAGACAAAGGCTTTAAGAAGTGGTGTTAAGGAAGACTGAGAAATAAAGAAGCTTGGAAGTGAACATTAGGGGATCAGGAAGCTACATGGAAAGATCCACAAAGAGTGAATCCATTTTGACTGGATCATTCTTCATTCTAGTTGAATTAATTGTTATAAATTGTTTGAATTATCAGGCATGCTCTGCCTGAAAGGTAGTGGAAGCAAATTCAACAATAACTTCCAAAAGGGAAATATTTGCAGGATGATGGGGATGATGGACTAATTGGTAGCACTTTCAGAGAACAAACACGATAGATCTAATTGCCTTTTTCTCTGCTACGCATGATTCTAATAGTGGAGAAACAGATTCTGCGATGCATAAGACATATGAAAGAGTTAATTTACTATAGTGTAATTTTCCCAAAGATGAAAACATCCCAATATCTAACTAACCATACATTTGAATTTCAACTCTTGAGATACCACTTGAATAATCCCATCAAATTATGAACAAGTGGGTTTGCATGTGGTCAGGAGCAGCTAATGAATTATTCACATTATCTATTTCTAGAAATATAGTGTGGCATTTATCTTTGACCAAGAGTACTGTAAAATGATTTCCAGCTAATGATCACATTAGGTTACTTTCCCTCCTGGTACTGAGATGATCCTTTGTCAAGAGAAAAATACAAAGCAATGAATCACAGAACAATATATCAATTGCACTTTCTAGCAAGGAATAGGCCAAAGGATTAAATAAGAATTCAAAATACATTGACAACATCCTGTTTGGATTTTCTCCCTAGTTCAATGAAGGATAACCTAGCAAACACCTCGACACACAAAAGATAAAAGCTTTTTGGAACTCTGTTCTGCAAATGGCATTTGATCCAGATCTTTTATTTATTTGAAATCTATGATGGATGGATTCCTATTAACCAAAGATATTAAATGATATTGGATAATGTGGTATTGTGTGGAGTTAAGTCATAGACTAATGTAATCTCATTGAATGGTACAGGACAGTCCAAGGGGTTAAGCGGCTTCCTCCCAAACCTATGTTCATAGCTAATTGGGGATTTATTGATGGTGCTGAAGATCCCTCCTTGGGTAAGCATACTGCATGGTCCAACTCTGTGCAACAGCTCTGCTCCAGATTCATTGGTTGATCTATGCTGTTAGCTCATCCCAGATGAAACAGCAGAAGGAGCAGTACAACTAGTCTGCCTGGCCACTCTCACGAGCAGTGGTAGTGTCCCTAACCCTGGACAAAGAGACCAGGGTTCAAGTCGTATCTGCTCCAGAAGTGTGTGATAACATCTCCAAACAGATTGATTGGGAAAAATAGGTTAAATAAAAATAAGTCTCACAAGCAAAGTGCGGTCCTAAAATATAATACTGAATATTTGGCAGAGTTCAAGGGCGAGGTATCATTGTTTTCTGAAGAAAGGTCCCGAACGAAACGTCAACTTTCCAAGTCCTCTCATGCTGCCTGACCTGCTGTGTTCCTCCAGCTCCACACTGTGTTACTCTGACTGCAGCATCGGCAGTTCTTACTATCTCATTGTTTCCTTAGCTCAGAGTGCAAAAGGAGTTAATAGTAAATCAAAGAGAAATATTTAATAAAGCTGATTGAAAGCCTTGCAGGAACTCCTATAATGCAGTGGTAGCATCCGTACTTCTTGGCTGGAGAACCCTAGGTTCAAGTCCCATGTCAGGACTTGTTGACTGTACAGGATACATTAGTAACATGACCGTACTATCTTTCCTATGCATCTGTTGGCAGACGGTAGGAGCAGCAGACTTTCCTGCAAAAGGTAGTGCAAAACCACTTTATTGATAAGCTGAGACTAATCCAAAGGAAGTCCATTGCCCAAACTCAGTAGTTGAGGCTGAATGAAAAGGCAGACAGACAGAATGCCTAGCCACTGTTGTAACTAAATGGAAATGCTCGCCCTAACAAATGGCAAATAGAGATTACAAGATTTCCAGCACTGATCAGTTGATGCAAGTGGTGCACACAGTAATATTTTTACACGCCACCGCTAACCAGCCCTTCATTTACCATCCAACCCACCCATTTTGGACATGCCTAATTTATCCCCTGATCTGTTGTGTATAGAACGTTGTTGTAAATAGAAGCCTCATTTTCTAGGAAAAAACCTAGGTGACATGTCATATTTCAACTTTATTGACTATTTCACACAGGAAACATTTATGTTGAGTTGCTGCTACTAACAATGACAAAGCTGCAGTTGTGTAAAGCTTTTAGCATAGAGCAATCTCATGCAAAATTTAACACCATAACTTGAAATGAAGACTGTCAGCAAGTGACCAAAAGTTTGGGCACACAGACCTAAGCTGTTCAACATGTTGTCTTAAATAACTGCGCCCCATCCCAGATTTCAGTCGAGTGAACCTTCTATGAACTGCTACCAATGTTGTTAAAAACTTTCAAGGAAAGGGACCAAAATTGCACACAGTACATATGGTCTCACCAGCACCTTATATAATCGTAGCAAAACTTGTTAATACGTTCATTCATTTAATGTTGAGGTTGGCTTCATTCATGTGAGGACCACAGGAAGATCAATGCCCAAGAGGAAAACAGCAGGTCCCTTTGATTGCTTAAGGAATCAATTGCTGACATGAAAGAGTGAAAGAGCTGAGGTAGGGTCAGAGGTCAAGGCTCTGGTGTTTGCGTCAAGCTGGGGGAGGCAGGCAGCAGAAGCTTGGAGTAGAAACAGTGACAGACAGCGAGAGCACACGAGACAAGGTAGAGATTAAAAACTCTGAAAAGATTACGTTTAATTAATTGCGTGAGCTTGCTAGCTCAGAAAGTGGATGTAGCCCACCAACAGGTTTTAATGGAATGCTGTATACCTTTCTGTTTACAAAAAAAAAGAGCTTTGTCTAATAAATTAGCATTCACTGGAAATTATATTCTGTTCATTCACATACCACTTGTAAAAGAAACCAGCTTGCTCAACTGTAATGGGCTTTGTCTCAGTGATTTTAACTCGGGTTTCTCACCACAAGGTACAGACAGTATGTATGTATGGGTTCATGTGTGAGATTACAGTGCATAGGTCATGAAAGCTGAGGTCTCATTGTTATGACCTGTCAGGTTATTCTATATACTCAATACACATTACTTATTTTAAGTTATTAAGTCTTTGTTTTTATGATTATTATAAATTATGGTTACTTGTTTTACCTGCATCATCATTCATTCCTGATTGTAGGGAACACAGAGACAATTGGCAGGAGTCTCCAGTGGCACTGAATGCAATAATCTAATTAATGCAACTCTTAGATTTGTAACTGAAACACTATCAGGTTTAGAATATTCAAGAAATATAGACAATTATATGATTCAAGATGTTTGGCACCAGTCAGATTTGCTTATGTTTTTTTATCTTCAAAAGCATTTAACTTTATTTGAAGTTCTGCTTTTTACAAATGAATTGCATGTTTATACCTTCACTTCATTTACAGGTTAATAAAAAAAAGGTTATTCTTTCACTGAGAGTCTAAAAAAATTTCATTGCTAGAAATCATCACATCTAGTGAAAGATCATCGACCTGAAGCATCAATTCTCCTCTCTCCACATACTGCCCAACTTGTTGATTATTTCCAGCATGTTCTGTTTTAATGATCACAAGTGACCCTGATCCCGTTCTTATCCGACAGCCACGCTCATCCCAGCAGATCTCACTGGACAATGAGCAGGATCCCCTTAAAAAAACTGCACTTCCAACCTTACCTCTCCCTTGGGTTAGCACACAAAAGTATCAACTCCACCAACTGCTCTCAGCATTCGTATAGCCCCTTTCCAAACCTCAGGGCATCACAAAGTAGTTTAGACCCATTGAGTACTTTTTGATATGTGGTCACTATTGTAATGTGGGAAATGGGAGGGTCACCCTCCTTGTGCATAGAAAGATCCCATTAACAGAGATGTAATAATTACCAGATCATCTGTTTTTGAGGTATTGGTGAAGGGGCAAATACTGGCCAAGATACTGGGGAGAATTTCCCCTGTGTTTTTTTTTTCAAAATAGCATGTGGGAGTTCTGGGAAGGCAAATGGTTAAGGCTCACTTTAACACCATTCTGTAAGATGGCACTTTGTCAGCACTGCACTGGGACTGGAACTGGAACCAAAAACCTTTTGACTGCTAGGCAAGTGTGCTACTAATGGAGGCACAGCTAACACTGCAACATCAGCACACTTTATCCAGGACTGTCTCAAATTCACTCGCCAGCCCTTTCCCCATAACTTGCAATCATCCAGACCTCTTTTGAAAGTTACCTTTGAAATCTACTTCCAATGCATTCCAGATCACAGCAACTTATGTGGGTGTGTGTGTGTGTGTTTTAAAATCCTCATTATCACTCTTCTCCAGCCATTGACACAAAATCAGTGTCTGACCCTAGCTGCCACTGCTAACAGTGTTTCTCCAGTTGTTGGATGACTTGTCAGATTGTCAGTAGAGGGGGGGGATGGGCAACATTACAGCTGAGAAGGAACAATAGGGATTTAGTGAAGAGGAATTAAACGTGAGGCTTCCTTCACTTCAAGTCTATCCTCCTTAGAGCCCAGCCTGATTCTGGGAGCAAGGAGTCGATCTTTGCTCTCACTTATTAAAAGAACCACTCTCCTGCACAGGAAGACGTCCTAGCTCCTACCTTGCATCTGTGAAGCTAATACAATTTTTTAAAGAAAAAACACCCTGTGCAAAGTTACTCAGCGATGGGAGCAAGATTCCTTACCTTTTGTTTTATAACGTACAGCTGTTTAAAGAAAACAGGCAGACGCAGGAGGTGAATGTTACGGTGTGTCCCTGGAGTTACCAGTCATTATGGTTGAGACATCGCTTGCAGCATCTTGTCCCTTGGTGACTTGGGGACTGGACCGTCTCTGATGCTGTATTTGCAGCGACCGCAGCCGCTACATTACGAGCTGAAGCCTAAAGCCCTGCTCCCCGTGGTGTCTCAGTAGCTTTCCATTCGCAAGGAAATCCCCCCCCCCCCCGGCCAAAGGTCTATTTCCTGCTCCGCTCACTTGCTTTTCACTGAATCAGCGACGGTGCCCAGAAAAAAAGGAAGTGAATAATGCTCAGATTGGGTTAAATCAGCGACAGGAATAAGGTGGAGTTTCACTTCGGCGTCATCAACTTTTTCTCTCTCTCGAAAGAGTTGTGAATGTCTTCTTCCCCTCTTCAGTTTTATAACCAGAAGCGTGTAAAGAGACGACCTCTAATGGACACCTGAAGAAAACCAGCCTTGTTCAAACATCTTCCCTTTACCCCATTTTGTGTGGCCGTCTCAAAAATATGAGTTTTATTATTTCAATTTTATTTTTTATTGAAGTTTTAAACAAATTCAATTTAGCTTATTTAAAACAATTATCAACACTAGAAGTGAAAAAAATGTAAGAGTTGCATTTATATAGCAGCCGTCACAAGTACTGTGTTTCTCAAAGCCTTTACAGGCAATGAAATATTGATCATAAAGCATAGGAGTAGTAGTAGGCCATTCAACCCATCGAGGCTGCTCTGTCACTCAATGAGGTCATGGCTGATCTGATAATCCTAAACTACATTTTTCTGCCTTTTCCCCATAATACCCCCTTGTGAAAGGCAAGAAGCAGTAGGCAATAAATGCAGGCCCAGCCAGCGATGCCCACAGCCCACCAGTGATTTAAAAACAAAAGCCTTGATTACTTTACTGTTTAGTACTATCTAGTCTATCCTTGAATATACTTCATGACCCAGCCTCAACAGCCCTCTGTTGGGGGAATTCCACAGAATCACTATTGTCTGAGAAAAGGAATTCCTCCACATCTCTGACTTAAAAATACAATCCATTATTCTGGGATTACACCCTCTGATCCTAGACTCTCCCACAAGGGGAAACAACCTTTCTGTATCTACCCTGTCAAGTCCTCTAAGAATATTGTATGTTTCAATAAGATCACCTTACATTCTTCTACATTCCAATGAGTACAGGCCCAAACATACTCAACCTCACTTAAAACAGCCCCTCCATACCTGGTAACATCCTCATGAACTTTCTCTGGACAGCTTCCAATGCCAGTGTATCTTGCTGTTTTGGAGAACGCATTCAGTGGGTTGTGTTGCTTTGTTTCTAAACCTGGAAGCTCTGGGTTCAAGTCCCACACTATGGCTTGATGGCTATGGAAGGTGTGCTCATAATGCAACCAAACAGGTTGAGAGTCAATCTAAGAGGAAGGATCGGATTTTGTCTTAACACCAAAGCTGAAAGATGTCAATGCAGCAATCATTCTGTACAGCATTGATGTCTATCCTCAAGTGCTGGAGTAGGAATTACAATAAGAACCTTCTGACTCAGAGCTGGGAGGTCAATAGTGCAAAATCCAGGCTATGGCACCCATTGTCTGAGGTGCTGTCTTATGGATGCAACATCCCATCTGCCCTTTCAACTGGAGAAAAAAAAAGTCCCACAGTCTTATTTGAAGATGGGTCGTGGATTTCTTCCCTGTGTCCTGGCCAATATTTATCCCTCAACCTAAATATCAAAAAAGCATAACCTGGTGATTGTCACATTGCTGTTTCTAGGAGTTTTTTTAAAAAATGTGTTCCTTCATAGGACAATTGTCCATCCCTGGTTACCCTCAAACTGAGTGGTGTGCTCAACCAGTTCAAAGGGCACTTAGCAGTTACCCAGATTTTTGTGGGTCTTAAGTCACATGTAGGTCAGATCAGGTTTAATGGCAGATTTCATTCCCTAAAGGATTTTAAAAATTCACTCACAGGATGTGAGAATCACTGACTGGGCCAGCATTTAATGTCCATTCCTAGTTACCCTTGAGAATGTGGTGGTGAGCTGCCTTCTTGAACCGCTGCAGTCTATTTGATCTAGGTATATCCACAATACTATTCAAGAGGGAATTCCAAGATTTTGACTCAACAACAATGAAGGAGCAGCAATATATTTCTATGTCAGGATGGTGAGTGGCTTGGAGGGGAACTTGCAAGTAGTAGTGTTCCCATTATCTGCTGCTCTTGACCTGCTAGGTGGAAATGGTCATGAGTTTGGCAGGTGCTATCTAAGGAGCCTTGGTGACTTTCCACAGTGCATCTTGTAGATGGAGCACACTGTTGCTACTGAGTGTCAATGGTGGAGAGAGTGGATGTCTGTGAATGTGGTGCCGATCAAGCACGCACCTGAGTGGTGTCAAGTGGTTGAAGCTGCACTCATCCAGGCAAATGGGGATATTCCATCACACTCCCGACTTGTGCCTTGTAGAAGGCAGACAGGCTTTGGAGAGTGAGAACATGAGTTACTCACTGCAGGATTCCTAGCCTTTGACTTGCACTTACATTTATATGGCTAATTCAGTTCATTTTGTGGTCAATGGTAAACCCCAGGATGTTGATGATGGGGTATTCAGTGATGTTAATGCCATTGAATGTCACAAGGCAATGCTTAGATTCTGACTTATTGGAGGTGGTCATTGCCTGGCATTTGTATGGCTTGAATGTTACTTGCCACTTGTCAGCCCTAGCTTAGATAATGTCCAGGTCTTGCTACAGTACATATGGACTGCTTCAGTGTCTAGGGAGTTGTGACTGGTGCTGAAAACTATGCAATCATCAGTAAACATCCCCTCTTTTGACCTTCTAATGAAGGGAAGATTGTTGAAGCAGCTGAAGATGGTTGGGTATGGGAAACTAACCTAGGAACTCCTGCACAGATGTCCTGGAGCTGAAATGACTGACCTCTAACAACCACAACCATTTTCCTTTATGCCAGGAATGGCTCCAACCACTAGACAGTTTTCTCGTAGCATTGACTCCAATATTGCTAGGGTCCTTGATGCCATACTCAGTCAAATGCGAACTTGATGTCAAGGGGAGACAATCTCACCTCACCTCTGTTCAGATGTTAGTGAACTAGATGTGTTTTTTCAACAATCAGTACCACTTTCATGGTCACGATTATTGAAACTAATTTTCTATTCCATTTGCCATTGTAATTGCTTGCTACACCTGTCTGTCTACTTTCTTTGACTGGTGTACAAGGACACCCAAATCCCTTTACATTTCCCAATATATCACCATTTTAATAGTATTTAAATATACGCTGAATTGAATACCTTCACATTTAGACACATTGTACTGCATCAGCCATGTGTTTGCTCAGTCAATCAACTTGTCTAAATCACTTTGAGGCCTCCACACCTCCTCCTCACAACTGGTTTTGTATCATCAGCAATTGACCTGGAAGAAGATCCATTTATGTTCACTGATAATACAGTGTGGAGCTGGAGGAACACAGCAGGCCAGGCAGGATCAGAGGAGCAGGAAAGTTGACGTTTTGGGTCAGGACTCTTCTTCAGAAATCTCTCTGTTTTCTGTCAGTAGTGGCACCTCCCAGAATATAGCCAGAGTGGCTTCCCAGCTCACCGATGGCTGGGTCCTTTCCACCATCTTGATTGGGAGATCTTCCCTGTCTGTCTTGACTTTGAGTTGATCAACCTCAGATGGTGCAGCAGTTGTCAGTATAACATTAATCAGGACGATGTTGGCTATAGTCACGAACAAAAATAATTCAGCCAATTTCTCCATTCCAAATTGCCTAATGATCCATGCAGACGAGAGGAAATATCTCGATTTCTCATCCTCATTTTGAAATCTCTCTATGGCCGTGGGAGTGTTCAACCTGATTATACAAATTGTAACATGTACTGGGAAGCTTGTGCCTAGAGCCAAAGTATAGAGTAAGCATTGTAAATAAAACCTGTTACATACATAGGGCTGAATCTAGCCCTATTTTTGCAGGGTTTCTCACCACGAGGCCTAGCAGGTTTTCTTGCTGCATTTTACCAAGCTTATCTCATTAATTACCAACGCACCCTTATGGTATCTCTCACATCTGATTTCCGCTCCAACTTACCCACAACAACTTGTCAATCAGCAGCTCTCTACCTAAACACTGGCATCTCTTGTACCTGTGCCATCTTTAAAAGCCTATTATGCACCAGCTGCTGTGATTGACAGATTCTGAAAAGGTTGGAGAAGGAGAAGATGACACCATGATTCTCCAATAGAGACCCAGAGACCCCAAGGGGTGGTGCAAAGGAGAAGTGTCCTCTTTCCCAAGGACCAGCCGAGGATGCTATACCACCAGATCCTTCCAGCCTGGTCTGAGATCACCAGCAAGGTCAGTGCTATCTCCAGGATCCAGAGGAATGGGCAGCAATGTTGAAAGAAGGTCATTGGCTTTCTCCGCTCTGCCAGGGTAAGTGCCACAGCATTCTGTCTGGCACCTCACACACACTCCATCAACACCAATGCATCCACCTCCCACTTAGACACATACTCCTCCACTCTCACTATTACAGGCAACACCTGATTTCACTCGCTGTCATTTCTTCCCCAAACAGCCCACATCAATAACACTGCACGTCCTCTGTGCTGCCCCCTCAGTGTTTTCGTACACCTCACGTCTTTTCTCCTACATACACCATCACTAACACCCAGCCACCCACTATAATCTCACTCATGGTCCCCTACTTTTGTCCATTAATGGAGTCCACCCATGACAGGCCAATGAGAGTCTAAACAAGTGGAGGTGTGGCCAACATCCATGTTCTCACCCCCAATGAGGAGAGAATCCTGGCCCTCAGAGGAGAATATTAGGACCATTCCTGTGGAGATGCAAAAACATCTCTGTCCCATGAAACACATAAGTACCACTCTCATTCCACTACAACTCTCATGTAAACTCCACTGTTACTCTCAATTATTGCACACCCTTTCTAGCCTCTGGTCATGACACCTTCTCTCTCTCTCTCTTTCATCTTGCAGGATTTCGCTGGCCCATCCTCGATTCCTGCAGAGAAATGCCTGGCCACATCAGAAGATCCATCCTTGATCTCTGAAGACAAGAGTATAGGGGCCTCAGATGAAGCATTGGCAGGGCAGCTCCTGCCCGTCACACATCAGATGGGGGTCAGATACTGACACCTTGGTGGGAACCTTAAATATAGAGAGTGTGAGGACACAATCTGGTGAGCACCTCACTGTGACAGCTCTTTAGGTGGCCCAGAGAGAAACAGTCCAGACCGTTGGTTCTCAGAGGACTGTGGGAAAACTGGTATCTGCTTAACTCCGGGCAAGAGAGGACCCAGTGGTGTTGTCTATCAGCAATTTCATACACAGTGAGGAACAGCAGTAGCAGAGAGACATCTGGGATGCAATGCCCCTCATTTCCCAGAAGCTGTGTCAGTGCAGCTAATCCTGCTACCATCTGTCTGACTCCACAGAAAAAGAAAGATAGAAAGACTCAATACAGAGTGACCCAGATCCTCAGGGGCTATTGGAAAGGTGCACAAACCTGCACTCCATCATCCTCAGGACCAAAAGCATGGTGATAGGGACACATGGAATGTTAACCCCAGTTTAGGTGCCCCATCCTCACAAGGAGACAGGGCAGTGCCAGGAGGTACCCAGCCAGACATGGAACCACACACAAACCTCACGGCAGTTTCCACTCAGGATACTACAGAAGTGGCCGGAGCCCCCACCTCCACCCTACTTGCCCCACCTCTGGGCCTTGGAGATGGAAGCTGAAAAGGATCAACCTGCCTCAGAATGTCTGGCCTGTCTAGACACAAGCTCCCTGGGGTCAACCATCCAAACCTAGAGGGCCAAAGAACTCTATTGCCGAGCAGGCTTCCTGCGCCTTAGCTTCAGAACCAGTGACTAATGCAAGGCATTGCAGGAGGGAGAGAAAGAATAAAACCCCTTAGGACACTTTTGCAGCACGGGTGAAAAAGGCTTGCACGTGACTGTTACTTTCTGCATAAATCATTGAGATGTCAACTGTCATGTGTTTGTGAGTCTTTACACTTCTGCATTCCCAAATTTCATTTTGCCATCATCGGCAGATGTTTCTAAAGCAGCCTGGGCCCCAAAATTCTGGAATCCCCTCGCTAAACCTCTCCACTTTTTTCTCTTCCTCAAATCTCTCACTTCTCGAGGATACTCCTGAAAGGAACATCTTTGACTAATCTTTGTCGCAATATGGGAAGTTCAGGGTTAATAATCGAATCCCTTTGTACCTTGAAGCAACAAGTCTTCCAAAAGTAAAAAAGATGGCTTCAAAATGTCATGAAAAAAAAACATAGCATGTGTTCTCCGTTGCAAATATCTGGGTATCATCTATAAGAAATGCTAGTATAAGGAAATGACTGAATGGAACAGCATCAGCATGGTCAAAGCAAGCAGAAGGATTCATCATTTATGATATGGAAAGACAATGGTTAATAAAACCAACTCTTCAAAAGATTCCAGAACAGTAAAGTCAAGAAAATTTTTTTGAGAAAAGTAGCTTTGAAGTAAACAACTAAGATCGCTTATGTAAATAATTGTTTCAAAAGATACAGGAATAAGTATATCTTCAGATTTTATGATCTACTGGATTCAACAATGTAAGCAACAACTTCAGACCATGAACTCTGCCCTCCATTTTGTTACATCTTTCCAAGTGGCACTTTGTATCTTTTTTCCAAGTTTTTTTGCTTCAGACAGAGCTGTCCTTTGTTCTACCATTAACACTTACTCAAGATCAATCCTTTGTTCCTTAACCACACCACTGGCATCCTCTTTGTCTTTTGTTCCTTGATGTCTTTGTCATTTAATCCCATTCTCCCTTTAACCTATCCACGACCTTCCCTTTTCTTCCATCTGACCCTTCGCCCTTTTTCAAACACCATAAAACCCGTCACATTTCGACCTCTCTTCATTTACAAAGAAGTGATATGTTAGAATCAAAACAGTAACTTTGGGTGTAATCTTCCCAGTCCTTGAATGATGCGGACGTTGGCAAGCCAGCTGGAAAAATATGGTTGGATCATTTCTTGACATTGAGTAAAGAAATCTCTGACTCTGCATCCAAGGTTTGAACAGCAAGAGGAAAATCTCACCAGTGTTTGGCAAGAAGCCTATTTGAATCCGTTTGCATGCATTAACATTCTATTAGTACTTAAATCAATACAGTGTGGAGCTGAAGGAATACAGCGGGTCAGGCAGCATCAGAGTCGATGTTTCGGGCCTAGACCCTTCAAGACTCTAGGCCCGAAACGTCAGCTCTCTTGCTCCTCTGATGCTGCCTGACCTGCTGTGTTCCTCCAGCTCCACACTATATTGACTCTGATTCCAGCATCTGCAGTTTTTGCTATCTCTATTAGTACTTAATTTTGTCTCGTTGATATGCAGTTTCCTAACCTCATATACACCAGATTAAAACTAGATGGTAACAGTTCCTGAAATGGAAATCACAACCAGTTGCTGCATGCCGCCTCCTGTTTTGGAACTCCATCATGTACAGGTGTTCCCAACACATCAAGTTATGTTCCATGGGCAGCAACCATCTACACTGCCATCCCCAGAGGTTGGCATCCACCATGCACCAGCCTCAGTGTAACCTCATGGCACATCACCTCTAACACAGTCCTCCACTTTGGCGCTGCACTTTGGAGCAGACCAGCACCTTCAATTGCAATGCTATTGCCAGGACACTTTGTGCACAGGGACCATCTCATGGCTTGGAGCAGGGGCCATCTCAGGCACTTCACTTGCTGTCTTAGTGTTTGCTCACTCTATGGATACTTACAGCATCTTGTCTAGTCATGCCTTTTTACGCTTTGTCCCCTCAGTCAGACCTTAAATGTTCACAATACTTCTGTCTGTCTTGCCTTTCAATTTAGTGCAGTCACAAAGGTAGCTTCTCTAGGTTGTCGGCAGTGGTGAGTCAAGGTGGGGACCAACTTGCTATGCAGCACCATGCTCCTCCACTACAGAGAGAATGTGCTGCATAATCCCAGCATGCAGTGTTCTGTATAACTGAGGCAGCAAAGGGGGGATATGATGGAAATTTGAGAGCCGGGAGAATGGCAACAGTTTTCTAAGGAGGAAGATGAATATATTGAACAGGAGGAACATCACCTTCAGTATTATAGAGTGCTGCAGTTTCAGATGCAACAATCCAGACAGAACTTAGTTACCATCCAGTTCCAGCAGCAGTGAGCTGGAAGAAGTGACCACATATTGACTGTAAGTTTGTTGCTGCTCAGAAGGCAAGCACTCCTTTTTTGTTGTTCATTGAAAGGCAGGTTCTGATTGTTTCTTCTTCACAGCTTTTTTTACAGTATGAAGGTTTTCGGGTGTGTTATGCTCCCCCTTTGAACAAGGAGAGGATGTTGGGTTACACAGGGCATTGGGGGTACAGGAGCACTCCTTTAGACAGGGTTCTAAGATGGCATGATGTTAAGGACGGGTAAGCTATGTAGCTAGGTTTTCTTAAATAGCAATGCATTTATGAATGTGCATGCATATTTGCAATGAAGTGTCAGCTGTGGCACCTTTAACCTGTTTTTATTTCAAATTTCCAGCAACCACAGTATTTTGCTTTCATATGAGATCTTATGACAGGTTTCTTTAATGTCGACGATACAGTGTATAAACAATTCTGGTTTACACCCTTTCTGCAGAAAGCCAAAAAAAGGCCTGTGTTGAACCACAGGAAGAAAGGCATTAACTAAGAGTTAAATGTTAACTATTATTGGTTCTGATCTCTCCTTATGGGAATTAGCATTAAATTTTACTGATAGTCACACTCCTGCAAAGCACCTTGAGACATTTTGCAGCATTAAAGGTGCACAAGGAAATTAGGATGACCATTTATAGAACATGGTGATTCAGTCTGAACTTTCAGGAAGGATGTGAATGCTTTAAGAAATGTACAGAAAAGAAAACAGTTCTAGGGATGAGAGACTTGAATAGATTGGAGAAGCTGAGGTTGTTCTCCTCAGTAAAGGTAAGGTTGAGAGGTCATTTGATTGAGGTGTGCAAAACCATGAGGAGTCTGAACAGAATAGATAGGGAGAAACCGCTGCCATTAGTAGTACTGTCAAAGACACTGATCTAAGGTGTTTAACAAAAGAATCATTAATTGTGTGAGGAGTGTTTTTTTCACACGGCCAACAGTTAGATCTGGAATATACTCTGTGAAACTGATCATAGAATCATAGATTCCATACAGTGTGGAAACAGCCCCTTTGGCCCAACAAGTCCGCACTGACCCTTGGAGCATCCCACCCAGACCCATCCCCCGATCACCCACCTAAGCTACACATCCCTGAACACTATTGGCAATTTAGCATGGCCAATCCACCTAGCCTGCACATCTTTAGACTGTAGAAAGAAACCGGAGTACCCGGAGGAAACCCACGCAGACACAGAGAGAATGTGCAAACTCCACACAGACAGTCGCCCAAGGGTGGAATTGCACCCGGGTCCCTGGCACTGTGAGGCAGCGGTGCTAACTACTGAGCCACCATGCTGCCCACAAATATTGAAGTAGATTTGATTGTGGCTTTCAACAGGCGCTTTGATTTTTCTATTTCAAAAATATACTTTATTCATAAAAGTATGTTTATATATGTACAAAGTCACTAAAGCAGTTCTGTTCTGCACAGTAGAATATGGAGAAACAAACAAACACCAGAGTTTGACTCTATCCAGCAAACAAACCAAAGGCACTTCTTATTGGCACAAGACTATCTTTACATGTATTTGAGGCACTGGGAGGGTCTGATAACTGAACGGACTCCCATTATACTTTGGCAGAAAGACCTTAGATAGTGAGGGTCTTTCCCCACTGTGTCTCGGTGGCAGTTGCCCCAAGCTTTAACGTGTCTCTCAGCACATAGATCTGGAATGTGCCAGTCTGCAGCACTTGATCAAGGTCAACCCCTTGCTCTGGAAGACCAACAGGTCTCGTGCAGACCAAAGAGCATCTTTTACTGAGTTGGTGGTCCTCCAGGCACAATCGATATTTGTCTCGGTGTGCATTCCAGGGAACAAGCCATACAGCACAGAGTCCTGCATCACGGAGCTGCTTGGGACAAGTCTTGACAAAAACCACTGCATCTCTCTCCAGACTTCCTTTGCAAATGCGCATTTCAGAAGGAAATGAGTGACAGTCTCTATCCACCCCCCACAGCTGCTTCGAGGGCAGTGTGCGATGGTGCAGATAGTCCAGGTGTGCATTAAGGATCTCGCAGTTAGTGCCCTTCTCACCGCCAGCCAAGTGATATCTTGGTGCTTGATGCAAAGTTTTGGTGAGTAGGCATTCTGGTAAATGACTTTGACAGTCGGCTCAGGAAACAACTCGATAGGATCCACCCTCTCCTCCTGCAGGGCCTCAAGGACGCTACATGCTGACCACTTCCTGGTGGACTTGTGGTCAAAGGTGCTTTTCTTTGCAAATTTCTCCATGAAGGTCAGGCGATTATAACACTGAGGAACGCAAGGCTCTCAGGCACTTGGATAATTACATGAAGTGGAAAATGTTGCAGGGTTACAGGGAAAAAGCCAGGGAGTGGAAGTAGATATACTACCTTATCACTTTTTCATTGTTGACAGCTAATTATGCTCCATTACTGCCACTGATCAGATAAATAGGAACATAGGAAATGACTTGTCACCTGCTTAAAAGAAACAAAATACAGTTGATGGATGACAGACTGGGGTGATCTCTGCATCAGATAATTCAAATAAAGGTACATAGTAATTGGAATAAGGTATTCAGCCCTTCCAGCCTGTTCCATCATCTGGTTGGATCATGGCTGATCTCGTTATTAACTCCATCTACACTCCTCAGTACTGTAACCTTTAAAATCCTTTTGTCTAATATAAATCTATCAATCCCACAAATTGACATTTCCAATTCAGTTCATGCCTCAAGAGTGTTTTGAGTTCCAAATTTTCACCACTCTGTAAAAAGGGCTTTCTAAAAGAATCAGCCCTAATTTTAAGGTTTCTTCACTTAATCTAGGCTCTCCCTACCCAGAGGAAATAATTTCTCCCTATCTACCCTATCCATTTCTTTAATCACCTTAAACTTCTCAATTCGATCATCCCTTTGCCTTCTATATCCAACAGAATACAAATCGCCTCCATGCAACATGTCCTCATTATTTAACCTTTTACCATTGCGATTCCATTCTGTGCCACACCTCCTTCAAGGCAATATCTCATAAGGAACTATCTGAAACTATTTGCCAGGCAATCTTGCTTATGTTTGAATTGAGTTTTGGTTCTTGAATTCAAATATATTTGAAGGATTGAGAAAATTTGCTGCAAGTATTGTTGATTTCAAGATGCAATCCGTACTTCATGTGAGAAAAGCCTGTTTTTATTGTCATTTCAGAATACATTTGTTAGATTTTTAGATTTTTACATTTTTTACATTTTTACAGAGGTCATTTTTTATAAATGCTGTCTCATAAACTAAGCCAAGAAGGCTGGATCTGTACAGCAATGGATAACATTGCCAGCAGTTTTCTGAAAGACCTATTACTGTTAGGGAATGAGACACAGTGCGAGTTGAGTCAGTGACATTAGTTCATAATCTTGAATTTGGGTGGGCTTCATTGCTAACAGAGAAAAAAAAAATGGCTTCCAAATGTGTGTGGGTGGAGATCAGTTTTCCTGCTAAAGAAACACAGGCAGAGTTTAAAATAATTATGATCAATGTTTCAACAACAATGTGCATTTATATAGCACCTTTCATGTCGTAAATGTCCCAAAGTGTTTCACAGGAGTGTTATCAAACATCAATTTGATACCAAGCCACGTAACGAAGTATTGCAACAGAGGTATGCCATATTCAAACTGTAAAAATAAATACACTCGTTTAAGATCTCTTTCTTTTGAGTAAATTAAAAGATAAATAAGCTTTCACAAATGAAATGTAATAAAATCAGAAGATCTTGACCAATGTTGAAGCAAGAGACAATTTCTTTGCTTTGCAAAGACTTACCTTTCGATCAGAGAGGACTGTTCAGAATTTGTTCTTGTTAACTTGAGCACTTGAATGGAATGGATCGTTCCTCAGGAGAGAGCAGCAAGAGTTCAGTCTTGGCTTCCAACTCACTCCCCCTGTGTTTAAATGGTAATAACTTAAATCTCCTGCAACTGACTAATTCAAAACAAATCTCTACAAATCAAAATTGCATTTTTTTTTGCCTCTTCAATTTAAAGCACTGTTTTCACTTCTTCTCACTTAATTTTCTGTCACTGAAACTCCATAGATCGTAAGTTCAGCAGAGATAAACACTTCCCATCTTCCCAACTCCTTCCCATCCAAGCTACAGAACGACTTCTACTTGTTTTCATCTGCTTTTTGTACAGGGGAAGGGGAAAAGACACTGTCTGGTTGTTCTCCTCCTCTTGGGTCTGCAGGAGAATTTTTCAGGGTGAATAATGCAACGTTGTTCCTGGTTTCTGTCAACAGGATCTCACTTCAGATAACATTCCCCTGACAGGGCACCTTACTCAGGATGGAGTTCTGCATTTTACTAATGCTTCCTTTTGCAAATCATTTCCCCCCATCCTAATCACAAAGTAAACACTTTACATTGACCACGAACATTTTTTTTTTACAAAATAGTTGTCCTGCAATTAATTGCCTTGATAGAGCCACAATGTACCAGAACTAAGCGGGAGCCAAATTAGGGGCAGCTTTCTAACTTATAGCCTTCGCAAAGGTGTGAATGCTGGTAATGGGTAAAAGGTATCAGCAATAGCTCAGGCGGTAGCTCTCTCTCACGTCTGTGAAGAAAATTGTGAGTTCAAGTGTTAAACCAGAAATTTACGCACAAAAGCCGAGATGATACTAATGCGGTACCAAGGAAATGCTGCACTGTTGAAGGTGCTTTCTTTTTTCAGATGAGACATTAAGTTGAGGCCAAGAGTAGGTGGATACAAAAGACCGCATGATGCTATTCAAGAAAGAGCAGGAGAGCTCTCCTTGATAGTCTGATCACTCTTTATTTCTAAATCAAACACGTTATCTGATCGTTATCATGTTGCTGTTTGTGGGAACTACAGAAATTGGCTACTGTACATAACAATAATATCTACACTTTAAAAGTACTTCACTGGCTGTAAAGCACATTGAGACATGACAGCACAAAAAATAGGAACAGGGGCAGATAGATAACTCATCCAGCCTGCTCTACCATTCTTTACAATTATGGCTGATAGTGAGGTTACGAAAGCTGCTACGTAAACGCAATTCTTTCTTTTTGTGTGAAGCAGCACTAGTACTATGGTTTTGGTGTCAATCTGACATGCCTTTGCATAACATTCATGCAAAATCCGTCAATGAATTGGGTTATCTTCCTTTGTTTGAGCGATATTGCTCCATTAGCACCAAGGCAAATGCAAGACATATAATAAAGAATGGATGGTCTGTGTAAGTTAAGAATTTGTTGTAGTGTTTTTCTATTTTAAATAACCAAGCAGAAAAAGAAATAATTAGTGTCTTATCATAACAACTTTACAAGCTTTTACTGACAGAGATTCACATTATAGACATGCATTGCTTAACCCAACAACCACTGTTTCAATCTGTTCCTATATATGAGTACAATTGAAGCCACAGTTAATGCCCATCACCTCAACACCATTAACAGTGCTGAGAGTGTATAATGCAATTTGGTCATTCCTTTCCCTACTAACCAACTATTACCACTGCTCATAGAAGACTTAAAAAAATGAACTTGTGAATCCCATATGGTTCCACTCCAAGGCCTTTGAAATCTGTGCAGGGATTCACAGAAATCCTTTCACATATGGTGTTATACAGTAAGCCAGACACAGTCTCCAGAAATTGAACAGCAAGCTCCAGGACCCTGCTCAGAAAGACAGTTGAAAGAAACTGCAGGGACTTAAAAAATGTTCTATCTTTTATTTCATTTTCTTTGAAAACTTTTATGAACTGATGAAAACCACCCATATCAAACCATTAAATCTCAAGTGAGAAACAGCCACAGGACTTATAATTTTCTCATATTTATTTGAAAATGCCCTCCATATTATCAAATGTAATTAAAATGCATACCGGAATTGAGATTAATGGTAGTATAGGTACAAAAATACTAATTCAGATAAGCAAATCACAATTTTGGAAGTCCATCATCAAGACAAAGATGATGACGAAAATAGTTTCAAAAAAGATGAGGCCAAGTGATTGGGAGAAAGACATGGAAAATGGGAAAGGTGTAGTTTGAAATGGCTAAAATTGGAAGAAGCTGGGAATTAAGTTGTTAAGATCTTGGGTTTCTACAATCCAAAGTGACTAAGTGTGAAAATACCATAATCTGAAGTCGCTAAAGTCAAATGTATGGAGATGATTTTTTTCAGTTCCTTTAATTTTGTCATTCTTGTGCTAACAAAAGATCTTGTGACAGAAGTTAGGAAAGCTGTCATTGTTTAGGGTTAATGGAGGAAAAGGATGTGGTTGAGATTGTTGGGAGGAAGAGGATTTAGTTGGGAGAGATAACTGAAGTGACAGATAAAACACTAGGATTGATTAATAGAAAAAGGAGGAAAAATAAAAGGAGAGAACAACAGAGCCACAGGAAGGTACAGAGAGAGACAAAAAATGATCTTTAAATACCAGATTTGAAAATGAGACCCCAGACCTCAAGAAGAACCTTCAGTTTGATAAATAAAAGACCTTGTCTGTGTATGTGATAACCAAAAAACCTGCTGATGTAGGACAGATGGAAACTCTGGAGATTCATTAATCTAACCCCTTGGAGAATCATCAATTGAACCTCAATTACAGCACATACAAATAGTTCACTTACTTTATCCAAAGTAATTGAGGCCTAGACCCTTCATCAGAAAAGGGGGAGGGGAAGGGGGTTCTGAAATAAATAGGGAGAGAGTGGGAGGCTGATAGAAGATGGATAGAGGAGAGGATAGGTGGAGAGGAAACAAACAGGTCGAAGAGGCGGGGATGGAGCCAGTAAAGGTGAGTGTAGGTGAGGAGTTAGGGAGGGGATAGGTCAGTCCAGGGAGGACGGACAGGTCAAGGGGGCGGGATGAGGTTAGTCGGTAGGAGATGGGGGTGTGGCTTGAGGTGGGAGGAGGGGATAGGTGGGAGGAAGAACAGGTTAGGGAGGCGGGGACGTGCTGGACTGGTTTTGGGATGCGGTAGGGGGAGGGGAGATTTTGAAGCTTGTGAAATCCACATTGATACCATTGGGCTGCAGGGTTCCCAAGCGGAATATGAGTTGCTGTTCCTGCAACCTTCGGGTGGCATCGTTGTGGCACTGCAGGAGGCCCAGGATGGACATGTCACCTGAGGAATGGGAGGGGGAGTTGAAATGGTTCGCGACTGGGAGGTGCAGTTATTTATTGCGAACCGAGCGTAGGTGTTCTGCAAAGCGGTCCCCGAGCCTGTTACATTGATGACTCTATTGGCGCCGCCTCATGCTCCCACGAGGAGCTCAAACAGTTCATCCACTTCACCAACACCTTCCACCCCAACCTTAAGTTTACCTGGACCATCTCTAATACCTCCCTCCCCTTCCTGGATCTCTCTGTCTCCATCTCGGGCAACCACCTAGAAACCGATATTCATTTCAAGCCCACCGACTCCCACAGTTACCTAGAATACTCCTCCTCCCACCCACCTTCCTGCAAAAATGCTATCCCCTATTCCCAATTCCTTCGCCTCCGCCGCATCTGCTCCCAGGATGAGGCATTCCACTCCCGTATATCTCAGTTGTCCTCGTTTTTCAAGGACCGTAACTCCCCCCCTTCAGTGGTCGAGAACGCCCTCAACCGTGTCTCCCACATCTCACGCAACTCATCCCTCACACCCCGTCCACGCAATAAGAACCAAAAAAGAATCCCCCTCGTCCTCACGTACCACCCCACCGACCTCCGGATCCAACGCATCATCCTCCGACACTTCTGCCATCTGCAATCCGACCCAACCACCAAAGACAAATTTCCCTCCCCACCCTTATCTGCTTTCCGGAGGGACCACTCTCTCCGTGACTCCCTTGTCTGCTCCACACTCCCCTCCAGCCCCACCACACCCGGCACTTTTCCCTGCAACCGCAGGAAGTGCTACACCTGCCCCCATACCTCCTCCCTCACCCCCATCCCAGGCCCCAAGAAGACTTTCCACATCAAGCAGATGTTCACCTGCACATCTGCCAATGTGGTATACTGCATCCGCTGTACCCGGTGTGGCTTCCTCTACATCGGGGAAACCAAGCAGAGGCTCGGGGACCGCTTTGCAGAACACCTACGCTTGGTTCGCAATAAACAACTGCACCTCCCTGTCGCGAACCATTTCAACTCCCCCTCCCATTCCTCAGACGACATGTCCATCCTGGGCCTCCTGCAGTGCCACAACGATGCCACCCGAAGGTTGCAGGAACAGCAACTCATATTCCGCTTTGGAACCCTGCAGCCCAATGGTATCAATGTGGATTTCACAAGCTTCAAAATCTCCCCTCCCCCTACTGCATCCCAAAACCAGTCCAGCTCGTCCCCGCCTCCCTAACCTGTTCTTCCTCCCACCTCAAGCCGCACCCCCATCTCCTACCGACTAACCTCATCCTGCCCCCTTGACCTGTCTGTCCTCCCTGGACTGACCTATCCCCTCCCTAACTCCCCACCTACACTCACCTTTACTGGCTTCATCCCCGCCTCTTCGACCTGTTTGTTTCCTCTCCACCTATCCTCTCCTCTATCCATCTTCTATCAGCCTCCCACTCTCTCCCTATTTATTTCAGAACCCCCTTCCCCTCCCCCTTTTCTGATGAAGGGTCTAGGCCCGAAACGTCAGCTTTTCTGCTCCTATGATGCTGCTTGGCCTGCTGTGTTCATCCAGCCCTGCACCTTGTTGTCTTAGTTATTTTGGTGTTTGTTGGTCGGCATAGACACAGTGGGCTGAAGGTCCTGTTTCTGTACTGTATCACTCTATGACTCTGCTACTATAGGAATATTATTTTCTCCCTCTAGTTTCCCCTTAAATGCATCGATATTGCTCATCTCAACAACTCTTTATGAGAGCAAATCCTCAAATATTATTTTTATTCACTGTCTGATGAATTATGTCAGTCAACATTTAAAAGGCATGTTGACAGATATATGAATAGGCAGGGAATGGAGGGTTACAGACCACATACTGACAAAAAATTTTTTAGTTTAGAAAGGCATCATGTGTCAGTGCAAACATGATGGGCCGAAGGGCCTGTTCCTGTTCCTGTACTGTATCGTTCTTTGTTCTATGATCTGAAGATGTGAATTGTTAACTATTGGCTACTATAAAGGAAAATGATAAAGTAAGATTGAAATAGAACTGAATGTTTCATGGAACTAATAATGCAGCTGGTTGAAGACAGGTCTCAATTGAATGCAGTTCCAATTCAGCCTCATTTACAATAATCATAATTTTGAATGCCTTACTGAAGAGTAAGGTCATAAATGCTGCCAATTTATCAAGCCCTTTTCATAAAAGAAAACTGATGAAGTTCCAGTGATATTCCTCATGGACAGTCTGGGCTCAGGGCCAGCAGTTGATGATGCAACCAGGATGGGCAGGGCAGTACAAGTGAGCTAGGGGATTGGAGATTGGATGGGATCAAGGCTGAAAGTTGGAGCAGATAGAGGAAAGGGCTTTTCTCAGAACACTCAGGAAGGACCAAGCCTAGGACCTGTAAAACAGTACGTGGATGAATTCCTGTGGCTGACAGTAGAGGAGTAGGGTTGGCAAACCTTCAGGATTGCTCTGGGGTCTATAGCAAGTAGTGGTGAATCTCAAGATGACTACTTTAAATGAACACAAGAGAAAAATCATATAGGCGTTGTGGAAAAACAAAATATTCTCTCGCTCTCTCTTCTCCCCTCTATTTACTTGGCAGACTTTTGTGTGCTCACAGAATCATGGAATGGCAAAACACAGAAGAGGACCAACCATTCAATCCATTGTGCCTGTGTTCTCTCTTTGAAAGAATAGCCAATTTACTTGCACTTCCCCCTGTTCCTTCCTGATGGCTCTTTCTTTATTTAGACCCTGCGACTACCTACTGAGTTCCTTTGTGAAAGTTCTCATTGAATCTGCTTTTATTCCCCTTTGAGGGAGTGTGTTCCAGATAGCAATAACCCCTTCTTGTTCTAAATGAAAAAATGTCAGAAATAGTGGAAAGGATTGAGTGAAGTGATTGGAGGCAAGAGGCCACCAGATGGAACCTTCGGAGAATACTTCTGACCAAAGCTGGCAACCCTAGTTACAAACTTTGAACAGATGTCGAGCACAAATAGAGCACAATGGAAACTGACCCTTCAGTCCAACTCGTCCTTGCCGACCAAGTTTCCCAAACTAAACTAGTCCCATTTGCCCGCTGTTGGCCCATATCCCTCTAAACCTTTCCTAAACATTTTATCTGTCCAATTGTCTTTCAAACGTTGTAACTAAATCTTGTTTACAGATTAAGAGGGGTTCTGCTGTTGAAAAGAAAAACCTAGGAAACCCTACATGGAAAATGTTCACCGTTGATCTAGTTCACTGTCTGTCATCCTGATGCTCTTATGATCCAACAATAATGAAGATATCAAGTAAATCATGGCAACATGAGAAGACTAAAATACCAGTGGTAAACAGTTTTGTGAAGCTCTCAAGCACAGAGCATATGTAAAAGAAAGAATGAAAAGAAGAAAGCACAAAGCACATGAACAAACTTGCACCAACTTGTTGATATCACTTGGAACTTTATCCCTAGCATGCAGCAGTATAAATGCATAGTGTTAACCTTTGCCCATTGGAATTAGAAGAGGTATGTAAAAGAAAACAGCCTTTCCAGTTTAGGCTCCTCCAGCTCCGCACTGTATTATCTCTGACTCCAGCATCAGCAGTTCTTACTATCTCTGAGCCTTTCTAGTTTGTTAGGTAATTTAAAAATTTCCCAGTTACATCAGCAATCTCACAAATCACATTTGTAGAGATAGCTGGCTTTACTATAACAGCCTACAATACACTAATTTATTATAGTACCGAACATACAAGCCAATGCACAGCATCATTCATAGCCCACCTAAATAGGTTAATATGTCCATGAAGAATTGCAGAACCCACTTGTTCCGCTCTCTCTCAATGGGCCCACAGTCTTGAATATTATGGCACTTCAAGTGCTCATCCAAATGCTTTAAAAAAAGTCATGAAGTTATCCACCTCAACTAACCCAACACACTCTCAGTGAAAAACAAATTCCTCAAATCCCCTGTAAACCTCCTGCCTTTTAACCTAAAGTTATATCCCATTTTTCTTGACACTTCAAAAAAACTGAATGGCTGCCTTCTATCCATCCTGTCTATACACCTCAATCAGGTTCCTTTTCAACATTCTCTGTTTTAAAGAAAACAATCTGAGCCTCTCTTCATACCTGAGGTGCTCCATTACAGGCAACATCCTGGTGAATCTCCTCTCCACCCCCTCCAGTGCAATCCCATCCTTCCTATAGTGTGGTTTCCAGAACTACACACAGTATTCCTGCTATAGCCTAGCCAAAGTTCTGTACATCTCCAACATACCCTCCCTGCTTTTATGATCTATGTCGTGACTGATAATTGCAAGCATCCTGTATGCCTTAACTGCCCTATTAACCTGTCCAGCCACCTTCAGAGATCTGTGGACAAACCCCCCAAACTTCTCTCTGTTCCTCCGAGCTTCCTCGTATCCTGTTATTTGTTGAATACTACCTTGTATTGTACTGCTTCCAAAGGGTACAACATCACATTTATCAGGGTTCAGTTCCATCTGCCACTGATCAACCTATCTGACCAATCTGTGCATATCCTCCTAGAACCTATCAGCTTCCTCCTCACGATCAGCCACCCAGCCAAACTGTGTTATCTGCAAACTTACTGATCATCTCCTCCAGATTCTCTTCTATATCATTTCTGAATATCACAAACAATAAAAGATCCAGCACTGATACCTGTGGAACACCACTGGGCACCTGCCTCCAGTCACACAAGCAGCATTCTACCACCAACCTCTGTTTCCTGACACTAACCCAAGCCAATCTGGGGTCCAACTGTTGTGGCTCAAGAGCTGAGATTGGTACCCACTGAGCCGTAGCTGACACCAATGTGTATTTTCTGCTAAAAAGTAGGGGGGAAAATAGTATAAATCTCTGCAATAGGAGAAAAGCTCCCAAACTTAATCATGAAGAAAATGGTGTAATAAGTTAGGTAAAAAATCTCAGATATATGATGCAACTGCCAGTTGATAACTGCAAAGTGATTGAAAAATATGGATGATTCTAGTTAAACGAAGCTGTTAATCTCAACTTCATATTTCTCCGTTGAAATCTCTTAAGCATTCATATCCTAATATTAGATGTCTTCCAACACAAAGAACAAGTGAAACATAGGACAGCCTAGCTGGTATAAGATGCAGCAAAAGTAACAGCATATCTTCTTTCTTAAATAAAAATACTCCAAAAAATATTTTAGATACCTTCTCTATACACCTGTGGAGAATGTTTGTGCTGTGCACCCACCAGCCTACTCCCGTAGCTCTTAAGTTCTGACCAGTGGGGATCTCCTCTCTGCATTGTAGGGATCATGTTTAGCAGCTCCTCCTCTGCCTCTGAATGAAAGGCTTGGGCATGTGTGCCTACAGCTGAGGCCTGGCATGGGAACAACTCTTAGATTGAGCCGTGGAGTCAAGACATTCCGGAGATTGAGGCTGTGGATGTTGCGAGAAGATGGGTTAACTCCTTTTAACATGTAGCGTGTGAGCACTTTTATTATTTATCAATCTCTTGTCCTATTTATGATTAGAGGAAGAGGAAAGACTTTGCATTGATGACCCTTTGTCCCACTGGAGCCAGTAAAGTATTTTTTGAAATAGTGACATTGTAGAAAATGTAGCAGCTAATTTGGTCACAATAAGTTCCCACAAACGAGGAAGTGATAACAACCAGATTATTTGTATTTGTGATGCAGCTTGAGCAATGAATAAAGGGGTAAGGATGACTGGGAGAACTTGCCTGCTCTTGGTCAAAAGGACAGGGACCCTCACACCACTAAAGAGGACAAGAATGGCCTTAATTTAATGTCACACTATAAAAAGACGCACTTCCATACACAACAAAAAACCAAAAGAACTGCTGATGCTGTAAATCAGGAACAAAAATAGAAATTGCTGGAAAAGGTCAGTAGGTCTGGCAGCATCTGTGAATAAATAAAGCAGAGTTATCGTTTCAGATCCGGTGACCCTTCCTCACTGCCGTACTCCAAAAGTACCATGTCCAAATTTTGTACTTCAAACCTGGAATTGAACTTTAACCCATAACCTTCTGACTGAAAGGCTTAAGGACCGCTAAGGGACAATATAGTAGTAATATTTGTGGACTAGTATTCCAGAGTCCCTGACTAATGCTCAAGGTTTGTAGGCTGAAATCCAATTATAGCAAATGGTGAAATTTGAATTCAATAAATTAAACTTAAAATGTAACCTAATGATGCCCTGTAACCTCTAGTGATTATCATAAATACTCAGCTGGTTAACAAATTTAGAGAAGGAAATCTGCCATCCTTACCTGGTCTGGCCTACATGTGACTCCAGATCCACAGCAATATAGTTGACTCTGAAATGTCCTCACCGGCTACTCAGTGCAAGGGCAGTTTGAGAAGGGCAATAAAGGCTGTCCCAGCCAACAATATCCACATTCCAAGGACTTTTTTTTTTAAATGCAGCTGCAAGAGGGATTCAAATATGAAGTTTTATTTGAAAAGCGCACCACCCAACTTGCAGGAAGGTGATTCATCTACATGAGTTACAGCAAAGTCTGAGCAGTATTTTGGGAAGTATTGTGGCGAGTTCCTGGATTTTATGCATCCTTGCAAGGATGGCAGAGTAGTAAATTACTTCTCCATGCAAATACTGGAACAGGAATGGCCAGCTGGCACACAGACTGTTGAGACAGCAAAATCTGGGCCGTTCCCTCTGCCAATGCAGAATGCAGGAGGACATGCCAGGAACAGGCATACGATAAATTAGAAATTAAATTGAATAAACTGCAACATATCGTTACTTGCATACCAAATAGCAAAAGTATCATGCAAGACCGAGCTAAACAATCCCACAACTAATGGATCAAAAGTAAGCTTCACAGTCCTGCCATTCTCCAGTTGCAAATGATGGTGGACAATTCAACAACTTACTGGAGGAGGGCAATCCACAAATAACCAATCCCCAATGATCAGTACATCAGTGCAAAAGACGAGGCTGGTGTATTTACATCCACCTTCAGTTAGAAGTGCTGATTGGAAGATCTACCTCAGCTGCCTCAAGGTACCTGACATCACGGATACTGGCCTTCAACTAATTCCATTCACTCCACGTGACATCAAGAAACAGCAGAAGACACTGGATAGTGCAAAGGCTACGGACCCTAACAACATTCTAGTATTGGTAGTGAAAACCTGCACTCCATGCCCTTAGTCAAACTGTTCCAGAACAGTTACAACACCAAAATTGACCCAGCAAAATCAGGATACATCCAAGCCAGTAAATTAACTCTCCCCCCAGCCCACAATTCAAGCATAGTCTTGATCACCCAGGACAAGCAGCCCACTTGATTGTAATCACATCCACAAGCATCCAATCACACCATCAACGCTCAGCAGCAACACTGTGTACTATTTACAAGATGCACTGCAGAAATTCACCAAGGTTCCTTAGACAGCACCTTCTAAACCCACAACCACTTCTATCCAGAAATACAAGGGCAGCAGATACATGCCACCTGTAATTTCTGCTCCAAGCTCATTGCTATCCTGACTGGGAAATATATTGCCATTCCTTCAATGTCACTGGGCCAAAATCCTGGAATACCCCCCTCTATATAAAACAGACTGCGACAGTTCAAGAAGCCAATTCATCACCACCTTCTCAAGGTCAACTAGAATGGGTAATAATTACTAGCCCAGTCAACAACACCCACATCCCATGAATGAATTAAAACATAACCAAAAAGAAGTGCTGGAAAGGGTCATCAACAGTGCTATTAAGCAGGACTTGCTCTGACACGGCCTGCTCACCAACGCTCGTTCTGGGTTCTGCCAGCCACTCAGTTGCTAACCTCATTACAGCTTTGGACCAAACATGGACAAAAGAGCTGAAATCCAGAGGTGACATGAGAGAAACTGCATTAAAAAATGTCTGAAGTCACATGTAAGCCAGACCAGATAAGGTCAGCAGATTTCCTTGCCTAAAGGACATTAGTGAACCAGATGGATTTTTATAAGAACCAACGGTGGTTACATGGTTACCCTTAGGTTTGTTTTTTATTCAAATTTCATTATCGACCATGGCAGGACTCAAACACATGTCCACAGAATATTACGCATGGGTTCTTGATTATTTGTCCAGTCACAATCCATTGAGTAGGGTATTAGACTGGAATACATTGGCATCAATTCTCAACAATGTCAGATGCCACAGGCCCTGGTAGGAGTCAGGTCCATAAAGAGGAGAACCATTTCCCCTTTGGGGGCCTGGAAAAGCAGGGGTACCTATCACCCACTGGCTTTACTTTGCTTTAGAGTATGTAACTTTAATATGGAGGGAATAAGTTAGTAATTGTGTCGTACAGTTTGGGTGATGTATCTGCCAAAGCTGAATAACTGGATTTTATATGGAAGCAACAGGAGCTAGGTTCAGTTTCACAGGAATGTGTGCAAGGGCAAGTTGATGAACATCTGATGTTAGAATCAACATTCCCTCTAAGGTGCATTGTCAAGTAATCTGTAAATTCCCAGGCAAATCAATGTCTAAGTTACTGTGTGGCATAAACAGTGGAAAAAAAATCTTGAGTCCATACATTTTCTGGAAATGGTCAAAGACTGCTGACTGTGACTACTGATTGCCACGGAATGCTGATAATTGAGTAATAGGGATGTGGCACTGAACACCATGAGAGGTCAGTAGATGCCTTCGCTGACCTTAACTATCCATGAGAGGACATTAAACTTCTTATGGCACAGCTGCCAGCTCCTCTGGACCAAAATCTTTACATTCACCTTCCTGGCCACCTGCTCCTGTGACCTTCAGAGACCAGCTCTTAAGCAATACCACCCTACCCGTCACCTCAGTCCCATTCACCTCCACCATCACATCCCGGGGCCTAGAAACCTCCTCTCTGCCTTGGTGTTCCATTTTATTCACTTCCTACGTGACACCAGTGTCCTTCCAAGTGTAAAATTCCAACTTGGATTCCCAAGAATGAATTCCTTAAGTTGGAAGCACATATTACTAGAGTTGGGTTGCCAACACTTCATACAACATTCTGGTTTATTATTTTAAGATTGAGAAAGAATCTGCAGCAATCTGGGTCAAATCTTTGAAATAAATTTTTAAGTCACTATTAACCTCAATAATTAATTGGTTTCACTGTTCCATTCTACTGAGATTAAACTTCATAGACCTTTTTCAGCAAATTCTCGCTAACATTTTATTATTGGAATTTTATTTAGCATAGAACTACAACTGTTCAGCATCAATCTGGTAAATATGTACAGTTTAACTTACAGTTAAATTGATCCATCCTGCTCCAGCTTTGTGGCAATTTTAAAGTTTTCATTCCAATTTAAATCTCTCCATGACCTCACCTCTCTCCATCTTTGTAATCTCTTCCAGTCTAAGAACCCAGTGATTTCTGCACTCCAAGATCTGACTTCTTGTGTATCTCTGATATTCCTCGCTCTAATATTGGAGGCTATACCACCAACTATCAAGGCCCAAAGCTCTTGGATCAACTTCTAGCCCCTTGCTCACCTCTTATGATATCTTAAAATCTATCTTTTCCACCACTGTTTTGAATATCATCCTTGTGTCTTCTAATGCGGCTGTACATCAAATTTTGTTTCAGGAGTGCTGAGGGGATGATCCATCCCAGTCTCCTCCTGAAGGTCCCACCCTTCAACCAATTTCATTCACTCCACGTGATATCAAGAAACTACTGAAGGCATTGGATGAAGCAAAGGTTTGAAGCCCCAACAAAAATCCCTTCGTATTGAAAACTTCTACTCCAGAACTAACAATGATACTCCATTACAGCTCCAATTTTGATAGCTACCTTGAAAAATAACCAATATTGTAAGTTTTTGTCTACAAAAAACAGGGCAAATCTGATCTGGCTGAATACCATCTCGTCAGTTAACTCTCAAACATCAGCAAAATAGTGGAACATGTCATTAGCACTTATCATCAGCACAAAAAAGGCAATAACCTGCTCACTGATCCTCAAATTGGGCTTTGCATGGACCACCAAGTTCCAAACTGCATTATTATCTTAAACCAAACATGGTCAAAGGGCTCAAGCGAGGAGAGAGTTTAACACTATGGCAGCATCTCACTGAGCATAGTACTAAGGAACCCTAATAAAGTTAATTGGGTTCAGAGACAACTCTCCATTATTGTGGTCATTTTTAACCTAATGGAAGATAGTTGCAGTTGGTGAAAGCCAATTATCTCAGCCCCAGGATTTTGCTGTGTAAGTTCCTCAGGGTAGATATTCGCCAATCAACCTATTCAGGGATGTTATGACACACCTCTGGAGCAGGTCGAATTTGAACCCAGGCCTCCTGGATCGAACACAGGGATACTATCACTGCTCCACAAAGCTCAACTTCAATAGATAGTGCCCTGGGCCCAAACATCTTCAGCCACTTCATCAATTACTTGCTTCCATCGTAAGATCAGAATTGGGAATATAGTTGATGAATGACATTTGCAACTCAGAGAATGAAGCAGCCATGCCAACGTAAGACCTGGACAATACTCAGACTTTTGCTGACAAGTGGTAAGTAACATTCACACCACACAAGTGCCAGAATGTCTCCAACAAAACAGGGTCTAAACATTTTCCCTCAATATTCAATGACATTGTCATCTTCAAATGTTCCATCATCACCATCCTGGACGTTACCATTGTTCAGAAGTTAAGTTGGACAAGCCTTACAAGTACTGTGGCTACAACAGCAGGTCAAAAGCTGGAAATTCTCAGGTTTAAAAATACTAATCACTACCTGACTTCCCTACACCCGTCTGTCATCTACAAAGAACAAGTGTGATGGAATACGCTCCAACAGTCTGGAGGAGTGCAGCTCCAATAACACCCAAAAAGATCAACAAAACCCAGGTCAAAGCATCCTGCTTGACTGGTATCCCACCCATCTCCATCAATAGTCATTCCATTCACCACCGATGCAGAGTGGCAGTAACGTCATCTACAGCGAATCAAAAATAGTTAGTTAGAAGGTCATATTGATACAGTGACATGGAAGACAGTTTGAAACACACTGCCAGTTGAGCTGAAAGGCTGTTTCTGTACTGTATGTTCTTTGGAATGCTATCAACTGTAGAACAGAATTGTATTTATAATCAACACATGTGGCAAAGATTGCATGCAAAATAATCACAGCCAGATGGTGGATTTAATGACAGGACGGGGCCCACAAATGAGGATTATATAGCATTGCCACTTTTAACAAGGTTTATTTGTAAAAATATAACTATAAACTTCATTTTATGGCTAAAGTTTTTTAAAGCGATAAAATGTAAATTTCAATTATCCACATAATGCCAACCTCGACATCATTTTAGGTACAGAAATGATTCTGTGACCTTCCTCACCAACCACACTGTGCATCTAGGAAAAAAATACCTTACTGTGTGTCTGCGATTGTGGGAAGTAGCATGGACGGAAACTGGAGTGGGGGCAGTAAAAGATGTTCAATTTAACAATCACATGCTCCTTGACATTTCCAACGAATGGATGCTGGTCCTTCAAAACCTTGCAGGTTGTTGTGATTAAGCAGTGTGGCAATATTGTCAACTTTTCAATGACCTGGCGGCGTGGGGCAGAAGTGAATCCCTTATGACCGAGATATAATTCACACTGGACTTCTTTATTGCTCAGCAAACCAACAGTGCAAACCAGTTTCCAACACAGGCAACAAATGGGAGGCTCTTTTTTCCCCTAGAATGGATTTCCAAGCCAAACCAGTCATTTTGCACAACAGAATTTCAAGCTTAATTCCTACAAGATGTTGAAATTAGTCTTCATTTTCTTTCTGCCATCCCTCCACACTTGATGTAATCTACTCAGACCAACAGGAAAAGACATACAGTAATGCTCATGTGTGTTTTAAATCAAAGTTTAATTCAACTCTAATAATAAAAGTACCAATCTGCCCGCATCAGGTAAAACAGAAAAAAGCAAAAGAAAGAGGTACAAGTAAATTTGATTTGCTCAGTAGTCAGTATGGTAAAAAGGACTAGAGAATTTCATTTTCCACAGGCCACCCATTTAACTCACATTTAAACAATGGTTACATTATACACAGATTTCACACATTTTTAAAGTAGTTTAATATATGGCACCTATCTGTTTAGGCTGGTGATGTGCAACTGCTACTATCCCAGCTGTTTAAGTTATTCGACCTGCTAAGTAACTTATCTGTTTCATATCATTCCCATTCGCCTCTACTGCTGCTTCTCAGCAGATTTCTAGGTAGTACGAATTGGAAGGAGCCACTAGCAGTAACAATATACTTTTAGAAGTGTCCAAAATGATAGAAAATAAATGATTTAATAATATCTTACAGTGATGTCTGTGTAACACAGCAACATATACCTAGTCGCTTGGAAAGACAGAATAGGTGTCGTAAGTAATACACCGAGTGTGGGGCATTTGGGATTTGGTCTTTCCAAACTCGGAGATGAGAACAAGTGAGATTTTCTTTCCATTTAACAAACTATTGAGGTAGCTGAATAACAGCACCAGTGGTCCAGGCGTGTACAGGCAGCAACATTCAGTTGTCATTTGGGCAGATTTGCCCTGGGTTTGTACAGCCAGATTGATTTTCAAATGGGAGCTTTTCTTCCAGAACACGTCATGGAAATGAGCAAGATAGATTTATCTTAGCTAGGTTATCAACTAATGTCAGATTTTAACTCAAAGGTTTATACATGAGAACAACATAACATGCATCACGAAACTGCAGTTGTTGTTAATTCTATGCAACTAGAAATCTGCCGAATTCCACACTGTCGGAGCGGTTCAAAGAACAAATACTATATTTTCCAGCAATGAGTGGAACTGGCATAGGTCAAACAATATAGACGGATGCTAACTGCAGTTTAAGACTGTAGAAGGTACCACGACT
>NC_063334.1:27841017-27949205 GCF_021869965.1 Rhincodon typus
TGTTTCATAGTCTTTAAAGACGGGTGCTCCAGCAGAGTTTAATATTTGGCTCCTGAAGTACTAAGCTTAGAATATAGCACTATTAGAACAAAGCATATTGCATCAACGCTGGCAATGCCTGCTTGCCATATCTTATTTGACACTGAATGTATAAATCGGACTTGTACAATTATTCCACAGGCAAGATACAACTGACTGCTAAATAGCACTTGGTCATGATATACAGAAATATGGGATTATACGTCAGCATAAAAATTCAAATACAAGAATTACAAGCATTTACACATTCACATTTAAAAAAAAGTCGCAATTCTGTAAGGCTACTTTGAGTTACATAGTGTTAAAGCCTGTCCCTTCCTTTTTAAAAAAAATCCTTTGCGTTCTCCATTTAAATGCATTCACTCCACATGGCCCTATAATGTTCAGAAAGCTTAACGTATGCAACACTGAAGGGGGGGGGGAAGGGGAAGCAGGGAATACACCTGAAAAGAATGCTGTATTACAGTGTGTTGGTTACTTTTTATTAAAACCATCCTCTAATTAGTGTCCAATTCAACATGATTTGGCATCCTTCTCCAGTCTTCCTTATCCTACCCTCAAAAAGATGGGGAGAAGATAAAACTACCTCATTACAAAAGGTTTTTGCAGCAAAATGAAAAAAAAATTCCTTCAAGTCATGGATGTTAAGTATGTTTTAACACGTATCTCCCTTGCATTTACATATAGTACATATGTGTAATCTGAAACCAGAGTTTATTCACATGATCAGCAAAACAAAATCAAAACCTGAGCGGCCACAAATTTGTTAAAATTGTGTGCAAAACAAACTGTATGTACAATTTTTCAGTTTAGCATCTCAGTAAATTCAGCACTTGAAATATATCCTCGTGCGTTGAAAATTTTAAGACCAGCTTTATCCGGAAAGCTGCTTGCAATATTTGATTGCATCAAATTTGCTAGGTGATATGAGCCTTGTGTAATGGGTAAATATTTCTTGTCCTTTCAACTCTGAAGCCGAGATTCTGAGCCCATGTCCACCAGCACCACCACCCCACTCCACAATACTTCCTGCTTACACTATCCTGCCAAGCACGTAACTGGAGCGTTATTGAATAATTCAGCAGCTACATGTCTCACGACTTGTATCGCATTAGATTTACATTACATATGTCTCTGTTGGAAATTCAAGTTATTTTATTGAATTGAAAAACCACAGCATGCACTATGGCTTTCATACATTAATATCTGGCCAGCTTCCTGCAACGGCTCAGATCAAATGTAAATTGTCTAGATTTTATTAATACATGTTTTTAAAGTATTTCAATTGTGTATTTTTTTGAAAATATTACTAAAATCCTGTTTAAGGATTTAAATTTATGCATGGATGCCTTGAAGAAGAATTTTATATTCCAAGCTGGAAGCTGGTTCTGACAAGTTACAATCGAAAACATCAACAGTTTAATTTGCAACACAGACTCTGCCAGACCTGCTGAAATTAATTTCCAACATTTTCTGTTCCTCAAATTCAGATTTCCAGTATTAGTAATATTTTTGCTCTACATGTAAATTGAAGTTGATTTACTAAGATGCATTCCAGATGGCCTATTCAATCCAATTCTGTTCCTTATTGATATGCAAATCAATTTGGCAATATACACAAATCAACAATGTGCACAATTATTGAAGGAATATTTTACACATTATTAATCTGAAATTTCTGAATAGAAGAATGGGGGAAATGTATTTCTTTTAGCGTCACCCTAAACCAATTTGACAAACTGACTACATGCTCCAGTTTTATATATATATTTTGTAAAAATACTGGCAATTATCGCTATTTTTATGTTTACAAACCTCTATAATCCTAAGGGCAGTTCTTCATTTTTGCAAAGCCCTTTGAGGCTTTTCTCAGTTAGACTACAGTTGCATATATGCTTTGACGATGAGAAATGGAAAGCAGTCATGATTTTTTTTAAAATAGCAAAACAAAAAAAAAGCCCCTGCATATTAAACTTTCATTTAAGAATTTGTCAGTTCTTGAGAAACAAACTGCTTCAGTCTTTCAAGGTACTGTCCATAGAGTTCCACATCATTGTGACCAGCTCCCTCTACCCACAGTGGTTCTACCGGCCTTTGACATTGCTCATACAACGCAAGCCCGTGTGAGAAGTCGATTACTTCATCTTCAGTCCCATGGATGACCAGCACTGGAGAGGCTATTTTCGAAATCTTGTCAATGCTGTCGGGAGAAATTAAAATTTAGATTCATTGAATGTCATGGTGAAGAAGTCAGTGGGTTTACTTTATTAGAAAGGCCAGTCAAGCTCAAAACTTTACATTTAACACTGTTACTATTTCTACTTTAGCACCCACTAATAATCCCTTAATTCAGCTATTCCTAGAGACCACCATTAAAACAGAATAGAAAGCTAATCAGGTTAACTTTGAGGTTTACTCAATATTAAACATTCAGTTCTTGCAACGTGAAATGCAGGATCATGCTTCAGTAGCGCTGAATAATAAATGCATTTTAAAAATCAGCATAATTCTATAAATGATGACATACAATTTAGTTTAAATGGTATACTGAATTTAAGAATCTAAAATCTATATTGTTACAATTACAAGATTGTTATATTTTGGGACTGTCTTTAAGATAAGAAGAACAGTCATATGGTATGTACCTGACAGCAAGCCAGGGTAGTTTGACTGTTAGAAGGCTAAAGGCAGCCTACAGAGTTTTACTGGGAAGAAAGGTACATAGAGGCTACTCTTGGAGAAATGCAAGTACAGTGTGCTAACAGTGGAACCAGTCTCCAAAGTCCCAAAAAAAGTGTCAGGGTGAAAACAGTTTTACTTCAAACTGTCCACCTAGTGAGAAGAAAGAGAGTTGGGTTTTCAAGAATAGCTAATCAACATCTCCACCTGGATACAAGGCCCATGTGATTTATATTGCCACAGAGATGGGTTTGAAAGACAGATCTCCGTGATGCACCTAAAAACACTCAGACACAGTTGAATTGTCCAGGTCTGAGGTGGCCTAAATTAAGACAGTATGGATGAATTTAGATGCTAAAAGTCTGTGGTTCACTGCATTGGAATGAGAACAAAAGCTCACACTTGGGATTGAAAGGACCCAATTGGCAGGGAGACAAAACAAGGCAAGACAAGACAATTTGACCAATCTTAGTGCGAGAAAGAAGTTGCCCAGGAACTTGGGGCGTGTCAGTTCTTGGGTTACACGTTTCCAGACAGGGAAAGAAAAAGATTAGAAGTAAATCCTTGGAAGCCAAGAATCATTTAGACTGATTATAGAAGAACTGAATGTTTACCTGAAGGACACTGTAAAATAAAGCCAGGCTGGTATTTTCTCATTTGTGTTAAAACCTCTGCTTTCTAGTTTAACAAACAACTTGCCTCAGAGTGATGTTTACAAATTCATGTTTTTAGTCTGTTTACTACGGTAAATATCTTAATATGCGACATCTCGTGTGATCCATGCAGCTATTAATTAATAGCTAAAATTTGTTTCTTTCAAGTTACTGATCTCTATGGGGATCCTAACAACATACCAAAACTGCATTTTGCATCTCTTACACCTGCAAATATGATCTTTATACATGGAACATATGAACCTCATCCACAGAATTCTGGACATCATGCTTAAGGAGGCAAAAAATCCAGAAGGTTTGAAGCAATTTGAAGCTGACATAATGATTTTTGGCAATAAATTCATAAACTCCCAAAATGTCAGATAAAACACAGGAAAACAACAATACTTAGTCAGACAGATAGTGCTCCAATGAGGAAGGAAGGATATCCTGAGTTATACAGTCTCGAGGTTACCTGAAAACTGATCATTACACTTGTGGATATTTCTACCAACAGGATAATACAATTGAGCCATAGATCAGTGGTTAATACTCTCAGCTTGGAATCAGAAGGTTGTTAGTACAAGTCCCACTTCAAGACCTTAGAACACATACACATTTAAAAAAGAAAATCCATGCTGGCATCCAGTGCAGTACTGATGGAGTGCTGCACTGTTAGGGGTTCATTGTAAATGACATACCATTTCATTATGCTGAAGCTACAGAAGGCTTACTAAATGTAGCACCACATTACTTGAACTGGACAAATGTAACAATAGAGTGAGTCATAGAGTTGCAACAGCATGGAAAGAGGCCCTTTGGCCCATGGTGCCTGTGCGGGTCATCAAACATCAATCTGTTCCAGCTCCATTTTCCAGGACTTAGCCCATAGCTTTGCATGTTATTTAGGTGAACATTTGAAATGCAATATCTTTTCTCTAAACCTCCTTCTCCTTATCTTGTAACTATGCCCTGATTAATGACTCCCTAAGAGGAAACATGCTCTTCAGGTACCCTATCCATTCAGTCAGAATGTTGTGCACGTCAATCAGATTTCCCTTCAGTCTTCTCTGCGCAAAAGGGAGACAATCCCAGCCTGATTTCTCATCATAGCTGAATTATTCCAGCTCAGGCAACATTCTGGTCAGTCTCTTTCAGCGCCCCCTCTACTGCAATCACATTCTTCCCACAGTGTGGTAACCAGAATTGCGCACTCCTTCAGTTGCGGTCTAACTATCATTGTATACAGCTCCATCCTAACATCCTTGCCCTTGTAATCAATGCCTTGACTAATGAAAGCATATATCCCATATACCTTCTTAATGACCTTATCTACCTGTCCTGTTGGCTGCAAGAATCTGTAGACATGCACACCAAGGTCCTTCTGATCCTCTATTTCCTAGGCCCCTATCATTGGATACTTAATATTGGGGAAATTGAAATCCTCAACAATTATTATCCTCTCATTTCCACATTTCTGAGATGTGCCTTTTTATATGTCTTTTTATCTCTAACTGTCTAGGAGATCTACATACACACAACAAAGTGAATGCATCTTTTTATTAATAAATTCTATCTTACGGTGTCATTTGAGGAGCTTTCTAAGCTATCATCCCTTCTTACTACAATAATTACTCCTTGACGAAAATTGTGACATCAGCTCCTTTTACATCCCACCCTGTAACTCACCTAAAGTTTCCATATCAAGCTGCCAATACCGTCCCTCCCTTGACCATGTCTCTTGATGTTCTGATGGGTTAATCAATGCCCTCATCTTATCTGCCTTGCTGCAATACTTCTCGCGTTATAATAAATACCATCCAGCCTTACTGTGCTCCCTTGTACCTCACTTTGATTATATTCAAAGAACCTTCTACTTGTAAGCATATGGCTTTAGGAGTGACCCAGAGATTAAAACCCTTGAGGTCCTGCTTTTTAATCTATCTAGTTCACCAAATTCTTGTTGCAGGATCTTATCTCTTTCTACCTTTGTCATTGGTCGCAATGTGAACTACAATCTGATTGTTTACTTCCCCCGCCCCCCCACCACTTCACAATGCCCTGCAGATATTCAGTGACATCCTTAACCCTGGCACCAAGGATACAGCACCCCATGGTGGTGTCACATCTGCGGCTGCAGAAATACCTGGTTATACCTCTCACATTTGAGACTCTTACCACTGTTGTTTTTCCTCTCTTTCTGCTGCCCCCTTATGCAGCAGGGCCATGGCCATTCCCCAGAGGAATCCGCACTCTCCCTACTTTCTAACACAAAATCTGAGGAACATATACGACAAAAGGTTTTAAACATTAACCTTGCTAGCAGTCAGTAATTATCTGTGAACACTAGAAGAAAAATGACTTACTTGGGGAATGCATCAAAGCAGTATGTCTTCTTGGTATCAGGAAAGGCAACACGCATACCAGACATCAAGGGAGAATGAAGCACAACTGCAGCACATTCATATCGAGCAGCCAGATCCACTGTAGGTACTGTGCCTATACTCTGACCATACAGGATCACATTCTCTGGACGAATCCCATACCTGTTGAATAGAGAGCAAAGCTGCTTTAAACAGGGATTTTGTTTTGATAGGGTTGGGTGGTGCAGTGGACAATAAATGCTGTCCCAGCCAGTGACACGTACTCTTCTCGAATGAATAAAATAAATTAACCATTTGAATAACTTTGTCATCAGTCTACTGTTTCCACCCCCCAGTCCAGGGAAGGATTTTTAAAACAAATTATGGTGGCAGGGCAGATAAAGAGAGGAATCAATGTGAGGTCAGAGCAGCAGGTTACCATTATTTCGACTAAAACATTGTCCCACTTTTCACATTTGACTGTAAAGTACAGCTGGAGTTAGATGCAAGCTAACAGCTCTCTTTGCATTACAACAGATCTTCTCCACACCCAAATTCTGTTTGCTTTGAATCCCTGAAGTAATGCAGAAAGTCATTTATCAGTATGGCCTGGATTCAAATTCAGTTCTCTGTGGAACACGGCCATGTAGCAAGTTGGAAGATTAATTTCACCACAGTGAGTTCTTAAATAACCATAATCTTTGTCCAATAAAAAGCACTATTGTTAAAGTTTCCCTTTCTTTGAGTAAAGCTTTATAGTAAAGGCTCCAAAAATAAATTAGTTGAGATGGCCTAATTTTTCTGCATAATTGAAAAGAAAATGTAATCTGCAGGGTATTGGATAATGCAGAAACTAATCACCATGCTGAAGTGCCTCCAAACACAAAGCACTTAGAAATTCATACAAGTAATACTAGATGTCTCCCGCAGAGAGGTGCCCCATTTATAGAAGTGCAGAAATTCACTGGCATCTGAATGGTAGGACCCCAAGTGACTGTATAAGCAATTCTCATATTTAAACCAGTTTAACCCTTGTAGCTTCCCAGCACAGAGCACCACTTGCCCTGTTAGATTACCCCACTTTATAGTATCATGTTGGGCAGCGTGGGAAGCTCCATTAGCATGCCATCAAGCCAATAACAGCACCTTGGCTATGGATTACCACTCACTTCAGCTGTCAAATTAATCAGAATGACCCATAACAGGCAACTTAGCGTCCCCTCAGCTCAAGCAACTTGTTACTCGCTATCAATTAAAGGAAGGCATAAGCCAGTTCATACATACTTAAAGAGGTGCAAGAGGCTATTCAGTCCACTGTGCAAGAGTATTGGAAAGATATATTAATAAAGAAAGATGGAGAAAATAAACTATGACAGCAAACTAGCAAGTAACACAAAAATAGACAGTAAGAGTTTCTTCAAAAGGAAGAGAGAGAGACAACAGTGAGCAATGGGCCCTTAGAGAACAAGGTTGGGGACAAAAACAATAGCAGTCAAGAAATGGCGGAGAAGTTGAACAAAATACTTGGCACCAGTCTACATGGTACAGGCTACAAATAGCATGCCACATATATTCAATAATGAAGTGGCTAAAGTGGAGAAGAAATAAACAATAACTATTCCTAGGGAACCTAATGGGGTTAAAGACCGATAAGTTTCCTGGACTTGCATGGAAGGATTTTGAAGAATGTAGCTACGGGGATGTTCGCTCCACTGGTAGTAATTTTCCAAGAATCTTGGATTCTGGAGAAGCCCCAGAGGATTAGTGAACTACTTATTCCAAAAAGGAGGGAAACAAAATAAGAAGTAACTAGAGGCCAGTTAGCTTTACACCTGTTGTTGGGAAGATATGAGAAAAGTAATAGTAGAGGGTTTAAAAAGACATATATAATCAAAGAAGAATTAGCATGGCTTCACGAAGGGGGAATCATGCCTGAAAAATTTATTATAGCTCCTGCAAAAGGTAACAAACTGGGTAGATAAAGGGAAACCAGTAAATGTATATATTTGCATTTCCAAAAGGCAAGATATTACAAGATATCACACTTAAGCCTGTTTAATATATAAGGGCACATATTGGGGTAGTATATTACCATGGATAGAGGATGGGCTGAGTAATGGAAGAAACAGAGCTGGGAGAAAGGAGGCATTTTCAGAATGGCAATTTGAAACTAATGAACTGCCACAAGAATCAGCACTGGAGCCACAATTATTTACAATTTATATTAATGACTTACATGACGGGAAGTGAATGTACTATCGCCAAGTTTGCAGGTGACAAAAATAGGTATGAAGGCAAGTAGTGGGGATGATATAAGGAGTCTAAAGAAAGATATAGACAGGTTAAGCAAGTGGGCAAAAACTTGGAATATAAAGTGGGAAAATGCAAGGTAATGCACTTTGGCAGGAAGAATACAGGAGACGAATATTGTTTAAAATGGGGAGAAACTGCAGAAAACTGCAGCACAGAGGGTTTTGGGGGGTTTTAGCGCCTGAATCACAAGCTAGCATCCAAGTTCCATGGGTAATACAGTGGCAAATGGAACATTGGGCTTTACTTCAAAGGGAATGGAGTACAAAAATAGGGAGGAGGTCTTGTTAATATTATACAAGGCACTAGTGAGACTACAGCTGGAATATACAAATAGTTCTGGTCCCTTATTTAAGGAGAGATATACAGGCACGAGAAGCAATCCAGGGAAGGTTCACTAGGTTAATCCAGGGAATCAAATATTAGGAGGGTGAGTTTATACTCATTGGACCTCAGAAGAATGAGGACGCCTTACTAAAACATAAAAGATTCTTAACGGACATGACAGGGTAGGTGCGGAGAAGTTCTTTCTCCGTATGGTACAGTCTAGAACCAAAGGGTATAAATCTCCAAGTAAGGAGATGTCCATTTAGGACAGAAATGAGGAGAAATCTTCTCTCTCAGATAATGGTAAATCCGTGGAACTCTTTACTGCAGAAGGCTGTCAAGACTAAATTGAACAGTACAATCAAAACTAAAATAGACAGATTTTTAAATCAGTAAAGAAATTAAGGGTTATGGGAAAGGCAAGATAATGGAGTTGAAGATTATTGGATTATCAATAATACTGAATGGCAGACCCAATGGGCCAAATGGCCTACTTCTGCTCCTACATCTTGTGGCAGAAAGAGAAGCTGTGCTTCGACCCACAACTCTGTTTTTGTCTGTAGCCATCAAATTCCTCACCTTCCTCATCTGTCATAATCCTTTTTGAAAAATTATTCATGGAACCAGTTTCCACCAGATTTTCAGGAACAGTGTTCCAGATCCTAACAACTTTCATCGGAAAAGAATGTTTCGTCAGTCATGTGCCTTAATCTTTGGGATATTTCTAATTCTCAGTGTTGCTCTCTTCTACTGTCCAATGTCAAAATCTTGCAAATCCTCTCCAAAAGGCATGAGTTAACCATGCAGCATGAAGATTTTGCAGCTTAGAAAATAGGTACAGGAGTACGATATTCACCCATCAAGCTGCTTTGCTATTCTGGATCATAACTGATCATCTGCTTAAAGCCATTTTTTTCTGCATTATCTCCACATCCCTTAGTGTCAGTCTCCAGAAACCTATTGGTTTCTGCCTTGAACCTGCTCAATGATTGAATTTCCACAGCCCTCCAGGGCAGAGATGTCCAAAGGCTCACCACCCTCTGAGTGAAGAAGCTTCCCATCTCGATCTTCAATAGCCTGCCCCTTATCCTCACAGTATGCCTCCTGGTTCTAGGGTCACCAGCCAGGGAAAACAGGTCATCTATATCCACCCAATCTTGCCCTACGATTGATCCTGGATCTGTTAGAGTGCAACTTGTCCATTTTGTACATGTGCCCCTTTCCCCGGAAGCAGTCCCAATACCCCAGGGATAGTGTACTACCATCCCTGTACCAACTTTTGAAATCTGCTGTTTCTTAATATTTACAGAAACTCTGAAGAACTTCACAACGTTTTAGAACCATATCATTAGTTCTGACACTGCTCCCCTTCCATTCACAGGACAATTTGCACCATGGTCCTCTAAACCATTTAAAATGTACACATTTGTTTTGGTGTAGCTAACATGGATTAATTTATTAAATCCTGGATTATAATGTAAAGTAGAACAATGAACTGTGGATGCTGGAAATCTGAAACAAAAATTGCTGCACAAAATCAGCAGGTCTGACAGCATCTATGGAGTGAAAGCAGAGTCACTGGACCCAAAACATTAACTCTGCCTTCTTTCCGTAGACACTGCCAGACCTGGAACATGCGTGATTGATTCCAACCACACGAAAGCGCATTAAAAACTTGCACTTGCCATATCCAGAGGTACTATTTTTTGTGTTGCTTTGTTATACCTGAATGCTTTTTCTTTAAAAGAGGACGGCTCCTTCTTCACTTGCCTCTGGTGATATACACTCATGTCTTTACATCAATAATCAAGTCAAAACCTATAATGATTGAGCTAAACAGCAAGCTGGCCTCAAGCTTTAGTTGCCCTAGATTTGCTTTGTGCAAGTAATTCACAAGCTCAAAAACATACATTGGGGAACAAGTTCTCACAAGGAGGTATGATGTCTCAGATTTTTATTAAAATTCACATTTGGAATTTGAGAGTTACAGGAAATGTAGCATTTATTACCCATGCCTTGACCCAAAAATGGCAAGCTTCTTAAACTGCTTAAAGGTTGGAGAGACTGGGCTTGAAGTGACTTAAATGAAGTATAAAAGATCCTGAATGGCTATGTTAAGCCGGATGTGGGAAGGATGTTTCCTCTTGTGACTGAGTCCAGAACTAGGAGTCACTGTTTAAAAATTAGGGATTTCCTTTTCTTTTCTCAGACGATTACGCAAATTTGGAACACTGCTTCAGAAGATGTTGGAGGCAAGATCTTAAATATTTTGAAGAGGTAGACAGGTTATCAGGCAAGGGAATCAAAAGGTTATTGGAATAAATGGGAATATAGGATTAAAAACAAACAGATCAGCCACATTGATCTTATTGAATGGCAAAGCAGGTTTGAGGGCCTGAATGGACCACTTCTGATCCGAGTTCGTATGTTCATATGCATGTTTGCTGTCATTCAGACAGTGAAGGTATTTCTAAGTATTGTTGCATAGCATGTACAGTAGAAATCAGGCCACTGGACTCAACAGATCTTTTCTGCTCTTTACGCTCCACAAATGTCTCCTCCTTTTCCTCTTCACCTCATTCTATCAGCATGATCCTCTTTTCTCCTCGTTCATCTAGTTTCCCCTCTTCTTTGATCTTTTAGAAAGCATAACTTGCACATAATTCACATCTCCAACCCCAAAGCTAAAGTTTTGCTTTGTAAGAAGACAGCAAGTTAACATATGAACACCACTCATTTTATAAATAAGTTCCCTAATTCCCAGGTTGACTTTAACACTGAAAACAATGTCAGTAGTTTCCAGTAAAGCAACATCCTCAAATATTTAAAGAACTTAATAAAACTTAATGATAAGCAAGACCATAAACTTGGACATGAACAATGTTAAGACTCAGTAAACCAGTGTGGACTATAAATACAGCTTCCCCTATAAACCAATTCACAAAGTATTAAATCAAGTCTTTTTCGGAGTTAAAAATTGACTTTGAATTAAGAGGGGTATTGTGCTCAATAAAGAATGTACACATGCACAGTGTGATCACACTACTTCCTAGTTATCTTTCTGTCAAATTTAAACAAAAAAATACCGAGGGCAATTTAAAAATATTTGTCCAGAATAAAATAGCCCAAATATAACTGGATGGTGCCTACATTGGAGCAAAACTACAAGATAACAGCAGTCAATTCTAAAAATATATGGTTAATCCATTTCTCACAGCTATTTCTTTCAAACAAAAGATTATGTTTGAAAGCTGAACTCAGTGGCCCTGATAAAGGGAATAGAAGATTAATTACTGGCTGAACATTTCAAGGCCATCACATCTGGTGCATCCCTGAAGTAGGAAATCTGACTTTTCTGCAGTTTCCTTGCAGTGGGAACCAATTGATGGATTCCAACTGAAACTGTAGATTATGCATTCAAACTGGCCATGGAAATTTCAGAATTAAACCTCCTTTCACTCTTCATGTAAGAAAACCTTGGTACCTCACAATAAAGCAGTTTTATCCAAGGCATCATATGGAATTCTTCCCATGCCATATTATACAATTAATTGACAATTCCAGTTTGATAAACTGAAAATAGAACTTGCACAGAAAATCAAAAGGTTAACAATACGTCTCTTTCTTATCAAACCAGTTCCCTGAATAATAATTTCCCCACTTATTGCAAACGTTAAAGGAGTGTATTGAGACACAGAACCCTAGATCAATGTTCCCAACCACTATTTAGTGAGTGCATACTACTGCAACATGTTATCAGTGTTAATACATCGTAACTGTGACAAATATTTCAGAGTTATTAGCAATTATTCTCACTCCCCTGGTCTTTTCCCCCATAGCCTTACAAATCTTTCTCCTTTCAGAGTATTTATCTAACTCCCTTTTGAAAAAGATTTTTTAAAAAAGAATTGATTCGCTTCCATCTCCCTTGAGGCGACACATTCCAGATCGTAAGAAGTTGCTGTGTTAGAAAATATTTCCTCATATCACCTCTGGTTCTTCTGCCAGCCACCTAAAACGATTACCTACCTTCTTGCCTCAGAAAACAATTTCTCTGACAAAAACCAAAACAGTTTCTCGGCCCGTCATGACTTTGAACACCACTGGCAACTTTCCCCTGCTTTCAGGGAGTAATGCCAGCCACCAAGGGTTTGATGGAATAGATAGAGAAGAGTCTATCGAATGGTACAAGGCTTAGGGACACAGACTTAAGAATTCCAACAGTGCAGTAAAAGGTCATTCAGCCCATCAAGTCTGCACTGGCCCTCCGAGGAACATCCAACCCAGACCCACACCCTCATTCCCTCCCTGTAACCCAACGCGGTGTTTTTGATATGGTTAAGCCACTCAACCTGCATATCCCTGGACACTACGGGGTAATTTTTAGCATGACTAATCCACTCAACATGCACACCTTTGGACTGTGGGAGGAAACCAGAGTACCTGGAGGAAACCCACGAAGGCATGGGAAGAACATGCAAGCTCCATACAATCACTAAAGGCTGGAATTGAACCCAGGTCCCTGGTGCTGTGAGGTAGCAGTGCTAACCAACTGCCATCACGTCACCCTCAAGAGATGCAGAGAGGGATATAGAAGAATATAATGCAGCAAGTGATAATTATCTGAAATACTCTGCCTATAAAAAGTGGTAGAAGCAGAGATGGTTAACAATTTCAAACTAAAATTGTGTGAACAAGGCAATTAAATTTATATTGCTACAAAGATAGAGCAGGAAGAATAATTCCTTAAGATATGTGATACTTTGAAATGCGCCTTGCCCAAGTCACCAGAAGCATTTTCAACACTGACTTAATGGACCTTGAATGAAGCTGGGTTTTGGCCTCAGCTGCCAAAGTGCACTAATCTTATTTTCAGAAGCTGAATGCACATGTTCAGCAGCTAAAGGATGCCAAGTAGGCATTAGAATGTAGTCGGAGGTATTGGCACAATCCACATTCTGCCACATTTCAGTGAATCTTACTGTATGCTACATTGGCCTTATCCACTCCTGGACTTTGATGAACTGGCTAGTATTTTGAAATAATCCATGAATACAGCAGCAAGTGGACAGGCAGAGTTGGATCAGAGTCCTCAACAGCTCCTGCAATAAGAATTATTGTCAAAATAATAAAAGGTTCAAATGATCTCATAATGTATTGCACTGGAACAGCAATGAGTGCTCCATCCACTGTATGTGTCGACTTTTCACAAACTTGTGAACCCAATTAGCAATATAAAGCAATATTTTATATCTGTAAAAATCAATAATTCAACTACTAAAACACCACTTGAAAATTTTAAAAGGATAGGCAAGTTTGATGAATCATAAGGCATTCCCTGCTAGCATATGTGCAGGTGACTGACCCGCTATAGTAGGGTAGGCAATTGAGGCTAGCAGGATTACAGACTCCTCATACGCTCCAGGTTTCTCTTCACATTATCAATCACATGGTGCAGACACTCAAATGGAGTGTGTTCTAGGTCCCATAACAAATTACTTTAGTTTAATTTTTGTCTGATATGTTCCATAAAACCAGATTGTCAACTGCACCAAAGAAATAGAGTCAACCAATGGTTAGTATAATGTTTTCAATGTTTGGGGTATCCAGATATTTCTTCCACTATTGATTTGAGACAACCAGACAACTTGCGAACATGGAAATTTATTCCTTTTCATAACGATAACTCAAAGACAAAAAACATGAATTGTGAAACTTATACTGTAGTAAATATATCTGATGTAGAATCATGATCTGAAATTAGTGGCATTAATTCCTCAAGGACGAGATTCAGGCTAAAGGTTTGGATGTACTGGAAACGACAAACTCACGTGATGCAGTTACCCTGTGCACGAAAAAAAAATTAGTGACACACAAATTTGTGGCCTGCTATTTCATATTAGTGCTGTACTGCTATATCTAAACAAGAAAGGAGGCATTTTAAGGCCAGTACCTGCCAAGCAAAGTCCATTTTGCGTATGTACACCCACAATACCATCAGAGAGAGCTCCAGTATTTTGACTTAGTGACACTGAAGGAATGGCAATGTATTCCCAAGTCAGGATGCTGACTGTTTTGGAAGGAAACTTGGAGGTACAACAGCTCCATTCCATGCACTTGTCCTTCCAAATGGTAGTGGTTATGGGCTTAGGTGGTGTAAAGGAACCTGGTGAATTTCTGCTAGTGCACTTTGCAGATAGAACACCCTGGTTCAAGAGGGCTTCTTCATGCTGGATGATGTCAACGTTCAAGTATTGTTGCAGCTGCACTATCTAGCCAGATGGGGAGTATTCCATTACTTATGACCAGCTTTCCCTTTAATTTTCTTATCAGTTGTGTGGCCTTCAAGGTCTGTGCTCAGCAGCAGCTTCAGGAATCAGGAACCAACGGTGCAATGGGATTGCCAACGCCAATCACTTTGTGGGGAACATCGGAGCAGCTCCACATGCTTGCAGCTGTGCAGCTTAGAGGGAATGATCTAAGACTTGTGCCTTGTATATTGTGGACAAGATGGGAGAGTCAGGTGGGGAGTTATTCATCTCTGATCTGGACTTGTAACCATAGTACTTACAATAACTAGTCCAGTTCAATATTAACCCCACAAAGGTTGATTCTGGAGACTTCAGTGATGTTAATGCCATTGAATGCAATGGCGTATGGCCAAATTATCTCTTGTGGGAGATAATCATAGCCTGGCACTCGTGTTGCATATGTTACTTATTTCTCCTCAGTCCCAATCTCGATATTGTCCAAGTTTTGCTAGATTTAGACTTGGACTGCTTCAGTTTCACAGGAGTTTTGAACAGTGCTGAACATGCAGTCATCAGTGAACACCCCCAGTTCTGAATTTCCAATGGAGACAGGCCATTGATTAAGCAGCATAAGATTTTGGGCCAAGGAGTCTACCCTGAGGAACACCAGAGATGCCCTGGAGCCAACGTGACTGATCAACAACGATCTTCCTTTGTGCCAGGTATGACTCCAACTAATGGAATATTTTTTTCCCCTGATTCCCATTGACTCCAGCTTTGCTAGAGCTCCTTGACATCACACTCAAGTGTACCCTTGATATAAAGGGCAGTCACTCTCATCTCACCTCTGGAATTCAGTTCTGATGAGGTCAGGAGCTAAGTGGAATCAGTGAGCAGGTTATTCTTCAGCAAGTGTTTGTTGATAACACTGTTGATGAGACAGTTCATCACTTCGCTGATTGTGTGTGCGTGTGTACAGGACATATTTACGCAATTTTCCACATTGTTGGGTCAATGCCAGTATTGTAGCTGTACTAGAACATGTTGGCTAGGGGATTATCAAGTTCTCGAGCAAAGTCTTCAGTCCTATTGCTGGAATGTTGTCACAGCCTTTGCAGTATCCAGTGCCTTCTACAATTCGTTAATATCACATGGAGTGAATCGAATTGGCTACAAACCATCTGTAATGCTGGGGATCTCTGGAGGAGGCCAAAATGGAGCATCCACTTGGTCCTTCTGGTTGAAGATTACTACATATGCTTCAGCCTTTTGCACTGGTGTGTTGGGTTCCCCCATAATTGAGGATGTTGTTATTTGTGGAGTCTTCTCCTCCAATGAATTGTTGAATTGACCACTACCTTTCAAGACTAGGTGTAGCAGGGCTGCAGAGCTTCGATATGATCAGTTGGTTGTGAAATCACTCCGCAGATTCACACCTCATTTTTAGGTATGTCTGGTGCTGCTCCTGAAGCCTTCCTGCATTATCATTGAACCTAAGTTAAACTTGTGGCTTGACGCTAATGGTAGAGTGGATATGCCACACTACAAGATTACAGATTGCACTGGAGTACAGTACTGCTGTTGATGGTCCACGGTGCCACAGGGATGCCCAGTCTTAAGTTGGTAGATCTGCTTGAAGTCTATCCCATTCAAATGTGTGATAATGTCATGCAACATGAAGAAAGGTATTTCTTAATGTGAAGACGGGACTGCAACTCCACAAGGCCTGTATGGTGGTCAGTCTTACCAATACTACCATATGCAGATAAAAATGGTGGCAGGTAGATTGGTGAGAATGAGGTCAAGTATGTCTTTTCCTCGTTGGTTCCCTCACCATCTGCTGCATACCCAATCAATTCTATCTTCAATGTGGTTCTACTAAGCCACTCTTAGTGATGGACATCATGGAGGTTTAGTCACATGCAGACCACAAGATAAGGGTAGCAATTTCCTGCCCTAAATTAGTGACCAGATGGATTTTTACAGCAAATCAACAATAGTTTCATGGTCATCATTAAACTTTTAATTCCAGATTTGTATTTAATTCAAATTCCACCATCTGCCACAGTGGGATTTGAATTCAGGTCCTCAGAAATTACCTGGGTCTCTGACTACTAGTCCATCAATCATGTGACTAGGCCATTGCCTCCCCTAACTTCTTCTGGTGTGTTTAATAAGTAACGAATGGGCAAGTCAAAGATCATGCTGGTGAAGTGAGTTAAATGGCAAGTCTATCAACCACTTTATCCCTATCCAATTCCACTGTGATTTGATCCCTTACCTCTCTCCCTGCCTTTTTCCTCACTTTTGGTGGTATTGCATTACCTTGATTGGGCTTGGTACATAAATTCATTAAATGGATACATGGATGATTTAGTGTTGGTGAATAATAGATGAAAAGTACCACAGGCAATTTGAGATGGAGATAAAGAAAACAAAACAACCAATTTCTGTTATAACATAGCCTGGGAAAAAGCTGGGCAACTTGGACCACAACTTCCAAGCTTCTTAATTTAAATGCGCACATGCAGATTCCAGAAGTTGTGGCCTGGTTTACCACAAAATTAGCAAGCACTGAGTCTCAGAATTACTAACTACCAAATGCAAAATTCGGACCTCATTTGTTATAGGTTCTGACATACCCAATCGCAACATTTCTCATGAAGGTGAAAAAGGTCCAAAAGTGGGAAATAACTGGATGCAGAGCATCAATTTAAAAGTTAAAAATTTGTTTTGATCTTAATTCATTCTGCATTTAACAGTCACATTTCTCATTTTAATTTGTAAATATGACACAAGGTATTTCCACGAAGGATTAAAATCAGGGATGCTCAGAAGGTCAAAATTGGAGGAAAGAGATAAACTAGAGGCAGCAATTACAGACATTGGGAAAGCATTACTCAAGTGCAGGTCAGCACGTGCGAGAATGGTGGGTGAACATGACTTGGTATGAGTAACAAGAACAGCATTTTAGATTACTCAAGTTTGAAGTAAATGCAGATTTCTGGTTTAGTATCCAGGCAAGTTCAAATTACAGCAGCCAATAATTAGGACCAAAATAGAGTGTTAAATACAGACTTTTAAACAGCTGTCTCATTAGCTTTGGCCTATTTAGCCTGTTTTAACACCTTGGCCAAAACTCCCCTCAGATAATTGGTTTGTGAGCCATTTGAAAATAAGAAACATTTTTCCCAAAGTTATTTAAAATAACCACGCTGTATGACTCTGATTCCAATGGAAAGAGATTTTGTGAACAATTTACTGTAAAATACGCATACAAAAATTTTTGGAATGTACTGTTGATAAGACAGAACAACGTGCCAACAAGTTGTATCAAGTATTGGTCTGAAGAGTCTGCTTTTGTGCTGTATAACTATATAATTAAGTAAATAACTACAACTGAAATGAATCTAAAACAAGAAAAATATATATAACAATAATGAATTAAGACTATCTTGACCAATAATCCATTTCCCACTCTGCTGCCACCTTCATACAAAAGACTTGCTGCCATATTTGGGAAAATGAAGCAAAATGTTAGTGCACACGTGGTAGAATTGTTGCTATTTATAGCATTTAATTCATTATGACTAATTAAGGCCCTTTGAACCACACTACCAAAGTGGGGTAAACTCAAACGGTGAATACTGGAATTCTACAAGAACTAAAATTCTTACACAGCAGTGAAGTGACAGGAAGAGCTGACATAAAAGCCCAGTGTTCTAAATGAAGTATGGAGCCAATGCATACTAATCAAAAGTTAAAGACCAACAGGCCATTTAAATGGATTGAGATGTATGCATACTTAATCGCTAAATGTATGAAAAATACTTTTGGCCATTAAAAGTGGAAACAGACCTTGAATTTGCATAGCATATCTGAAAAGGTATTTTACAGCCAATGAAATGCTCTACAAGGGCAATTACTATTGTAAGTGGGAAAGGCTCAGACAATTTGCTCATATTATTTGCCCACAAACAGGTATAAAACAACTAGCCAGATAATCTGTGTAGTGATATTGGCTGAGGGATTAATATTTGTCAGAACAGCAGATAGAACACCACTATTCAAGTACTACCTTGACTTTGAAATTCTTCTAGTTTTCAGATTCCTTCACAGCCTCACCCCTCCCCATTTTTGTCAACTCCTGCTCTATAATCCACCAAGATTCAATTCACTCTAAAATTTCAATTCTGGCCTCTTAAACATCTATGAATTTAATTGCTGCAACTTTCGTGGCTGTGCCTTCAGCTGCCAAAGCCTCAAGTTCTGGATTTTTTTTCCCTTAACCTCTCAGACATTTTATATTTCCTTTCTCCTTTAAAGTGCTTCTTAAACCCCATCTCTCTAAACAAGCTTTTAGTCACTAGTCCCATCATATCCTTACTTGGTTCAGTGTGAAATTTTGTTTGATAATGCAGCTTGTAAAATGCTGTGACATTAAGGGTGCCATATAAACATGAAGACAAGCCTTTTTCATCTTCTTCTAAATAAGGAAATTAGATCTTCTGCATCCACCTGAGAAAGCAGACAGAATCTCAATTTCTCATCTAATTGGAACAGCAACACCAACAATGCAGCATTCCCTCAGCACTGCGTAGGCAGCAGTGGTATATTTGGCTTGATTTAGGTGCAGGGAGTGTTAGGAAACTTAGCATGTTGGATTGGCTGATGGATTCATGAAGAATCTTGAAATGACCAAAAATTCAACCTGTAAACTTTCGGTGCTTGAGTGAATTCCACTTTGTGCAATGCACTTAAACATGAAGGAGGGTGAAGCAAGAGGGAGAGGGTGGCTTTTTAAAAATTGAGCCATATGAAACCTTTGTGAGTCACTTTCTCATTTCTGACCATTTCACATCTTCAGCTTAATTATCCAGGAATGTTTTATCAACAGCTTTACAAATGGATTCAAATGTAGCCTACAGGTACATTTTAACTTATAGAAGGCACTGTTGTCAAATTATGAAAAAAAATTCCTCTGTCTAAAGTGGAATCGGAGTATTATATTTGAATTCTTATGTTTTAAAAAGAAAGTGTTTTAGCAAACAGACAAACTTGATAATGCCTCAACAAGTGTGAAAGAAGGTACAACTGATCAGACTGCCCACGTTAATTTCCAGACTTCCTCTTTGTCAAGTAGGAATAAGAATTTTACCAAATGGTTTAAACAGCCAATGTGTTCAAATGCCTAAAAGAGAAATTGGGAAGAAGAAAAGAAGAAAAAAATCAAATTGCACAGTGCTCTCTATGTAGCTAATAGTTATTTAAAGGCAGAGGAATGTTTAAGGATTATTGTGGGGAAATTGATGGCCTCAGAGAAGCAAACACTTGTTCAAGTGTTAGCTTGCAAATTAAATTTTGCCTGAACACAACCATTACAGAATTAAGCATAGGCAGCATCTTAATCTTAATCTGGAACGTCAGGACCTGGCCTTTGCTGGACCAGAGAAGGTCACGTGTTGTGGTTAGCACAGGAACTTTTAAACACATTTATAAAGTGCAACACAAAATTCTAAGAAAAACAAATTATTTTAGAAAAGTTAGATGATATCTTTAACTGCAAGTACAATTCAAGCCACTTTGTCAGTGATTCACGTTGCCAACAATCTATCTGCTTTACACAAGTATAGTCTGCCCAAAAGTAATGTAGGCAGCAAGGTTCTGCTTTTATATTCTATGCCCCTTCCAATAAATAACAACATTCCATTTGCCTTCCTAATCACTTGCTCTACATGTATGCTAACATTTTTATGATCCATGTACCCCCCGCCAAGGCAAGATCCCTCTCTGCCAAGTTCTGCCATCATTCCTTTTAAATAGCATGCTTCCTTTGTACATTTCCTCCCAAAATGAATCATAGTTTGTGGGTGCTGGACAGAAGAGCTTAAGCTCTATGGCAATTAAAAAGACAGAAAAAAACTCCCATGAATTCTTAACTATACCTAAATTCATTAGCACTCTACAAGAAATAAATAGAAAATAGGAAATTTACGATGCAAAACAGACTTCAACAAGATTTGGATAGGCTGGGTGGAGAAGAACAGAGCAGATGGAATATAATTGAAAGGTTAGCCACTTTGATAGGAATAGCAAAAATGCAGAGTTTTTCTTAAAGGTTAGAGATTGGGAAGTTTTGGTGCACCAAATAGTGTTCTTGTTCATATGTCACTAAAAGCCATTATGGTCCCGGCAGACAATAACACTGGATAAATCTACCACAGAGATCAGTGACTGAACAAATTCACAAGAGGCAATTCATAAAAGTATTAAAAAGGTTTATTACCCAAAAGACAAAGTCCGTGTTTCCTGAGGAAATGGGAAAAAACAATGTCATTAGCAAAGTTACAGCGTATTTGCATTTTGTACGTGCGCACTGACAGTATTTTCAGAGTGTCAGCAGACATTCTCAAAAACAAAAACACAAATTGTATTACACTATTCAAGAACTACTAAAACAATCTCATTATGTTAAAATCACATTTATCCTAGCAGAAACCTTAGGGACACTCAAACCTTATTGGTGAATCACTTCTATCATCATGCTAAGGTACAGCTATAATCGGTTTCCTTTTGGCAAATTGTAGCACATTTACTAAACGTTATTTTCTTTGGGTAATATTTTAAGAGTCTCTTGGATAGACAAAGTGCTAACTTCTGTCTCCAACAACCTTGGAGGACTTCAGCTCTGGCACCTCCACCGCCTGTGGTTTCTAGAGATCTCTTCTCACATTTCTAAGCTGATCAAGTCTTCTCCCCAGCAGTGATGGCTTGGAGACTGCAGCTATTGGTACTGAGAAGAACATTTCTCTGTATGAACCTGCTTCTGGCCTCCTCCCTCTGGAAGTCATAAAACCCAAATCAGTAAACACCTTACCAATTCTCTCTCCAGTCATTTTAGCTAACATCAAATTACTTCTTATAAATCAAACTTTGAACTCCCTGTTCAAAATGACCTTTGAAAACCATACAGGTCAGATCTTCACAGGCCTGAAAACTAAAAGCCATTTCTCCTCTACTTTAGAACCTGGAGTTCTCAAATATAAGTAATATATTATGAATATTCACAAGAAAGCTAACATGCAGGGGCAGCTAGCAACTACAAAGTACTTATATAAAACCTTGGTAAGACCACACCTGAAGCATTGTGTGCAGTTTTGGTGTTTTTACTAATGGAAGGATATACTTTCCAATGGAGAAATTGCAACAGGATTCAACAGACTAATTCTCAGAATGGCAGGATTGTCCAGGGGAGACTGGGCTGCATTCACCAGGGTTTAGAAGAATGGGAAACGATCTCATAGAAATTTACAAAATTCTTAAAGGGCTAGGCAGAGTAGATGCAGAAGAGGTATTGCCCCTGGTTTTGGAGGAGGGGTGATATAGAAACAGGAGACACAATCTCAGAATATTAGGGGCAAGCACTTAGAGCTTTGGGAGGAGGAATGCTTTAACTCAGAGGGTTTGGAAGACCAAAGATCGAGTATGTTCAAGAAAAGACATCAATCAATTTCTAGATAAATAACCTCAAGGGATGTGCGGATAGTGCATGAAAACAGCCTTCAGGTACATGATCAGCCATGGTGTGGAATGGTAAAGCAAGCCCAAGGAGCTGAATAGCCTACTCCTAAGTCCTTACTGCTGATATCATTACAACCACACTGACTTTTATGATTTCTCATCATTCCAGAAACCAACTGCATAATATGGCATTAAAATACGGCAAGCCAGTAGATTCTGAATAATTATTTCTTAGACCCTGCCAGCATCTGTACCATGATAAGTTACTCAAGTTCTGCAGCCATTGTGCACACCTTTCCTGACAGTCGTCGAATTGTCAAAGGAGATGGCTGGCAAAGCAGGTATTTACCTCATGCCACTTAATATGCAGGAAGCAGTTTGGGGGTTTGTATAATCCTGCTTCAAATATTCTAAAGTCTAGCGGCTACATGTCGCAAAAGAATGGAATTCCAAATATGTGTAAAGCAGAATACTCATACTTTATTGATTTGAACAATGTATGCACAGCTTCTGGCTTAAAGCCAGATATATTGTGACATCTGTAAGCACTTTGTTCTTTGCACCGACACTAGCAGCAGCCTAGTATTGCAGTGTTCCAATATTTGGGTGCGACAAAGTTAGGTTGGGAAAGTTAATCTGTAGGTCAGATCAGATCCAAGTGCCGAGTTGTTTTCAAATATCTGAGCTTACCAAAGACCTTGACTACATTAAGAAAGTAATTCAGTAATAAATGGGACAACGCCATACTCCACTATAATTACTAAAGTTCATTAATATTAGCTTATTACCAAATTAAGCTTGTCAGCAAAACATTGAAGTGAGACTAAAACAAATCCACAAATTTAAAATATCCAAAGAGAGACAGTTGTTGACTAAGCCATTATACTTCCCTTCTAAATGTAATTGTAAGAACATAAATCTGCTAAACTCAGGATTTGATGAGATTATGTGATTAAAGTTTTGTATGTTCAGTTTCCATATCATGAGGTATGCATATCAGCAAAGTTTACGCTTAATTGGTACTCACATGGTTAAAAGATGGTTTGACAAGTTTTTATAGTCTACACCATGAATCACTGATTAGAAAAACAGGAGGAAGCAATTCAGTTTTTAGAGCCCATTTTGCGGTTCGATTAGATTGTGGCGGATTTGAACTTCAATTCTATTTGCCTGACTTTGTTCCATTTCCTTTGATACCCGAGTTTTATATTTCCCACAAGAAAAGTATTTCTCCGCACCAAGTTATCCATTCCATTTATCATTTTAAGCACCTCAATCTGCCAAACACAAGGGAATACAAGCTACAAAATTATGCAATTGGTCATTGGTCATTATAATGTAACTTTCAAGTCCTGATATCATTCTGGCTAACCTGTGCTATACTTGTTTCAAGGTTGATATTACCGTCTTGTATTGTGGTGCACAAAACTGAAGATTCTTCCAGATGGGATCCAAACAAAACTTTCTAAAAATGAAGCATCACTTCTGAACTCTAACCCACTTGAAAAAAATGGCAGACATTTCATTGGTCTGTTGATTACTTTTTTTTGTAACTGTACATCAACTTCAAGTGATGTGTATACTGGACACAGAAAGCTCTTTGCTCCACAGTTCAATTTCTTATGAAATATTCTCCAATCAGCAATGTTAAAAGAAGTTCTATTTACAGATCACCTATGTTTTGTCCACAAAAATGACCCTGAGCTTCCAGTTGCCTACCACTTCAACGCTCCACTGTATTCCCTAGCCAACATCTGTCTTGGGCTTGCAATAGTGTTCCAACGAAGCTCAGCGCAAGCTGGAAGAACACCACCTCATTTTCCACTTGGGACTGTTGCAGCGTTCTGGACTCAATAACAAGTTAAATAATTTTAAGGCCATAGCACCTTCTCCCATCTCCTTCTCTCAACCCCCACACACCAGCTAAACAATGTAGCAGTGAGTGAAGTGTCAACAGTTAACATGATTAACCAACAGAAATTACACTACAGTTTTGTGATTCATAATTACATTTGAAAATCCTGTTCAGAAAACTTACTATAGGAGGTACTAAGTAAACATATTACAGTCTTACTTAACAAAGTTGGCTCTGAAGGCAATGCCTGCGCTTATGTATTTTCAAATAAAGTTCAGTGTAACTGTGTAATAGTGTAATTTTGAAAAATTACTTTCATTGTACAGTACTATTCAAACTTTTACTGAAAAACACAAAAACATAGTGCAAAATTAACAGCTGCAGTAAGCGATGAAATATGTGGTATGAGGTAGGCTGAAGGAACATTAAATGAGTACAACTTACCCTTGCCAAACTGGAATTAAATTTTACTGTCTGGAATTTTTGTCATAATACAAGCTTTTGTAAGTGAGTGATTCTCAGGATGTCAGCCTTGGGAAGGCTGGCATTTAGTGTCAGAGACATCTTGATGTTCAGATTGTTAAAACTATGCTAACACCTACCAGAACAACATGAGGCAAATGTACCCCAATAAGACCTTAAAAAAAAGGGATTGTTTGAATCTTCCTTTTAAAGCCTAGCAAAGGATCCGTTCTCATTATTCTTTAAACTAAATATGTATACATAATGAGTGTTATGAATTTTTATATTCTATTAGATGACAGTAATTCATGTCACATACACCTTCTGAAGCTTCATATTCAAATGGTAGTAATCCAAACTGAAATTTGAATTTAAACTTTTAAAGCACAGATAAACTGCGATATTTGAAGCTGCATGTGATTTTTCAATTATGTTAATCAACTCTGATAGATGAATTAAGCTGCCAAGTACAGAACATAGCAGCAGTTAGGCAACTCTCAAAACAGGATGGATGGCGCCTGATGTACCCTATCAATTGGAATATCATGTGAGTAGGCTCCTTGGTGAGTCACAGTACAACCACAAGAAGAAACCACAAAACCCAAGGGGAACACTGCAAGAGGCAATCAGGTATTGCTGAGATAAAAAATAAGAGCTGCAAACCTAACCTGCTGCAGCGCAGCAGTTTGTATAACTGCAAACATTTTGTTTATTATCTTTAGTCCTTATTTCTCCCTGGAAAGGTTAGAAATTGAACATTAAAATATTGGATTCGGTGAGGGATAGGATGGCTTTTTTCAATCATGTACTTGTGTACTATCAGAGTCTAAGTTTGGTATAGCTCAGGGCATAAAATGCCCTCCATACTGATGATAAACCTAATACATTTTGGTGTTTAATAGTTCTTGTATTTAAACAATTAAGCCATATATAGGTATGTGGGAATATGAAATAGCAGAGTTTAAGATATAATGGCAATCGAAGTTGGAAAAAACTGGTTGCTATGCATATGTTGTTCCCCTTTTTGGGATTAAACCAACTAACTAACTGATAATATCCAAATCTTTACATCAGCCAACAGCTCCAAAAAAACTAAAGGAGGACAGAGATTTTTCTCAAATGCTACTGATGCAAGATAATCATAAAATTCCAAAGTCTTGCATATCCACTATGGTAGAACTTGCCCAAAACAGTTTTGATCAGCTGTTGTAAAGCAATAAGTTTTTCAATATTAGTCATGTTAACCTGAAGCTAATTTCAGATCAAAAGCCAACACTTTTCCCATAAATTAGCCAGTGACTTCAGCATTTGGGTCAATGGACCTGATTTTACATATTGACTTATCCTGGTCGTTTGCAAGAGTCACAAACAATTTGCTTATAGGTGAGCACAAATCTAATGATGCTGCGCAAAGTTTTTTTTAGCCCTAATGCAGTTTTAAAGCTTTATTGATCTCAGATAGACAAGAATTGGCAACACCTAGAAGTAATCTCCTAACACATCAGAAATACACAGATGCTGATAAAAAGCATTTACACAGCATTTTTAATGTAATAAAACATGCCGACATATTTCAAAGGATCTTTATAAATCAAAATTTGACACTTAGCCACAAAGAAAGAAGTTCAGCCAAGGTTTTAAGGTCGGTCTTAAGAGGGTAAGAGAGATGCATAGATATGTTCAGGAAAGGAATTCCAGAGCTTAGAGTTTTGGCAATTGAATAAACTGGTGGAGCAATGAAAATCAGTGATGCTCAACAAGATAGAATGAGCCAAGTGCAGAGATCTCAAAGAATGAAAGGTGTAAACCCAAGACATCGACTTTCCTGCTCTTCTGATGCTGTCTGAATTGCTGTGTTCCTCCAGCTCCACACTGTAATGACTGAGAACTTTTAACTTTGGTTAACCAATGGATTGCCAGAATTTTAAAGCAGATCAGCAAGTAAGTTTTTTTTGGGAGGCGGGAATGGTGCCTGTAGAATGATATAGAGAAGATGGGTGAATGAAACTTGATTCTAGTTGGTGTTTGGATGATCTGAAGATTACAGAAGGAAGGACAGAGAGGTTGTTCAAGAGCACATTTGAATAGTCAAGTCTGAAGGCAGCAAAAGCATGGGTAATGTAAAGACAGAAGGCAATTAGATTCGAAAGAAAACCCGTTTAGAGTATTTCCTTAAATGACTGTTTCACAAAGCAATATTAACCATGGCTAATCAGTATTGTATTTCTGTAATAATCCTCCAACAGCTGTTTGCATTGCAAACTGAAGACCATGCAATGTAAAAACATTTATATCATTACAAAGAAATCTTTGCCTTTCAAGTAGGACCAACTATGTAAGAGTTTTTATACTAACACACTGGGAAAATCAAATACTGGCAATCCTTAAGCAAAACCCTGTAAAGATACTCAAATGAAATTACCAACAAAAATACCCAAAGAAAAGCTTTTTTTTTTTAAAATGAAATTGTCATTACAGATCTTACTACAAAATTCCCAAGAACATAACTCTTCAATCATTCTAGTGGCTGAAAGAACCCAGCTCCCAACCTGCGTTGGAAACTGACAAACAAATTGGTAATACTTCATTTTGCAACGAATGTAAAAATATCTTATGAATAATTTGACAAATAACACTCTCGATCAATAAATTGACAGAAGTATAGCCATTAATATTTGAACAGTTGCTGCCCTGGATAAGATACCACTGCCAATTTGTCGTTTGCTTTTGTTTAGTAATGCTGCATGTAGTATAAGCAGCATAAATGCTAGTGAAACCAACACACTGAAAGACCTTCAACTTGTCTCCAGCTTTTAGAAAACACTGTTTAAAAAGTTCTCATTTCAAATGTGTTGTGTAACACATTCTAATGAAATGTGACATTTACAAACTTAAACGGCCATTTTCTTCCCATGCTCCACTGACTTGCATGCACCAGTTAAAAAACATTCTAGTGAATGCAGCTCAAAAATCAGAATGCATAACCATACTTACAATATACAGCATAGAATCAAGCCATTCAGCCCAACCAGTCTATATTGTGTTTATGCCCATTCAAGCCTCCTTCCACTCTAAATGCTACAGCACCTTACTCATGCTATTCACAACAGCATGAGAAAGAAATGGAGGAAGGTATTAGGTTCCCCTTAAATTAATTTATACTATTCATGTCAACTGCCCCAAGTTGCATCAAGTTCACATTCTTACCACTCCCTAGGTATAGAAAGGCTCTTCAGATAAATATAACCTTGCATTTCTGATACCATGTTTATAAATTTTTCTATGCATCCTCTCCAGTTTGTCATGTTTTTTTAAATAATATGGCAAACAAAACTGTATACAGTATACCATTAAAGTTTGGTGTAACTTTGCTAACTTTCAATTCTGCTTTGCTTCATTTTTGAATAACCATATTAATCTGCAAATCTACATGAGAACATACAAGTCAGAAAGCAGTGGCTAGTCTACTCCTTGAGACTGCTCCACTATGCAGTAAGATCAGAGCTGATCTGATTTAACCTCACATCTACATTCATACCTACCCCAATACTTCAAACATTTTCTTAATAAAAATCCACCTGTGACTTTAAAATATTCAAGGACTCTTGTGACTGTGATTTTCCAAAGTGCCTCCCTCCTATTTCCGGATTTATTGGTGCTTCTGGGATGTTACTTGTATCCTCTATAGTGAAACTTTATGCAAATTATCTGTTCAGCTCAGATGCAATTTCCTTATTTTCCATTATTAATTCTCTATTCTGACGTTCTATAGGCCCAATGTTCACTGTTAGCTGTTCTTCTGTAAATATTTATAGAAACTCTAACGATGTTTTTTATACTTCATGCCCAGCTTTTACTTATACTCTAATATTTCCCACTTCATTATTTTTGGTCATTCTTTGCAGTTTTTTATATTCTGTCCATTCATCCAACCTGCCATGTCTTTATACAATTACTTGCTTTTTCTTTTACTTTATTTCTAGTTAACCACAGATGGTGGGTCTGCATCTTTGAATCCTTCTAGCTTGTTGAAATGTATCTATTCTGAAATATCCCCTTAAATGTCTGCCACTGCATTTCTATTGAACAATGCTTTGACCTAATTTGCTAATTCATTTTAACCAGCTCTGCTTTCATGCCCTCATAATTGTTCTTATTCAAATTTTTGGTTTTGCAGGCTCTGCTGGGCTGTAACGACGGTATGGCAGCCCTCCTCGAGCATCGGGCATTTGTTCTGTGCCACAATGTGGAAGGCAGAACCCCCTGCACTTGGCAGCAGCCTGTGTGCACACAGGAATCCTGGGCACCTTGCTGTAGGCAGTGCCCTCCGTCGCTCAAACTTTTAAAGTCTCAGACTCACTCCTCATACTCAAACTGAACATAAAATTCAATCATTTTATTGTCACTGCTACCTACAGGCACACTCAATATAAGATCATTAGTTAGTCCTCTCCCATTGCACAATACTAGGTCTAGAATAGCCTGTTCTGTAGTCACTTCAGAACATGCTGTTCTAAGAAGCTATCCCGAAAACATTCTATGAACTCATCTAGATGACAATTCCCCAGTCAAAATGTAGTTTAAAATTGCCAATGATTATTACCACGCCCTTCCAACAAGCTGTCAATACTTCTTCATTTATGGACAACTTTAAGGTGTAGTATCTGTTACAGGCCGTCACGACTCCCACAAAGTGACCTCTTGGTACACTATTCCTACAACAAATTTATCAATATATGTGTATTTGCACTCCCAGATCTACCCAATTCAGATTATTTTCCAGGCTATTTGAAATCTTTTTGCTGTCTTTGCCAAATACAATGACTCATAATTATGCAGTGACATTCAATTATATGTTCTGAAATTTTACATTGTAACTCAGTGCCATTTTCCTTTGTTACAATTATCTCTCAGCCAGCCCATTAATTTGATGTCAGTCACATGTTTAGAAATTGTGCTTTTGTTACTAAAGTCTAAACTGTTGATAATGTAAACACTGGTACCAGCACTGATCCTCAAGGGGACCAACTTCCTACCTTCTGCGTTTTTAATAGCTAACCTTTATTTTTACTTTAGGGTTTGGTGCAGTGGGTAGCATCTCTGTCTCTGAATTAGAAGGCCCACGCTCAATCCCACTCTAGGATGTGATAGCCAAGGAAGGTGCATTCATAATGTAGACAAACAGATCAAGTATCAAGTTCCAACAGACAAATGGCAGACAGCAAGAATGGGAGAGATTCTTGGACTGCCACATGATGAAAAGAAAGCTGGAGCATCTACCTATATTATTCATCGTTCCAGATTAGAACACGTAAGTGTATGTTGCCACAGCAACTGTCTCCTTGGGGTTGGCTCAGACTGGTGCCAGCAGGGATAAATTGAGTATATAGCTCCATGTTTTACTTATGATGGAGTTTTGTGGTGCTGTGGTTCAGGCTTGCTCTGAAAGCGAGTCCTACCTACTGTTCCCTGTCTTTCAGCCAGCCAGCTATCCATTCTGATCACCATACACATTAAACTGCAAACATATGATTCAGGCCAAGTAGGCTACAGGGTCCCTTGAGCCTGCTCTACTATTCAATCTGATTACGGCTAGTATGATTACTCCATATTCCTAACTCTCCCCAATAACTTTTCAATCTCTTGCTTACCGAGAGTCAATCTCCCGACCTCTCCTTTAAAAATATTAAGGGATTCTTCTTCTCCAAATGATGGTGGAAGCAGAGTTCCAAAGACTATGACCCTCAGTGAGAAAAAGACCCTCATCTGTCTTAAATGGGCAACCACCTTATTTCTAAACAGTGACATCCCAGTTCTAGATTCTCCCACAATAAGAAATTTCTTCTCTACATCCAGACCTCTCAGGACCTTTTATGTTTCAATCAAAGCATACATTACTCTTCTGAACACTAGCAGATACTAACCTTGCCTGTTCAGTCTTTTCTCATAAGTCAACCCATCCATTCCAAGTATTAGTTTACTCTGAATGGCTCCCAATAAATATACATCTTTCCAAACTCCATTTGATCTCAGCAGTGCCGTGTACAACTAAAGCATAACCTCCCTACTTTTGCATTCAATTTCCTTTGTGAATGATTAAATTCTATTAGCTTTCCAAATTACTTGCTGAGCATGCATTATGTCCTTGGACATGAATCACAAAGTTATTCAGATAAACTCTGCCATCTCTCACCATTTAGATCATATGCTTTTTAATTTTTCTACCAAAATGGACAATTTCATACTTTGCCACATTGCACTTAACTTTTCAGATCTTTGCCCTCCTATCTATATATCTATACTGTGCTCTTCATGTGTCACTATTCTTCCCATCTCTAAATCATCAGCAAATTTAGCCACCAAACCTTCGATCACTTCAGCCAAATCATTTATATAAATTGTAAAACTTTGAGGCCCCAGTGCCAGCCAGCCTGAAAAAAGACACACTTATTCCTGCTTCCTGTTAGCCAGCCAATCTTCTACCTACACCAATATGCTGCTCACTGAATGATGAGACAAGTTCTGGTTTAAAGATGGTTTTCTATTTTCTTTTTCAGTTGGGAATCAGGTATGCTTCCTATCATCAATGTTAAACTATAGTTTAGTTAACTAATGTTATGTCTGTGGAAACAAGAACACAAATTGCTGGAAAAGCTCAGCAGCTCTGGCAGCATCTGTGGTGAGAAATCAGAGTTAACACTGTGGGTTGGGTGGCCCTTCCTCAGAACTGGTCTGTAGAATCCTGCTCATGTGCTAGTACCCATCTTAACTGCAGTTAGAACGTTAGCAATCTACCAGCTTCTATCACATTATTAAATATTTATAGTGTCTCTAGTATCTCTTACATAGATGATGTTAAATTGTGCAGATAAAAGCCTTCTGGACCAGGTATTTTCTTTCATTTTAGTTTCTTTTGCTTATTTCATATTCTAATATCATACCCCCATCCTCTGATCCATCTCCCTGATAAACACTGATTCATCAATGGTGCCTCATTAGATTGTTCTTGATTTTTGACAGAATACATTTTTCCTAGATTTTTAACAATGCTTGAAATGTCTTTCACTGATGTTGTAGATCATTGTTTGCCAATGTTGTCACAATTTTTGCTTTTCCCAATCTACCTCCAGCCATTTAAAAATCTGCTTTTGTCCAATCTATTCCACTGATTAAGTCTTGTATAAGAAGCTGTTAGAAAGCCCTTTTTCAAAACCAATTCTACAAAATAGAACATTCTACATCATTGTATAAAGTTAGAAAACACTGCCATTTACAGCATTCTGGTAAGTACCAGTAATATAAGAAACACTTTGAATGAAACGTTATTCTCCTGGTTAAATAAATCAAGGATTACAAACATTATTTTGAAATTTTGAAGTCAAACTATTTACCATTAAATTACATTGATTATTTTTTTCTGATATTAATTAATGATTGCAATTTCTGGATTCTTTCATCACTTGACCACTATCCCAGAAGTAATGTACAAATTACAAACTTTTATCCTGAGTTCAACACTTTTCCATGCAAATTACATTGCCAAACTTTAAATAGATCACAGCTATCTCTACTTGAGTTTACAAACTAATGTAAAATAAACAGAGTTCCACATCAGCAGCAATCTGCAAGTAAACAGGCAGATCCAGAAAGTTTCGTATTCATATTGGAGTCCAACGCCACTTGGAAACCAAACTCTAGCCATCTTAAACATGACAGACATTCATGCAATTTTCAGTGTGATTTACCCATTCATTAATTTAAATAGTTTTAATAGAGATTTTCATATGTTTTTATAAAGCTTAAAACACCCAGCAATATTCTGCACATTGCATTTTGACACTCTACTTTCTCAATCGCCCTTTAGTTTTTCATCACATCACTGAAATCAATAATTATGTGAATGATTTGCCCATCACACAACTAAAATTTGAATACATCTCCCTGTAGCTGTTCTCTCCTAAAACATTCTACAAGTGTAAGAGTCTGAAACACACAGTCTCAGTGTCGATTAACGATTCAACCTTCTTTTGACAAGGCATGTTTCCGATACGTCAAACACACCCTGTGACACAGTCAACACAGACGATACATTGCTACATACATATTATTGGCACAAGCAATGATCAGTGAGAATTTGTTTTGGCAACTTAAATCACATAGCTGTCAGCAAATTCTGCAAAAGCCGTGGTAGAAGGATTAGCAGGGTGACTTGATAAAGCATCCTGATACCACACAATCATGCCTCTGTTACATATGCATATATAACGAGGAAGGTTCTCTTCTGCACTTCAAAAGATTATTCTTGGAAATTTCATAGAAATTGAAATTGAATAATAAAAACAGCACAACAACCTGACATATATTTAAACTTGTCTAACCTCAAATTATGTTTAGTCAACAGGCGAGTGGATAATACACTACCCGAATTTTCAAACCGAGAATTCTCTCAACTACATCCTCTTCGGTATCATAAAAGTTCAGTTGTGAGAGCAGGATAAGCAAATGTGTAAAGCAATTAAATAAAAGCAAAGTACTGAGAATGTTAGGGATTCGAAATAAAAATAGAAAGTGCTTGAGAAACTTATCAAAACTGGCGACATCAGAGGAGAGAGAAAGAGAGTTAACATTTAGAGTCCAATATGACTCATCTTCAGACAGGTTTCAAAGAATTATATTGGACTTGAAACATTAAGTCAGTTTTTCTCCCTCCATAGAAGTCACCAGATTTGCTAAGGTTCTCCAGCACTTTCCATATTCGAAGTGAAAAAGCAAAGCACTTTGCCTTATTTTTTCCCAATAAGGAAAGCGTTTCTTCTGCACAACATAAACTGAATTAAATTGAACACATAGTCCTTTTAGCCACTTATTTCTGATCAGTAGGTGGACCTCCCTATTGCCAACGGTTGCCACTTGGTTTATGACAATCTTTAGCCACCTGTCACAGATAGAACCAAATTCCCATAATATACTTCGAAAGTCATCCTACCCCAGTTATTCTCCATACTTCATCATTATGGTAATATGTATTATATAGTATGCCTACTGACAGGTAAAACATTAAACTGACGATGTCAGATTATAATCTTCCTCATTTCCTTGATATAGAATAAATAACTTATTACGCAAGGGAAGCAAACTAGTAATACCCCTACCACAGTTGCACACTACAGAAGACAATTGTTCTTTTCCCTGCCCCAACACATTGAACAGGCCTGCAAATAAAGCCATTGTCCAGCGCCTTTTTTACAAGCTCTACTTCTCGTCTCTTAGTATCTTGAATTGACTTTTACAAGCCACCAGCTCCCCATTCACTAGCCTCTTCCTCTTACTGCATCTTCACATCAGCAGTGTCTGAGGATGCAAGTATCGACATCAACAAATTCAGTCCAAGTATGAGGAAGACCTTGGGGGCTACATTCAACTCACTGTTTAGGCCTAAAGATGGCACTGTAGCTCAAGCAGCTGCTGTGGTGAAGTTGGAAAAGAAATCTATACACAAAGGGCAGTTTTGAAATGTCTTCCACAAATTGTAGTTGATGTTAGATCAATTGTTAACTTTAAAATCCAAGACAGGCCTTTGATGAAAGGTATTAAGACGCACAGGGAAACAGAACTTGAATTGAACTGTCAATCATTCATGATCAAATTGAATAGCAGAACAAGTTGGAAGTGATAAATGACGTACTCCCGTAAATATTCCTTTCTATCTTTACAATCAAGTTGAAAAAATTCCCCAGTGTGTCATAAATTAGACATATAAAGGTACACAGATCCCCGTTTAAATGGCAGTGTCCATTCTTTCCTTTGTGGTGGTTGTCTGTTACATTATGAATGCTGCCTTTCAGTCTTGAGGGCACATTAAAGTAATGTCTTTAAAGCACAATATGTCTGCATTTTGACATCAATTAGCAGTCTAAACAAAAACTTCAGAGGTTTGGTTATGATTTCAGCAAAGCCCAGTTTACAATGTTCTAACAATAAACACAAATATAACAAATATAGTACGGTCACAATAAGGAAGTAAAATTATGTGGAAAATTGACTAAAATTTTCTGTTTTTATTTTCAATTGAAGACGTCTTGACAGAAGTTGCACCTAGGGATGGTGGACAATCCTACTGTTGAAATAGGCCTGAATTTTGAAGCAGTGGTAACCCATAAAACCTTCAGTGTCCATTATCATTAATCCCTCAAAACCAACAGCAGCTTCCTGGAATCTGCTAACGTATAGTTAAAGGCAAAATTCCATGGACTACTGACAGTGATTTCATGATTCCCTACAAATGGTTTGCTGTGGAAGCACCCACAGATCACAACCAATTAGAAATTATTGAACTGACAAGAAATTGTTCTTTTACGCTTTTAGTTTTGCTGTGAAGACTTGAGAAAAAGTCATACTTTGCTGAATGAGGTGTAACTGGGTTGATAACTATTGCTGAAAATAATTACATCTGTGTAATGTCAAATGGCTCCATTAAGAACTTTCTTATAAAAAATATTTAACAAAAAATGTTTAAAATATGATGTTCTGCTGCTACTATAATCCTACATGTATGTCCACATCATTTATGTCATCCCTCTGTAAGACTTAATCAAACGGAAGGATAATCAGTGCATTTTACTCCCCAAGCCTAATTTGCTGTTGTTGAGAATACTTGAATGTGATTGGCTGTTCACTCTGCTTAATGATATTACATTTGCTGGAGCCTGGAGATTGCCTTCAGTTGGCATCAGATTCAATGTGGTGTTGGGAAATGGGAAATCCTCACAACAAAGATAGCTGGATATTTATGTGTAGCTTTCTTCACAGTCAGACACTCAGAATCTGGGCCACAATTGGTGAAACACATTCCAAGCTATAGGAAATATATAACTTGCAGTTGAGTTAGGACTTTTATTTTACATGAAGTAGGAAGTAATATAAAATAACTCAATAGATTTCTCAACCCTTATCATGTTGTGCTTGTAAGATTGTCACAATTGGTTCCTAACAACATCCAAATATTCTTGTGGCCTTGGGCTCTGATTATTGTAGTAAAATTTTCATAGTCACAAAACTAAGGAACACACGAAGAATAATCAGATATGCACAAAATATACTGCGACTTGCAAATTAGTGACATGCAGTAAACCACCTGAAACAAAACCACACATTCCTGCAAACAGGCTTTAAGATTCTAGGAATTTGAAAGCAAAATTCCTAGCCTGCCCCCACACCAAAAATCAGATAGGACTTAAAAACTTTTACAGATCCAAATGCCTAACTTTTAGAAACCTCAGTAATAACAGGCAGTTTAAGATTAAAATTGACTGCTCCCTGGACCATGCTTGAACATTGAATTAAAAAGAGGCTGAACCTGTAAGCCAAAATTCAGACTTAGAAGCTGTACAATCTTATTTAATGAGATTTTAAGATTATGCTGGGTCACAAGGATCACCGAATCCAGAGGCTTAGATTAATGATATGGTTCAAATTCTACCACGATATCTGGCAAATTTAAATTCAACTAATTAAATAAAGCTGGAATAAAGATCTAGCATCAGTAACAATGATGATGACTGTCATAATAATGTATGTGGTTCACTAAAGTCCTGTGGGGAAGTGGAAATGAAATCTACGTCTTTACCCAATTTGTGTGACTCCAGTCCCACAATGCGGTTGGCTTTTAACTGTTCTCTAAAATGGACCAACAAACCACCAACATGCATTCAAGGAGCTGGCAAACCACCCCACCTTCCCACCACAGTGAGAGATAGGCAATAAATTCTCATTTTAGCACATCCTGGAACTTCAAACAAAAATGACTGCATATTCAACAACAGTGCCTAAACTACAAAAAATATTCATCTGTGAAGCACTTTGTGGAATGGTCTAAGAAAATTAAAAGCCTTATTTAAACTTAAATCTAGATCTGTTTAGAAACTCAGAGGGATGGGAAGGGAACAAGGACAATTGGCGCACAAGATAAAAAGATATGTACTGTATTTTCAGTGCAAGCCAATTCGATATCAGCAAATCAGTAAAGGAGAAATATGCTGGACACTTTATTCCAAGAGGCAGTCATACTTAGGAAAGGGTCTTCAGATTTGTCTGGTGGTCAGGGACAGGATCATGAGGCTGCAGATGAGACTGTTTCTTAGAATAGCTCATTCTAGAACCAACTAGACAGCAGGTTGTATTCAGTTCTGAAGAAAGATCACTAGAACCAAAACATTAACTCTGCCTTCTCTCCACGGATGCTGTCCGATCTGCTGAGTTTTTTCCAGCAATTTCTGTTATTTTTTTAGGTTATACTAAACTTTGTTTTGTGCAATGAGACAGGATTAATTCACAACTCAGAGTAAAGATACCTCTAAGCAGCAGTAATTACATGTTTTACTTTTACATTCAGTTTGAACAGGAGAACAGTGGGTCTTTAGTATCTTGGAGCAATTATATTGGCATGAAAGCTGACCAAGCTAAAATTAACTGGGATGCAAGGCTACGGGTAATACAGTAGTGGTGGCAGACATTTAGAGATATTTCAGAATACTCAGAAAAGGTATATTATACTATGAATAAAAATTCCAAGGGGAGTATCCACTATCCACGAAAAACAAAGATTTTAATGAAAATGTGAAACTTAGGGAAATTGCACAAAGTTGAGTATCAAGAATGACAGAATGACTTGAACATTAATCAGAAGAATTAAATTAGGAGTACCAGAAGAAACTAGTTGGATACTTAAAAAAAATGGAACAGTGAACGTCTTGACAGATATTTGATAAGGTGCTAAATTAAAGATTATTGCAGAAAGAAGTACATGGTTTAGGTGGTAACACATCAGCATGGATAGAAAACTGACTGGGTAGCTGAAAACAGTATGCGTAGTCTAGTATTTTTCCAATTGGCACTAAGTCACAGTGGTGTCCTGTAGAGGTCAATGCTTGGGCCTCAGCATTCTGCAATTTAGATCAATGATCTAGATGACAGGAGTGAAGGCATGGCAGCTAAATTTGAAGATGAAACAAAGATAGGTAGGAAAGGTTGATGAAAAAGAGAAAACGAGGTTTCAAACCAAGATAGGTTGAGTGGATGAAAATCTGACAAATGGAGTATAATGTAGGGAAATATTCTTGAATAGCAATATAAAAAAGCAAAGTATTATTTAAATGGAATGACTGCAGAATTCAGAGGTATCTAAGTGTTCTATTCCAGCAGTCATAAAACATTGGTATGAAAGTACAAAAAGTAATTAAGACTAGTAAAATGCTATCTTCTATTATGAGAGGAACCCAACATAAAAGTAAGGATGATACATGTCAGTTATACATGACAATGATGAGACTATGTCTCGAACACTGCATGCAGTTCTGGCTTCCTTATTTAAAGATGTAAGTGCTTTGGAGCTGCTTCAATATTTACTATTGAGACCTGGAATGAGTTTGTATCTTATGAAGAAAAATTGGGCTGGAGTTTGGAGGGTGAGGGTGACTTAATTGAAAGATACAAGACCTGAAATGCTTTGACCAACACTGATGTGCAAGTGGTGTTTCCTCCTGTAGACAAGTCTAGAACTAGGGGCATTCTTAAGATTAAGGACTACTCTTTCAGGTCCAAGATGAGGTGAATTATTTTTCTTTCAGTGAGGTGAGCAACTTTGGAATAGTGAATTTTTTTTAAAAAGACAGGGATAGATCAATTCCCTATCATAATAAAAACTTAACGTTATCAGGAGTAGATGGGATTGTGGAATTCAAAATAAACTGATCGACAATGATCCTACCAAATGGCTGAGCAGACAAGTTGCTGAATGGTCGACTTCTGTTCCTGATTCAGATATTCGTAAATGAACAATATTTTCAAATAACATAAAATAAAGTATATGCCACAGGACTGGGTAACGGGGTGCCATTTGGAAGTCCCAGTTCACATCTGGATGACAAAACCAAATTGTTTCTTTTCTCTTGGTTGTTAGAATTACTATATTTATGAGAACTTTAAATTTCCATAAATCAATGGTGCTTAAATTCTCTAATAAAAAGCACACATCTCTATAACGACGTCTGAAATACTTTTTGAACAAAATGAGACAGGTTAGTGATTGAGCGGGAGACTCAGAGTTAGAGAGATGTACATTGTGGAAAATAGATCCTTTGGTCCAACTTTTTCATGCCAACCAGATATCTAGTCCCATTTGCCAACGTTTGGCTCATGTCCTGCTAAACCCTTCCCATTCACATACCCATCCAAATGCTCTTTAAAAGTTAGAAATTGTACCAGCCTCCACCACGTCCTCTGGCAGCTCATTCCATACATTCACCACCCTCAATGTGACAAAGTTGCCCCTTAGGTCCCTTTCAAATCTTTCCCCTCTCACTTTAAACCTACGCCCTCTAGTTTTGGACTCCCCTACCCTGGGGAAATTACTTGACAATTTACCCTATCCATGCCCCTCGTGATTTTACAAACCTCTATAAGTTCACCCCTCAGCCTCCGACGCTGCAAAGAAAATAGCTCCAGCCTATTCAGCCCTCCTTATAGATCAAACCCTCCAACCCTGGCAACATCCTTGTAAATCTTTCCAGAACCCTTTCAAGTTTAACAACGGCATTTTCAGTGGCAGCAGCGCGAGCCAGAATGTCAACGGGAAGGTAAGGTTGTTTTTTTTTTCTCCAGTATAAAAACTTACCTCATGCAGCAGAGGCCCTCTTGGTTTCAGCGGCAGCAGAGCGAGCCAGAGTGTCGACGGGAAGGTAAGGTTGTTTTTTTTCTCCAGTATAAAAACTTACCTCGTGCAGCAGAAGCCCTCTTGTTTTCAGCGGCGGGTGTGTGGACAGAACGCGAGCCAGGAAGGAATGATATATTCGGGCATTGGCTAAACCCAAAACACAACATGTGTAGTGTCTCCCATCCATCCTCCTCCTCCTCTAACCAAAAAAAAAAGACTGTGTGGAGGGCCGGTAAGGTAAGGCTTTTTTTTTATTCCTCTGGAAATCTACAGTAGAGGGAATGGAAGCTAGGGCAGTTGCATGCTCCTCTTGCAGGATGTGGGAGGTAAGGGTCACTGCTAGTGTCCCTCTGACTTCACCTGCGAGAAGTGCACCCAACTCCAGCTCCTCAAAAACCACGTTAGGGAACTGGAGCTGGAGCTGGAGCTGGACGAACTCCGGATCATTCGGGAGGCTGAGGGGGTGATAGAGAGGAGTTGTAGGGAGGTGGTCACACCCAAGGTACAGGAAAAAGGTAGCTGTGTGACTGTCAGGTAGGGGAAAGGGGATAGGCAGACAGTGCAGGGATCCCCTGTGGCCGTTCCCCTCAATAATAAGGATACCGTTTTGGATACTGTTGGTGGGGGGGAACCTACCAGGGGAAGGCCATAGCAGACAGGTCTGTGGCACTGAGCCTGGCCCTGTGGTACAGAAGGGAAGGGGGGAGAATAGGTGAGCAACTGTAGTGGGGGATTCGATAGTAAGAGGCACAGACAGGCGGTTCTGTGGACGCGAACGAGATGAATGGATGGTACGTTGCCTCCCGGGTGCCAGGGTCCGTGATGTCTCGGATCGTGTCTTCAAGATCCTTAAGGGGGAGGGTGAGCAACCAGCAGTCATGGTACACATCGGTACCAATGACATAGGTAGAAAAAGGACTGAGAATGTGAAAAATGAGTACAGGGAATTAGGTTGGAAGCTGAAGTCCAGGACAAACAGGGTAGTTATCTCTGGATTACTACCAGTGCCACGTGATAACGAGGTAAGAAATAGGGAGAGAGTGCAGCTAAGCACGTGGCTACAGGGCTGGTGTAGGAGGGAGGGCTTCCATTATGTGGATAATTGGAGCACATTATGGGGAAGGTGGGACCTGTACAGTAAGGATGGGGTTGCACCCGAACCGGAAATGCACAAATATCCTGGGAGGGAGGTTTGTTCAAGCTATATGGGATGGTTTAAACTAGATTGGCAGGGGGTGGGGAACTGGATTTATAACTCAGAGGATGAGGTATTCAGCCTTCCAACGGACACAACAGGGTGTTTATAAAGAAATGCGGTCGATGGAGCGTAATTGTGGACACAGAGATGGTTTGAGGTGTGTATAGTTCAATGCTAGAAGTATCAGAAATAAGACGGATGAACTTAAAGCATGGGTCAGTGCTTGGAACTACGATGTTATGGCCATTACAGAAACTTGGGTAACTCGGAGAGGAATGGTTGTTGGAAGTTCCGGAACTTAGATGCTTTAAAAGAAATAGGGAGAGTGGAAAAAGGGTTGGGGGAGTGGCATTGCAGCTACTGAAAGGCAGTTCGAGAATGATATGTCTACAGAGTCAGTTTGGGTTGAGGTCCACAACAAGAAAGGAGAAGCCACTTTGTTGGGGTTTTATTTTTTTTACAGACCCCCTTATAGTTGCAGAGAAGTAGAGGAGCGGATTGGGAGGCAGATACTGGAAAGGTGCATAAGTCACAGGGTTGTAGTCATGGGTGACTTCAACTTTCCAAACACTGATTGGAAACATTTTCGTTGTAATAGTTTAGATGGAGTGGATTTTGTCCAGTGCATTCTGGAAGGATTCCTGACACAGTATGTAGACAGACCAACACGAGGAGAGGCTACTTTGGATTTGGTGCTTGGCAATGAACCGGGCCAAGTGTTAGACCTGTTGGTAGGAGAGCATTTTGGCAGTAGCGATCATAACTCTGTTACTTTTACAATAGTCATGGAAAAGGATAGGTACATACAGCAGGGTAAGGTTTATAATTGGGGGACAGGTAATTACAATTCTGTTAGGCAAGAAATGGGTAACATAAATTGGGAGCAGATGCTGTCAGGGAAGAGCACTATAGAACTGTGGAGATTGTTTAAGGAATGCATACTGCGTGTGCTCGAAATGTTTGTCCTTAGCAGGCAGGGAAGATACGGTCGAGTGAGGGAGCCTTGGTTCTCAAGAGAGGTCGAACGTCTGGTTAAGAGGAAGAAGGATGCTTATGTAAGGTTTAGGAAACAAGGAAAGGAAAAGGCTCTAGAGGGATACAAGTTATCCAGGAAGGAGCTGAAGAAAGAGCTATAAGGGGGCATGAGAAAACCTTGGCAGATAGAATCAAGGAAAACTCCAAGCCTTTTTACATGTACGTGAGGAATAAGAGAATGACCAGAGAAAGGGTAGGGTCGATCAAGGATCGTAAAGGGAATTTGTGCACGGAGCCTAAAGAGATAGGAGAGGTCCTTAAAGAATACTTTTCTTCGGTATTCACAACTCAGGGGGACCTAGTTGTAGAGGAGGACAGTGTGAAACAGGCTGGTCGGCTAGAGGAAGTGGATGTTAGCAAGGAAGATGTGCTAGGAATTTTGAGGAAGTTGAAGATAGATAAGTCCTCCGGGCCTGATGGGATTTATCCAAGGATTCTATGGGAAGCTAGGGAAGAGATCGCAGGGCCTTTGGCAATGATCTTTTCGTCCTCACTGTCCATGGGTATAGTGCCAGAAGATTGGAGAGAGGCAAACGTCATTCCCTTGTTCAAAAAAGGGAATAGGGATAACCCCGGAAATTATAGGCCAGTTAGTCTTACATCAGTGGTGGGCAAATTATTGGAAAGGGCTCTGAGAGATAGGATTTATGATCACTTGGAAAGGCACAGTTTGATTTGTGATAGTTAGCATGGATTTGTGAGGGGTAAATCATGCCTCACAAACCTTATCGAATTCTTTGAAGAGGTGACCAAACACGTGGATGAAGGTAGAGCAGTGGATGTGATATACACGGATTTAAGTCAGGCTTTTGATAAGGTTCCCCATGGTAGGCTCATGCAGAAGGTAAGGAGGCATGGGATGGGGGAAATGTGGCAGATTGGATTCAGAATTGGCTGACCCTTAGAAGACAAAGGGTGGTAGCGGTCAGAAAATATTCAACATGGTGCTCAGTTACGAGTGGTGTACCACAAGGATCTGTCCTGGGTCCTCTTCTACTTGTGACTTTTGTAAATGATTCGGATAAAGGAGTGGAAGGGTGGATTAGCAAGTTCGCGGACGATACGAAGGTTGTGGACAGTGCGGAGGGCTGTTCTAGGTTACAAAGGGACATTGATAGGATACAGAGCTGGGCTGAGAAGTGGCACATGGAGTTTAACCCTGAAAAGTGTGAGGTGATTCATTTTGGAAGGACAAACGTGAAAGCAGAATACAGGGTTAACGGAAAGATTCTTGGCAGTGTGGAGGAGCAGAGGGATCTTGGGGTTCATGTTCACAGTTCCCTGAAAGCTGCCACCCAGGTGGATAGAGTTGTTAAGAAGGCGTATGGTGTGTTAGCTTTCATTAATAGAGGGATTGAGTTCAAGAGCCGTGAAGTTATGCTCCAGCTATACAAAACCCTGGTTCGGCCACATCTGGAGTGTTGTGTCCAGTTCTGGTCGCCTCATTACAGGAAAGATGTGGAGGCGTTGGAAAAGGTGCAGAGGAGATTTACCAGGATGTTGCCTGGAATGGAGGGAAGGTCTTACGAGGAAAGGTTGAGAGATCTAGGGCTTTTCTCTTTAGAACGATGAAGGATGACAGGTGACTTGATAGAGGTGTACAAAATGATCAGAGGTAGAGATAGAGTAGACAGCCAGAGACTTTTTCCCTAGGGTGGAGGTAGCTATTACGAGGGGGCATAGTTTTAAAGTGAGTGGAGATAGATATAGGGGAGACGTCAGAGGCAGGTTCTTTACTTAGAGAGTGGTAGGGCGTGGAATGCATTGCCGGAGAGAGTAGTGGAGTCGGCCTCATGAGGGGCATTTAAGCGGCTATTAGATAGACATATGGATGATAGTATAAGATAGGGGTGGAGGTTAGATAGACCTTAGGATGAGGGTAAAAGTTCGGCACAACATCATGGGCCGAAGGGCCTGTATTGTGCTGTACTGTTCTATGTTCTGTGTTCTAACATCCTTCCTACAGCAAGGAGACCAGAGTTTATTGCAGTATTCCAAAACTGGCCTAACCAATGTCCTGTACAGCTGCAACATGACTTCCCAACTCCTACACTCAATGCAATGACCAATAAAGGAAAGCATTCCAAACACCTTCTTCACTATCCTATCTACCTGTGATTCCACTTTCAAGGAACTATGAACCTGCATTCCAAGGTGCCTTTGTTCAGCAACACTCCCCAGGACTTTACCATTTAGTGTATATATCCTGCCCTGATTTGCCCTACCAAAATATAGCACCTCACATTTATCTAGATTAAACTCCATCTGCCACTCCTCGGCCCATCGGCCCATCTGATTAAGGTCTCGTTGTACTGTGAGGTGACCTTCTTCGCTGTCCATTACACCAGCAATTTTGGTGTCATCTGCAAATTTACTAACCATTCCTCCTATATTCACATCCAAATCATTTATATAGATGACAAAAAGCAATGGACACAACACCAAGCCCACTGGTCACTTGCTTCCAGACTGAAAATCAACCCTCCATCCCCACCCTCTGTCTCCTACCTTCTAGCCAATTTTGTGTCCAAATGGCTACTTCCCCCAGTATTCCCTGTAATCTTAACTTGTTAACCAGTCTACTACGTGGAACCTTGTTGAACACTTTACTGAAGTCCAACGTCTACTGCTCTGCCGTCGTCAATCCACTTCGTCACTTCTTCAAAAAACTCAATCGAGTTAGTGAGACACAATTTCCCATGCGCACTGTCCCTAATTGGTCCTTGCCTTTCCAAATATACGTAAATCCTGTCCCTTAGAATTCCCTCCAACGATATGCCCACCACCAATGTCAGGCTCATTGGTTATAGTTCCCTGGCTTTTTCTTACCACATTTCTTAAATAGTGGTACCACATTAGCCAACCTCCAGGCATCCGGCACCTCACCTGTGTGTTTCAATGATACAAATACCTCAGTAAGGGGCCCAACAATCACTTCCCTAGCTTCGCAGAAAGTCCTAGGGTACACCTGATCTGGTCCAAGGGAATTTATCCACCTTTGTGCATTTTTAAGACGTCCAGCACCTCTTTCTGTAATATGGATAGTTCTCAAGATGACGCTATTTATTTCCCCAAGTTCTCTAGCTACCATATTCTTCTCCACAATAAACACTAATGCAAAATATTTGTTTAGTATCTCACCCAACTCCTGTGGTTCCACACATAGGCAGCCTTGCTGATCTTTAAGGGGCCCTATTCTCTCCCTCCAATTTAGAACTGTCACTTTTAGATCAGGTCTATCCTTTTCCATAAGGATTTTAAAACTAATAGAATTATGATCACTTGTACTAGAGGACAGCCAGAGACAGACTCAAACCCAAATAAACTCAACTGAGAGAGAAGTCAATCGTGGAAAACAAAAGGGGCACAGAACTAAAAAGTCATGAGCATAGCATTTTTCAAGAATTAAATGAAGCAAGATTCTGAGTAAGAAAAGAAACCTTCCCTTACAATTAAAAGCAGGCAGCAAAACAGACATACTGAAGTTTAATTAGAACTGTTTCTTCATCATGGATGGTGCAGATAACTGAGAAGGCAAAGGTTTGAACAACATCCTCAAAACTGTTAATCTTTTGTATTAAAATTTTTCCTTTTTAAAATTTAAAATTTAAAATTAATCTTTTTAATTAAAATTTAATTAAACAATAAATAAAAAAGGCAAAAAGACAGACTTGTGGGATAAATTGCCAAAATAAAGAAATGCACCTATTAAAACAATCTTCCTGTATTTACTTCTTAACACTTTGGCTGCTACAGTCCAGTAAAAAAATTCTAAACCTTTTACAAAAAGTACACTACAGGCAAAGTATGGAAGAATCATTTTGTTACTTGTTAAGAATTCTTCTACATTGATCCTTAAAAACCAGTATTACTGCTCAGGACTTTGAAGCCAGAATGGACCCTTGGATCTAATAGCACAGCCATATTCCTCTAGTGACAACTGAAAATGCTGCAAATAATGCTGGTGAAAATTTATCCCCACCACTCCAAACAATTGAGTGTAACTGTATAAAACTACAAACGGATGTTCATTTTATTCTTCTACAGCACTTCTAATCATGCATTCACTCTGCCACAAACTGATGAATGAAGCTTCAGAGCATTTTGTTTCACAAGGTGAAGTCCTTTGTGTCTCCATTACAAGGCGGGATCCCACACAGCTTCAAGATGTTCAGATTCCTTACAATGAAAAACATCTTTTCTGACCTTCCTCTACCTGTTATCTTGACAATTTTCACTTGAGAATTTTGGTCCCTGCTGTATTTTAAAATGCCATTCAAAAATCAGCTGGTGGCAACCTGGATAATTAGTCTCTCCATGTGTTGGCTATCCCTTCTCCAGTCATGCTCAGTGGAATTCTATTCTTAACTTGCACAAGCATTGCCAGAACGCATTAAATTTCACCCAAGTAATGTGAATCACAGCAAGGCTGCATCAGGGTTTATTCATCTAGATTAAAAGTGGTTCATAATGGAAACATTGCTAATGCAAGAGAACTTCTTACAAGAATCATAGATTTTCACAGATAGGAGGCCATTTGAGCTATTATGGCAGTTTGAAACAGCTCACGTGACCAGTTCCATTAATACAGGTATTTGATTGTAAAGTACATCACCAGTGACTCTGCCTGTCAATATTACTTTTCTTATCGTTTTCTGGCTCACAATTCTTTACCAAAGATGAGGGCTTCCATTACCTCATGGAGAAGCTGTAGGGTTGCATCCCATATATAAATATTACTTTCCAAAAACACACATTTTGAACAAGACAAATACCTTATTTCTGAAATGCTATGAATCTTTGTGTAGGTGGCACCTGCATAAGAAGTTAAATACAAAAACTCTAATATTATGGTCAATCATCATTAAAACAAACCTAGAAAAGTAAACAAATGGTGCACTTCAAAGGAGACTGGGCATTTCACCTTTTTAAAATTTAAGGAAGAAAAATGTTCATTGCAAAGGAAAATAAAATTGATTTTTAATTTGAAAATTAAGAATTTCACTTTGCTCAAAGTGGAAGTTTCTACTGAAGCCTGGAAAACAGAATTCAATATCGGGAGAGGCAGAGAAAAGCACGACTTCAAGTATTATATTTCGGATACTGGTTATGATTCACCACAGGGCAAGGCAAGAGACTGATAATCATATTGCATCACTTGAGAGTTGGCTTAGTCTGTTTCTCTCTTTCTTGTAGACCTTTGATACTCTGTATGTGAACTATGTACCTGTCTGGTCCAACTCCCAAGTGATACAGCATGAGTTGTTAATCTTTTGTTCTGCCCTGTGGTGAATCATCACCACCACCCAATTACAAGATTAAGGTTTCTATAACAGGAAAAATATTTTGAAGCATCAGCTTAACAGAAACAGGTGCCTGCGTCCAGACATGAAATTTACTTGCCTTGAACGTGAAGGAAGAAAGATAGCACTGAAAATAAAAAGACACAAGGTTGAAAAATGCACTGTGAACTTGACTAGCAATCTTAAAATTAGTTTCTGAATAATTTTTAGCACACTTTGGATTTATACTAAATGTTGCCCAATAGCAGAATTACATCTAGTGCTGGATACTATGTTCTGAGTTTTGCAAGCACTGGCTGATTGAATATAATCAACACGCTGCCCACTGGACAGTTGCAGGGTCATGCTGTTTGGCAGTCATTGAGACGAATGGCCTTTTATTCCTCTTTTTGCTACCAAAAATATATCGTCACATTCAAATCTTTCCTTGACCTCAGCCCTCCCAATCTTTGTAACTCCTCCAGCCCCACAACTCTCCATCCCTATTATCATTGCAAACTGAAACAGCCTGTCAATAGACTAGAGCTACCAATGTAATTCTGGCATTATCTCAAAGGATTAATTCGAAAATGAAATTACGTGAAACCTGCTTTAGCCTAAAAACTTTTCCTTTCAACCAAGAATTAAGAATATTTATCAAAGCCCCAGAAGAGACAGGCAACTAATATACAAGGCAAAAAATGCACAACTAAATCAATGGATTCTTGCAGAAGAGTGAACTATTACAAACAGAAAATAATACAATCTTCAATACTGATAGTCAACAAACCAGTGGGAAAGCGCATGGGCTAACGAATGGTAGATTGGCACATGCAAATTGCAAAATTAACCAGAACAAGTCAAATTACAACAACTGAAGGGGTCTGTGCAAGTTTTGTTCTTTCCCTACCAATATAGAGTTAAATAAATATCCACTAATTACTCTTAGTGGGTCCACTGCGTTAAAATGGGTGCAAAAGGTAACCAGGGGAAGAAGAATGAGGTGCTACTGGACAGTACTAGGAATGCAGCAATTTTACTACATACTTCCACCTTCATCACATGATTTTACTCCAGCCCAGTCTTAGTGCATCTGCAGCTGAACCCTGAATATCTGTGTTACTTCTGCACACAATTATTCCAATGCTCCACTGGCCAAGCTTACAATCCTCCATAAACTGAGCTCAGCCAGAACTCTGTTCCATGCATTCTAATTCTCACTTAGGTCCTGTTCAGCAATCACCTGAATACATTAGTTCCTAGAACAGGAACCCCATAACTTTGGAGTTGTTGGTTGGTTCGCCGAGCCAACAGGGGACATCAGTGCTGTGTAGCCTCCTAAAACCAGGCCTCCAGAAATTCTCGTGCTTGTCTTCGTCTTTGTCTTTGTCTTGCTTGTCCCAGTCAAATTGATGTCCTCCTATGTTGGAGTGTATTGTATTTTCAACCACCAATGCAATTAACAAATATGTTGAAATAGACCCCATCTACATACCACTATGGTATAAAATGGGAAACAACACTGCTCACCATGACAGACCGGACTATATAAATTCAGAGTGGCACCGAACAACAGCGCTTCAACAGAGGTTACACATCACTGATGATGTCACCTAGAAGGGAGATGAAACGTTTGCATGAAAACTAGTAAGCTTGGAGAATCAACCAACAACTCCAACTGCAACCCAAGCTACAGATCTTCGTTAAAACATTAAATCCACATAGTATTTTTCAGATTTCTTTAGTGTCCCATCTTTACTCCATCCTTCTAACCTTTCCGAGCCCTATAATTCCCAGACGTATCCTTACTCTTCCAATTCTGATGACTTAACCATCCCATTTGAAGATTCACTAACACTATGGTGGCCATGCCTACCCTTTTTAGTCCCTAAAACTCCCAAAAATTTCTCTCCCTCTCCCATATGAAGCATCCTTAAAGCTCAACCACTTGACCAAGATATTCATCGCTGGTCCAAATATCTCTACGTGGCTTGGTGGCAGGTTTTGCTTGCTTTCGCTCTGGGATAATTTATCATGCCAAAGATGCTATGTAAATGAAAGTTGCTATCTTACACCTTAAACTTGCTCCAACCATGAAACTGTCAGATATTCTCCTGCAATCACTCTCTCAAAAGATGCAGTAGCACAGAGAACTGTGTGTCATACACTATACAATTACTTGGTAAAAGTATGTTGTTTATTAATTCAATGTCATGATCAATGAAACATTCTGATCTTACAGTAATTTCATCAGATTAACAGATTTAGTAGTAGAAGAACACTGAAAAGTTCAAGCATCATGCAATCCAGAGTAATAAGATGTGAGGTTGGGGAACAGGTTTTCAATGAGTTAGTAATCCTCCCTGATAATTAACTCGTCCTGCTTCAGGAAGATGTTCTCCTTCCAAGGCCTACAGTCATAATGCTGAGACAAACACTGGGTGTTCAAATCACAGCTTAGATCTCAGTTGGAGTATTGCTTCTAACACTGGCAACACACTTCAGGAAGGATATCAAAAATGAGCAGAGGAAACACAGAAGGTTTACCAGGATGATAGCATGCACTCTCTTATTCCTACCCCTAGACTGCATTTGTATGTGTTATTATTTCTTTCCATTCAGATGTTCAAGATCACTTCAATAAGTCATCACATTGAACTTGCGCTCCAAAACATGTCGCTGCTATTATAAAACAGAAAATGATTACCTGGGAACAGCAAAGCTCGACAAAGCACAACGATTTGTTTTCACTGGTGTTGGTTGAGGAACACACATTGGCCTTCCTCATAATAATGCAACAGATCTTTTACATCTATTTGAGGGGGCAGTTTAACATCTCAGATGGAAAGTCAGGCCATGCCACACTCCAAAGTTCTGCACTGGTACCAGTTAGACATAGTCTGTGAAGCATGAATTCTCTATCCTTCTGAAAGGGGCGAGTGTTACCAACCGAATCATAGCAGAGTAATTCAACATTTTTAAAAACCTTTTTCAAATGCTAAGTATCACTATTTTCAGCAATTCCTTATGTTTCTAACAGTACAGTGTATGAAAATTTACCCAGGGTAAACTAATATTCACCGGGGCATTGAAAGGAACAGAAATCAAGCCGGTTCTCCAATCCGCATTTAACTCTAGTCAGTGGGTACATGTAATCAGTAAACAAACATTCATTAATTATCTCTTTACTAGCCATAAATACCGTTAACAGTTTATTTCAACCAGGCTCAAGTAATCCACAGAAACCAGTTAGATAAAGACTAAAGACTAAACCTGAGATCATGCATTTGGTAAGATCAACTGTACTAAACAAACCCCTGACCATCCTACTAAATTACCTTGTTCAGACCTTGAGTAAAACAATTGATAAAAATACATGAGCCTGCATCATCGGATTCACGCACGTTCTATGATGCAGTACCACCACAGTTACCCATCTTTGCTCTACATCACTTAACTATCAAAAAGCTATTGATTTCAATCTCAAAAGCTTCTATTGACTTCCAGCCTCAAAAGCCTCTTGGAGAGAATTTCAGATTCCCACCACTGTGTGCAGAAAAAGCGCATCCTGATGATATCAAAATTGACAGGTCACACCCATCAGAAGTTTTAACAAGTTAACACTTTTCTCTGAAAAGGAAAAGGGCAGAAGGGGTTCTGATCAAGCTCTTAAAAATTATGAAGAAGCTTGACAGTGAGGTATAGAGTCGTTTCCACTTGGGGGTGGAGGGAGGATGGCAAGAAGGTTCATAAATAGGGATATAAATCTAAAATGGTCACCAATAAATCCAACGGGGAATTCAGGAGGAAACTTCCTGCCCAAAAAAATGTGGAACTCACCAGGGGGAGTGGCTGAAGTGAGTAGCATGAAATACTGTAAATGCATTTAAAGGAGAAGGAAGATAAACACCAGGAAGAAGGAATAGGAGGTTTGGCTTAGAGAAAAGATGAAATGAGCTGGGAAGAGGCTCCCGTGAAACAGAAACTGGACATTGTTAGTTCTTATAAAAGTAAAGTCTCTACTCTATATACAAGGGAATATAAGGCAGCCCTTTTTTTTTACGTTCCCCTTCATATCCCAGTCTTCTTGAATTGAAAACAAACATTGCAGTAACATTTTTAATTGCCTTGTCAACCTGTCCAGTGGCTTCTAGAGATGTGTGTACTTGGCACACCCAAATCTCTTTGCTCCTCCACACTTTCTCGTTTCTCATTTAGCAAGTACACCTTGTCATTCTTGGATCCAAAGTCAATGACAGCATAGTATTCAACATTGAACTTAATCACAACCACTAATTTAGTTTGACTATTCCCTTTGTATTTTTCTTCCCCAATTCTGTGACAACTTACTAGATCTCCTACGTTTTGGATGAAACATTATGTGGGCATAAATATCCCATCTTACTACCTGAAGATCAACAGTGATTTACTAACATCCATTCTTCAACCAACATCACCAAGACAGATTATTTGGTCATTACCATTGTTTTGTGGGTGCCTGCTGTGTGTATATCTGATGCCGAGTTTCCTACAAACACACACATTTTCAAAGAACACTTCCTTCACTGAAAAGCTCTAGGGGTCATCCTGAAGTTGCAAAAGATGTACACAACCAACTTTATGCAACTCTCCATTTATCTTTCAAATCCTTGATAAATACAGTGAACAGATGCCTGGGGAACACCATTTGTCTCATCCTGCCAAAACACAGGACATACTCTACTCACTGTCACATATCTCCCGATCAATTTCCAAACAATGCAGCTAGAACTTCCTAGTTTAGTACTGAAATATTTGCCAATATTGGGGCAGCACTGCTGCCTCACAGCACCAGGGACCCGGGTTCAATTCCACCCTCGGGCTGTGTGGAGTTTGCGCATTCTCACCATGTCTGTGTGGGTTTCCGCCAGATGCTCCGGTTTCCTCCCACAGTCCACAGATGCGCAGGCTAGGTGGAGTGGCCATGCTAAATTACCAATAGTGTTCAGTGATGTGTAGATTAGGTGGGTTATGGGAGATGGGTCTAGGTGGGATGCTCTGAGGGTTGGCGTGGGCTTGTTGGGCCGAAGGACCTGTTTCCACACTGTAGGGATTCTATGATTTTTTTGTACTAGATTCTTAGGATTCTTGAAAACTGATATTTTTCTCAAATGATTTGAGAAAGGCATTCACATAGCAACTCAACTAATTGTAGAAAATGAATTTAAAACCATCCACTTTTGATATCACATAGGCAAAGGAAACTACTTGCAAAATTAATCTACAGAAATCACAACAGAAAATGTACCCTTAGACAGATGTTGAGGGCAGGGGAAGCAAAGATGGATGATAAAGGAGAAAAAAGCTTGAAACCAAATATGAAAATACGTTTGAATAAAAGAGACGACATTTAAGACAGAATGAGTAAATAATTAGGAAAAAAATATTCACAGGGAATAGTCTGGATATAATGGGACGAATATTAGATACAGGACGGTAGAACCGTTAAATAATAGAAAATATTGGAAATACTTAGTCGCTGTTAAGAGAGAAGGTTAGCCTTGCAGGTCAATAACCAGTAGCACAGTAGGACTTATTGGATAGGTATTACAAGAGACACCACCAGCTGAATGACCGCTTGCTGTTGAGTGTGAAAGCTACACATCTCCCTACCTGGTCCTTAGGGCTTGCCACGCAGCGTCCACATCTGCGTAGAGGTTCTTCTCGGAAGGTTTCCCAGAACTGGCGCCGTAGCCCGAGTAATCGTAGGAGAAGACATTGCAATTGATGCGGGAGCCTAGGCCGATGTAGAAACTGCTCATTTGGCCCAGGTCCACGGCGTTGCCATGCGAAAAGAGCAAGGTGAAGCGAGCGCTAGGCGAGCAGCGAATGAACATGCAGGAGATGCGGTTGCCCCGGCTGGTCCGGGTCATGAAGGCCTCGATGGAGTCCTTCTCCCGTTGCGAGTACTGCCAGTCAGCCCGCTCGGACAGGTGCAGGCTCCAACGACCCCCAGCCTCATCAGCCAGCAGCGCATATGTAGGCTCGGGGGGCAAGAAGGCCAGTTTGGACGCAATCCGACCAGGGCAGGGAGGGCAGCAGAACAGGCAGCAGAGCTCACTCAGAGACAGGTTATTCATGGCGAGTATGTGAGAATGTATCTGTGATAAGATCCCCACCCTCAGTCAAATAAATAAATAAATAAATCAATCCAGTGATTGCAGAGTTCAACATGAAACTTTGTAGAGTAAATTCTCACAGGCGATGAAATCTGGTGCAGAACATGATCAACCCGACAATAAAAGACACTGATTTAAGCAGGTGGATAAAATGCAGTTACAAAACAACCCGATCTTGTGTTGTGCAAAAGATTTCCCACGCCTCATCGATCCAAGTAGACGCAAAGGGACGGAATCGGTGCGTAAACTTCAGCCGAGGATGGGAGTCATTGATCAAGGAAGACAAGGGGAGAAGCTCTCCCTCTCTGCGTCCTCAGGACAGGAGGAAGGAGGCACCGAATTAATCGACAACACAGCGATCCTGCTCCGTTCGTCTCTCCCCACCTTCTCAGGCAATGATTCGGCGATATTTTCTCAACAACCTGCTGCTACGACGGGATTCAGGAGGTAACACAAAGCTCGCCGGCCTGACGCTAAGGGTAAGTGATGGTGGGGGTTGGGGGGGACGGAAACAAATGTCGGCGGAACGTCCGCTGGGCCCCGCACCTTCCACACGGCGAATAAAACAAAGGAGGATCCCTCCTATTCCCGCACCCGCTCGGGCCCCACAGCCGCCCTTCTTTCTTTTCTTCCACCGCACTCACATCCGTGATTTCAGTACTAAATCCGCCGGCCAAGGTATTTCCATACTTTCCTTTTTTTTGCGTAATTAGGTGGGAACAGCAATAAAACGTCTTTTGGAACTCGTGGGGAGGGGAATAGCCGTTAGCTTAGCGGTGCGCATGTGCAGCTGGCGGGATTCTGAGACAGCGCGCATGCGCGGCTGTTACGGCGGTGCCGGGTCAAGTAGGGAATGGGCAGTTGATAGGCCAGGACGCAAAGTTTGATAGACGCGCATGCGCAATAGGCACGCTTTTCAATGGCGATGAAGGCTGGTGAGAGAGAGAGAAAAGTGAATGCGTGCGCAGTTGCGCGGGCGTTTCAAAAGGAGCAGCAGCAGCCCGCCACCGACTATTCACTTGGGCACCGGTTTTCACCTTTTCTCACAACGAGTCCCGCCCAATTGCCGTTCTAATTAGATGACAGCCACTGATTGATGTGCCAATGCGCCAGTCAGCATGTCAGTCGCTGGGCGCATGGTCCAATTCGGCCTGAGAATATCCGGAGGTGGGGCGTCGTGTGATTACCTCATTGTCCTAGGTCATCACGTGATTTTCCCAAACTTCCGGGATAGCTATGGGTGGTCTTTTGTACATGTGGTCCTGGTGCACGATATGTTGTGATTTAGTAAAGTGGCGTTATAATTTGTTAAACTAGATTATGAGTTCCCAGAAAGGAAACGTTGCAAGGAAAAGACCACAAAAGCATCAGAATGTTATTCGGTTCAAAAATGACAAATATGACAAAAGTGAAAAGATGAAGGTGAGCAACAGTTTCATTGTCAATAATTTATTTCTTCCAGATTAGTGTCTTTCATTTTCATAATTAAGGTCGTGAATTTTATGGTAGGGTAAACAAGGAGTAATTTGTTTCCAAAAGAAAAGAGGTTTGTACGTAGAAGACTGAGATAACAAGATGTAGAGTTGGATGAACACAGCAGGCCAAGCAGCATCAGAAGGAGGGTCTAGGCCCGAAACGTCAGCCTTCCTGCTCCTCTGATGCTGCTTGGCCTGCTGTGTTCATCCAACTCTACACCTTGTTATCTCAGATTCTCCAGCATCTGCAGTTCCTACAATCTCTGTACGTAGAAGACTGTTTTGTCAATTGCCTTAAATCTATCAGACGGAGATGAGTTTTTAAAAAACAGCGAGTTTTGTTGACTGCTTTGGCTGAAAGGTTTGTGGGGGCAGGTTCAAATGTAACTTTAAAAGAAATTTGGATAAACACTTGAAATGGGAGGCGGGCAGTATTGATGTTGGAGTTGCAGTATTGAATGGAAGAGTGAGAGGATATGGGACCAATTGGATAGCTCTTCAAAGAGCATGTATATGCTTTAGGTGAACTAGGTCTGTACATATGATGGGCTGAATGGCCACCTGTATTGACTCAGTAAAAGAAAATTGTGTGTGGACTTCTTCAAAAGAGTTGCATTGTATTAGACAATACTAAATTGCACTTTAATAAAACACGTAAGGAATCTGCACATTCAGGAATGGAATCTACACTATTTGGGCACTTTGGAGTTCTGCCTTTCAGGCTTGATTGAGGAAGCATTTGAAACTTGAGAATATGACCAGGCAAGAAGGTTTACACAGAGTTAGAGGTAAAGAAGTAGTAGCTCTTTCCTGAGTTGATCTACAGCAAACCGCCTTTGGATTGAGGGATTATTGAAGATTACAAAAGAGATCTTGATCAATTGGGTTAATGGGCTGAAAAGTGGCGGATGGAGTTTAATTTGGCAAAATGTGAGATTTTGCATTTTGATAAAACAAACAAGGGCAGGTCTTATACAATTAAAGTTAGGGCCTTGGTTAGTGTCGTAGAACAGAGAGACCTAGGGGTTCAGATACATAATTCTTTGAAGTTTGCATCACGTATAGATAGAGTGGTTAAGAAGATGAGTAGTATGCTTGTCTACATTGTTCAGACCTTTGAGTATAGGAGTTGGGCTGTTATTGTTGAGGTTGTACAGGGCATTGGTGAAGCCTGTTCTGGAATACTGTGTCCAATTTTGGTTGCCTTGTTATGGGAAGGATATTATTTAGCTGGAGAGGGTTCAGAAGAGATTTTACCAAAATGTTGCCAGGAATGGAGGGTTTGAGTTATAAAGAGCGGCTGGATAGGCTGGGACTCTTTTTTTTTCCCTCTGGAGTTTGAGAGGTGACCTTTGTAGAAGTTTATTAAATCATGAGGGGAATAGATAAGGTGAATGGCAGGTGTCCTTTTCCTTAAATGGGATTTCAAGTCTAGTGGGCATATTTTTAACCTGAGAGGAGAGAGATTTTAAAAGAACATGAGGGACAATGTTTTTATATTATACAGTGGTTTGTGTGTGGAGTGAAGTTGCAGAGAAAGTGGTGGATGCAAGTACAGTTACAACATTTAAAAGACATTTTGGATAAATACATGAACAAGAAGTATTTAGGGGATATAATTAGGCAGGTGGGACTAGTTTAGTTTGGTATTGCGAAGGGTCTGTTTCCCATACAGTATAAGTCTGACTCTACGAATGAAAAACACAGGAAATCACTGTAACATGCCCCTTGTGACAAACCTCATCTGTCAGTCTTCGAAATACAATGGAGGGAGCGGTCATTGCTTAACAGGTTCAGCATAAGCCACGGTGCCTGTGTAGCCATCCTTCACTGGGTTGTGAGAACTAACCCCTTATTCACATTGAAGAGACAAACAACACTCTGCAATACCCAGGAGTGCCCTGTCTGCAGACTAATCTGATGACTAATCAACTTAAATGTCTGAGGTGGCCTGGGAGGTTATTGCTAGGTTGAGAATTTGGCTTCTCTAAATAATAGTAGCTTCCCGCCTGTATAGGTAGTCACAGAGCAGCAACAATATACAATGAGCAGCAAGGTATGAGCTGTGATGTAGACAGCCAGAAGACTTTGTTACTTGTGTAGCGTGATAGGTCCTTAAGGTGAATTTGACATTTCAGGATCAGATAAAAATGAGGTGGCTGTGGAATTTAATGTAGTAGTGAAGGACAGAGAGCTGACTACCATTAACTAAAACCTCTTGTCTGGGTAATTCCTTCTGGAGTAAGACCTAGACAAGTAGAGAGCCAAGGATAAACTTTGGAATCTGCTGAAGGTGACTATACAGTGGCGAGGAGATTAGGTTTACATTCAATTATCAGCTGTCCGACAGAGGATCATTTTTGCATCTGAGAAGTTCAAGAGGATGAGGGAGGATAATGTATTTTGGTCATATTTACAGGATATGTAAAGTAAAATGGAAAAGTCTCTAAAGGGAAGTGATTGTACAGAGAAATATTTTAAATAACCTTTGAATTAATCTCCTGTGTTAAATATACGTTTGACTCTACCAGCCTTGCAACTCACCACCTCATCTCTCCTCAAAGCTTTGAACATGTTGGCACTTCCCAAATCTACGTACTTTCACGAATAATGTCCACGCCTTGCATGTAGATGCAGATACCCTACTGGAATGATACAGGGATGAGAGATTTTAGTAATGTGGAGAAAGTGCAGAAGCTGGGATGCTCTCCTTAGACCAAGACAAGGGAGCTTCAGTAGGGTTATTCAAGATTATGATGGGTCCTCAGAAAATGAGCAGAGAATGGTCAATAACAGAAGGCAGGGCAAATCAATAATAGGCTTCAAAAGGTACTTTGGATAGGTGAAAAGATATTTACAGAGCTCTGAGAAAGGAGTGGGGGCATGGGACTAATTGGATAGTTTTTCAAAGAGCCAGCACAGACACAATGGTCCTAAAGTGTTGATTGATTAAATGTGGGTGCTTAAGAAGGGAAAATTCAGCATTGACCAATTACTGTACATCACAATTCTCTTTATTCTAAAACCACCCGTGCTTTGGAAATGTGGGCTATGAGCCTTGGATTTCTGCCACATGAGACCATTTCACTTTCAGCGGACAAAGGCACATAAATATTATAATAACTGTAAATCAGCCTAACAATGCCATTGTTTCAGAATGTTCATTGGGTAAAGATGTTTTCCTTGTACTTTCAGAGTGTGCCTTTTCATGGCTGAAACAAACACTCCGAGTACAATCTATCCTGGACATTCAAACCAGCTCGGTGGGTGGGAAAATTTTGTAATAGTTTAAAACTTTTTATTTCATGTGTTATTGAAGTGATTGGGACAAGCTTGTAGCAGTGCATTCACTACAAGATTTGCTATTAAGGATTTATAGCTTGAATATATTTATTAACGACAAATCAAAGTAACGCTCCATCCTTGCATTTGTAAATGCAGGATTATGTAGAGAGTGTGACCACACTCCAGAATGTGCAGAGGACATTAATGAAGATTTTGCCAGTGAAAAAGGTTTGCTCTGTGGAAAGATTGGATATTCTGGGATTAAGGAGAGACTAATTGATGTGTATAAAGATTTTGAATTACTTGATGTCGATATGAAGAACATATTCTGGGAGCAGATGTCAGTAATTGGGGCAAGCAGATTTTCAGCAATTTGGTATAAGAATCAGTGGAGTTGAGATTTATTTTTCATCCAGGTGCAGGTAGGAGTCTGGAACTTGCTGGCTGAAAGGTTGATGAGACAAAAACTCTCGTCATATTTGAAAAAGTATTTGAATATTTATTTGAAAGGCCCTAACCGACAGGGCTACAGACCTAGAGCTGGTCAATGGGATTAGGCTGGATAACTCCTTTTACTGACTGGCACAGAAAAATTGAGCTGAGTGGCCTCGTTTTGTACTGTTGATTTTTCTGCTTCTAGTTCAACAGACCTTCTGCCTACCTCTCAGCAGTCTGACATTTCCTGTGCACTGTCAATTTTAAATCCTTTCCTGATATCTTGTTAAAATGCATGGTTTACTTCTGGGCACCACACCTGAAGAAAATCCTATATTGGTCTTGCTTAAAGTGAAAACTTACCAGAATGGTATCTGAATTAAGTTTACGAGGAGAACTTTTACCATTAATTTTAAATTCCCTGGAATTTAAATGATTAGGTGCTGATTTGATTAAAGTTTCCAAAATTATTTGTGGGAAAAGATGACATAGCTAGAGAGAGAGAAACTACAGTATATTTAAAATCCTGGTGCAAAGTTCAATTTTTATCATGTACACATCCAAAGTTGCTGCAAGCAAAATTTTACATTGCTTAAAGAGTAATGGATACAGATTTTCCATGAACAATTTTACAGACTTTGGTCTGCTAGCCACAATATATAGTTTGCCTTTCATTGAAAATAGCAACAGTAAATCAGTTTCAGCATCTACAATAAAATAGGCGTGCTGTAGCAACAATAATTACATGTTTTAAAAAAACCTTGTGAATTAAACTTTTATTTGCTTCAATCTGTATAAATATCTTAACTGGGATGTGGTTGCCTTTGATAGAAGAGGACTGGCAATTATACTATTGATGAATATTTATTGAGTATTTATACTATTGAGAGACCAACTTTAGCAGGAATTCATAAGAAATTTCTTCAGGTTCCATTCCTATGTGATCTGATAATATTGATGCACTCTATATATTAATACATTGGCTATTAAACCATTTAAGCTTGACGCGCATGTACATCCAAAGTTACTAAAGTTGAAACTTGCAAAAGGATTGAATAAAAACACTGCATTTCCACTGGTTATTTGCTAAGACGGTGCTCCATAAATGTGGGAGGTCGCGAACCAAAAGTTTGGTGTCACAAAGCCATGACGCTCCAATCAAATGAGCAGGTATTAGACAACTTCAGATGCTTGCACTATTTTTCAAACTATGGTCAAGGCCTAGTTTACTGAACCCTGATGTCTCCTGCAGCAGTGAAAATGGTAGCCCTCCCACACAGCTTAGAAGAACAAAATAGCTGAAACCCCTCAGTTCCACATGCTGATATTTACTGAGGGTCGCTCTCTTCCTGACCTGTTCTTAGGGCTCACTTTGAGGTCACAACAACTTTCCAGCCTTGAAGTTGGGTTTCACTGGAAAAATGTTTGGGAACCCCTCTTCTAAGACTAAGAAGATGTGGCCTCAAGATTGAATATAATTTAGCCATGGCTTCCCATGTTCCCTGTTTTATCTCGCGTCTCCTCTGCTTGCAGGTAAACTTATCAGTCTGCTTGACATGGGTTCACTCGAGGACATTGAAACCATCAGCACCATTTTGCAAGACTGTTTCTCTTTAAAGAATTAATAAAATGTTTAGATGATAGCAAAAAAGAGGCTTATGACTATCTAAATTTCTGATTTCTAAAGTTGAGAGTGATCTTCATCCACCTAAACTGTTGCCTGTACTGGAGAAATGCTTACAAAATATGTAATATAAAAATATAAATTCAGTTTGGCCCAAATACATCATTGTTTATGAGCCTCTTTCCGTTCTTCATCTCACCTTATCATATGCTTATATTCCTTTCTCCCATGTCTTTATCCAGTTTCACCTTAACTGTATCTACACCATTCACCCTGGAATATTGTGATTGAGAGTCCACATTCTCATTGCTCTGTTGGTAAAGAGGGTCCCCTGAAGTCCATGTTTTTTTTAGTATTGATAAGCCCCCAGAATTGGTCTCCTCCACTGCCCTCGCTCTCGTGCTCTCCCACACTGGCGCAGACATAAATGGAAATATCTTGTCTATAACTGCCCTTCATACCCAAAGCCTATATCAGGTTATCTCTGCTAGAGCTTTCAGTTTTTCCTACTGCTTAGAACATCTCCAACATAGGATCATCCTTCTGAATCCATTGTACTTTCTTCAGCAGATTTTGAAATTTGGATTTTTAAATTGCATTACTATGTAAAACCTTTTTTTTTTCCTTCCAGAGACTAAATGCAATGGTGCATACAGGTGTCTGTAAACATTGTAAGGAAGTGTTAGAATGGAAAATAAAATACAACAAATATAAGCCACTTGGTCAAGCTCGGAAATGGTAAGTTAAAGTTTCTTAGCTCTTTGTTCAAAGACATTCTTTGTGCATTTTTTTTGTCCACTGATGTTCAATCAATATCACATTTGTCATTAATTTGGTACTGTAAGTGGTAGATTTTTTAAAAGAACAACAAATGACCATTTGTTTCAAGAACAAAAACAAAGTTGCTGGAAAAGCTCAGCAGGTCTGGCAGCATCTGTGAAGGAAAAAAAACAGAGTTAATGTTTCGGGTCCGGTGACTCTTCCATTTGTTTTGCTGTCTATTTTGTATTATCCCTATAACCCTTGAAAATCCCTGTAGCTTTCCATACCAGTCTTTTTGGGTTGCCACTTGCATCAAAAATATGCTTGTGGCAATAAACTTACTTTCAGAAAGTGGCTCGCAGTTCCTTGGAACACCCCAAAGCATTCTGCAGCCAACTAAATGGTTTTTGAAGGGTAGAAACTATCACAGCGTATTATTTGATATTGACATGATGTCAACCTTGTGTGATTTTCTTGCAACATCAGAAAGTGGTTTTAAATGTTTCTCTGTCATGGAAATGAGGATGATTGCTTCAAAAATGATTGGAGGTTTGCTGTTACAGCACACATGATGACTTCCTTAACAGTGCCATATGGTAAGCATAAGAACTTTATGATTCTTGCTGTTATTAATATTGAACAAGTCGCATCCCAGAATAAAACCTGGATTTATAGACTATTTACTCAGTTTACTTTTGTCTAATTAACATGGTGCTTTTTCACTGAAATATATTTACTCAGTTTACTTTTGTCTAATTAACATGGTGCTTTTTCACTGAAATATGTTCACACAAGTCTGCAAATTTTCTTCAACAACAGCATATAGGATTATTACACAAAGCACGGGGTGGGGGGGCCTGAAAACAAACACAGTTGTATATCTAAGGCAGTTAGAAAGATCTAACAAACCACAACGCAAGTTCTAACCCGTTTCCAAATGCTATTGCATCCAGAGAAATTGTACCCCTGTCTGCTGTTTTGTTGTCTAGTTGATCTTGGGTATCTGCATAGATTTTATGCCACCTATTTGAATAGGTTTCAGCAGATGTTCTTGGTCTGTGTGCACACCTTGCTCTTATTTTGAAGTAATCTGTTAGTTAGCTTGGACTAATCATCTCTGTCTGTTATCTTGTGACTCAATCATGCTACACCTTTGTTGAAGAGTGCAGTGAAAGAAGAATTTAAAATCTACATGTAATTGGACCTGTATAGAAACTTGTGGTCAGCAGAACAGTCGACAAAATAAATTGCTGAAGATTTGAAAATGAGCTGCAACTTGGGACAAATAGGTCTTCGTGGGTTGACTGGGAAGGAGAAAATGATTCTCACTTTTTAAAAAAATAATTGGATACAAGTTTTCACTGATCTATTTGGGCAAATTTTCAATAGAGGCAGCATAAATAAAGTGAAATCGAAGTGGATTGGGGCTGTGTGTAGTGGTAATGTAGTAGGACTGATAGCCCAGACGCAGCAGCTAATAATCTGGGGACAGTGGTAGCTGCTGGAATTTTAATTTTGTTAATAAATCATGTCTCCGTAATTGTGACCATGACACTATCATTAAATAAAAACCAAAAGAACTGTGGATGCTGTAAATCAGGAACAAAAACAAGTTGCTGGAAAAGCCCAGCAGGTCTGGCAGCATCTGTGAAGAAAAAAATCAGGGTTAACGTTTCAGGTCCGGTGACCCTTCCTCAGAACGTTGTTGTGAAACATGATCTGGTCCCACTGTCATTTTTAGGGAGAGAAATCTGCTATCCTCACTCAGTGTGACCTACATGTGACTCCAGCACTATAGCAGTGTGGCTGACTTTTAACCGCCCTCTGAAATAACACCAAGACAGTCAGGTCAAGGACAAATAAAGACGGGCAACAAATTTTGCAATTGGTGGTGCCCACCTCCCATGAAAGAATTTTTGAAAAGTGAGTTGGTGCATTAGGGATTACCTTGACTGGGTGAGTTGAGGAGGAATGGGACAACGTAAACACCAGATGGAGCTATTGGGCCAGAAGCGTATTTATGACTCAACGTAACTCCGTGGACCTTAATAGTTTCACTTGCCTCAATAGTGTAATGTGTTTTGACAAGATTTTTAATATTATTGTTACCATGGAGCATAATCCTAGATCAGTTATCGATCTTTTAATTCCAATATCTTTTTTAAAAGTCAAGTGCTGCAGCCGAACACGTGACTGTGGATGTAAATTCACTGTTTAGTGTTGACGATCGCTCATATGAAACACGTAGGAGGCCACAATAAGATTTTATCAGAGGGTCTTGAGTCTTTGGAACTCTCTTTCTGAACAGGTGGTGGAAGTAGAACCCGTTTTTAAGATGGAGGTAGTTAAATTCCCCTTTAGAAAAGGAGTGAAAAGGTTTTCAGGGCTGGGTGAGAATGAGGATTTCTGGTTACAATCAGATCAGTCATAATCTAATTGAATGCCTTGAGCCCACTCTGCCACTGAAGAGCCAATGCCTGCTCCTAATTTGAATGTTCAGTGACTATCTGGAGAAAACCCTGGATTGTCAAACCTGATGAAGTGTCAGGAAGCATCAAATGGATGGATTAGAGGGAGAAGTGTGCCATAACACTGAAATAATAAAATCTCCGGTGGCTGTGGAGCCGCGATCATAACGGGAGAAAACAAAGCAGTCTGAGCAAGAGGCATGTTTTATTGCCAGCTTTCAAGAATACACAATCCAGTTCAACTTTGGTTTGTGTGTGCTCAGGGAAAAAGGTGTTCTAATGGGCTGAGCAACTCGTGCAGTATCCTGGGTTTGATGGATGCTGAGTTGATCACAGTTGCTAGTCACCCCTGCATTGCAGCTAAAAGATTTCCAGCTCTGGGGTGCTAGAAGACAGACAAAAGGATTTCAATGAATCTGCAAAGCTCAAACTCAGTGACCCTTCAATTACCAATATCAACGCTACCAGTAGTAGACACTGTAACAACTGCAACATGTTTCCATTTACTCTTAAACAATTTGTTTTTACACACCCATTTGTAATTCGTGTATGTGTTGTGTTGTTATTTCTATGTTTGGGTAACTAATAAACTCTCTTGTTGACATGTCAGCCGAACTAAATTGGCTCCTTTTGAACATAGCTTAATTTAGTCTGGGAGCAAGGTATCCAAAAGGAGGGCATTCTTTTGTAGATTTTGTGACCAACCAAAGGGGCAGGTGAATAAGGAAGGGGAGCCACCTCATTCCATTTCACCTGGACCATTACCATTTAGGCTATCCCTTCCAGAACTTTAATAACTTGGGAATACTTTTCCAGGGTCTGATCATTATGACATTATTCCCCTTCTTTTGAGCTTAAAGTAAATAACTTCGGCCTTGAGCTTCCACAAGCTCAAGCAAAGCATTTCCTGTCAGCACACCACTGAAACGTTCAATTGGCAAGTTTTTTTTTAAAATATGCAACTTCTGTTATCCAGATGCGATGTGTGCATTGATGATCCTTTGGAAACCACCTCATTAGGCAGCTTGATCACAATGTAATTTGGAGTCGTTACATGCTCAAGCAATGTTTTCAATAGCCCCCCAATCCTGGTTCAGTAAATGGTTAACCATGTCTTGTAGATCTCCATTTCTAACTCTTAATCAATTAAGTTCCAATATAACAGAAACTATTATATTGGAGCGGGGGGTGATTTTAGTGGGTCCTGACAGATGCTAACCGCTGAACTACGTCCATCAAGGAAGAGAATGCAGCCTCATTTCAAAACTCTTTACAGCCTGCATTATTATTTGACCAGAATTGTTACAAGCCACTATTACTAAATAAGTTTGTGTTGATATAATCAAGGTCTTCTAAGGTTATGACCAGGTTATAAGGGGGTAAATAATGATGAATTATTTTCCTGGTGAGCAAAATAGTGCTGTGGACCCCAAGCTTATCGCAAGTGCTTACTCTTTCAAAGGGGAATTAAAGTAATTGCATTGAAGAAGAGGAATAATTAATAAAGTTCACAGGGAGCTATTAGAATGGAATGAGGGGGGCTGTTTTCAACTATCACAGTTGATGGGCAGAGTGGTTTGTGTCTGTGCTGTAACATTCTGGTAATGCTGAATAAAAATGGAAAATATAAGAACTTAGCCTCCAAATTACTGTTTCCATGGTGTCTGTTGTGATGTTAAAATATCAGCAGTTTTCTTTTTACCTTTTTGTTTATTTCTGTTTAGTGTTAAATGCCTTCAGAAAACAGTGAAGGACTCTTACCACATTATGTGTAAACCCTGTGCTTTCAAATTGGAGCTCTGCGCCAAATGTGGAAAGAAAGAAGAGATTGTGAATCCGTATGTATTTTTTTTCCAATACTTTATAATTGGTGAGGAAACAATGGAATCTCCCAGATCCCAACAGGAAAGATCATTTTCATAAGTCAGTGGAATCCTGTGGTGCAAACGTTGTACCTTTTTTATTCTCCTGGCATTTAGTAGTTTCAATAACGTAGTGCAGGCAAGGCCGTTTTTGTTGCCTACCCCTCATTGCCCTTGCCAACCAAGTGGCTCTACTGAACAGCCAGCCATGTAACGTGGTTTAAGCTACATAGACTCATTGGATTTTAACGTCATTGAAGATGGCCATGACTTACATTGTGTATGCCTCAGCTATATGAGAAACTCAGTTAGTCCCATACCTGTGTATTTTCCCTGTGGCCCTGCAAATTATTTCTCCAGATAGTTGCCCAATTCCCCATTTTATTATTAAAAACCTCAACTGAACCACCACACTTACAGTAAGTACATTTCAGATCCTAAGTACTCATGGCATTTTCTTTCAAAAAAAGACTTTTCCTCTCACCGTCTCTGGTTCTTTTGCTATTCGCTTTCAGATGGTGTCCTCCAGTTCATGCCACAGCTGCCAAATGGAGCAGTTGCTCCCTATGTATTCTATCTAAACATCGCATGGCTTGGATCACCTCCAAATCATCTCTCAACCTTTCTTTTAAGGGGAACAATCCCAGTTTCTTTAATCAAGCTTCATAACTTAAGTCTTTCATCCTGGGAATTCTTCTTATAAACCTTTTCCTTTCTGAATGCCAAAATAGGTCCCCAAGGCATGTGCAGATGGGGCCACAGTGACAGGCTTCAGGATTGGTCTGTGCACATGCTGCTGCATGACTACATTCTGTGTGCAGACTGCTCCACGTTTTTTAGTTCTTTAAAGCAACAGCCATGCTGGCTCAAACAGAAACTGCTGGTGAAACTCATCATCTGTGGCGAGAAAACTGTTAACGTTTCGAATTCAGTGACCCTTCTTCAGAAAGCGCCGGCCTTAGCTGCTTCTCACGTTTCCTCGCACTGATTCAGCCCAGGGCTGAAAAGATCGTGGCTTCTCCGAAGGAACAGAAGTGTGGATTAGCCAAGATCCCAGTGTATACAATCGATGTGATTATATTGGCAGCACCATATTTGTGACAGGCAGCTGCTGCCACAGCTCTGTCATGGGGCAGTGATGCGCACTGCTGTGCTGAGTTCCTGTAGGTGCATGCTTTTATTCCACCGGGCAGAGGCATTCACAATAAATGCAATTTGTCCATAGGTGAGATAACGTGCAGAATTTTTTTCATTTTGGTCACAAATGTGAAGATTGCTGTCCAAATGTAAAACATTCTACAGTACAGCGGCTGAATTGAGGAGCAGGAACACTTCGTGCTACATTATTCACTGCTGCCAGATGGCATTCTAAACATCCTTATGCCTTTCAGGTTCAAGCTCTTATTTTCTGATTGGTGCTTTGTTTAGCAACATGTTTTTGTTCCACTTGAAATGAACAGAAACAGTTAGTTCAAGATCTTCACTGATTTGCTAGTTAGTCTGTTAACCTATAAGTTAGTGATATTTGAGCAGCGTGTGTCAATGGTGAGCGGCCCTGCATATGCATAGTGATTTACAACAAAACAAAATTTCAGAAAATTTTGATGCACTTCAACGTTGGAAGCAACAAACAATTTTATTTTTAAAAATATGACCCAATTCTTTCTAATAAAAGCTGGCCATGTAATTCTGGGTCCCAGGTAAATCCATTGCCAAAGCTGGTGAGGTGGTGTTTGTTAACATAGAAGAACAGATCATAGAATCCCTACAGTGTGGGAACAAGCCCTTCGGCCCAACAAGTCCACACCGACCCATCCCCTAAGCTGCACATCTTTGAACTGTGGGAGAACACCCAAAGGAAACCCATGCAGACACCGGGAGAACGTGCAAACTCCACACAGACAGACACCCGGTGGTGGAATTGAACCTGGGTCCCTGGCACTGTGAGGCAGCAGTGCTAACCACTGAGACACCGTGCTGCCCATAATCCATATTGTCTGCAAGAAGCCAGAAACTATCCCCTCCTCTTCTATTTATCAGGGGAGCAACTAATAAAGAACATGACATCAAGTTTGGTGCATTTGCTTCAAAATGTGCTACATTATTCACTGCAACCAAGTGGCATTCTCAACATCCTTTTTTTTTTTAATCATCTGTAATAAAAGCAGGAAATGCTCAGCTAGTCAGGTGACATCAGTGGAGAGAGAAACAGATTGAATGGAACTGATTTTAACTTTTTTTTTAAAAGGAATGTGTTTTGAATGAGTTGACCATTTCAAGTCAATTACCTGTCACTGCTAATATTGAGTGCACAATCCAGTTCCACTTGTAGAAAGATGCCTGCTGCACACTCCCCCTCCAGGGGCACACAGTTTTTGCCAGCGTGAAGGCCCTTTATTTCCTTCTTACCCCTTTAACAAGGATTAAGCCCAAACTGAACCTGGTAGATGATCAGTTGGTCCAGGACCAGAGAGATGGAATCTTCTCAGTTGTCCAGTCCCCACCATTGCATGGATTGTGGCAATGAAGTGCAGGAAGAAACTGAGGAGCAACTTGTTCAAACAGTGAAGGATAAGGTTGCAGCTGCTTCCATTGGACAAAAGTATGGAACAGAGTCTCATCCAAATACCAAAACGTATAGGGTTTTTCCTGTCAGTAGCATGAGATATGTCAGGTGCTGAATTGTATTCTGTCTCTCATTCAAAGTTCACATACTAATAATATCCCACATTCTTGGGACAGTACAGAAGTTATTTCAGGACAGCTTTATAGAGTGACTGACTATTGAAGGACATGTGCAAGCTTGCAGCTGATCTTCCCTACAACTATAAATTGAGGTGGTTTGGTGAACACTTTTGACTATTTACCACCCTGCCAGAGCAGTGACTGGATTAGGTGCAAAGTTTTGCCCTAATTTATTTCCCGTTACATTTGGGGCAAGCACTATCGGACTGGTGTAGAAAACAGTACTCTACACAATTCCCACTGGGGGGGTTTGGTTTAAATTCCTCTCTTTGAATTCTACAATTTGCAGTAACCATTTCCTGCTGGTCAGGGTTTTATTCGGCTACTTTACAATCCCACAGCTTTAAGTTGTTTTGTGGGTAAGTTAATCAGCATAGGTTTTATCAGGGAAAGTTCCCAACCACAAGGGGCAGATTCCACCAGTAAGAACAATTTTACCTGCTGGCTACAGGCATTGTTAATCTCCCAGGTTTTCCGACTTCCAGACTCGAATCCTTGCACTGTAACCACCTTTTTTGCAGTCTTCTGTAATTAGGTTGTCTAATTACCTGAATGTAAAGCATCCTTAGCAACTGTGCAATATCATTCAATGGAAATGACCCATTCAGTGGAAGGAAATAGCACATTGGTGGCTAACCTTGCTTTACACAAGCCTGCCCACATCCATCTCACAGGTAAACCTGAATGCCCCGTCACTACTTTGAAGAAGATCCGTGCAGTTATCTCTGCTTATTTTTTTGGGTGTTGGCTAGGGAATAAATATGCCAATGACCTGGTGGTTATCATGTAACTGTTTGTGGGAGCTTGCTATGCACTATTTGCTGCTGTTTTTCCTACAGCAGTGACTGCAATGCATTAGTAGTGAAGCACTTTATGAACCTACTGAAGATATGAAAAAGCTATATAAATATAATTTCTTCATTTTCTTTTTGTGTTTTGAATGGGGAAGCGGGTCTAATTGTTTTATCTCTACAATCTCCAGATTGGCTTCTGAGGAATATCAACAAGAAAACAGCAATGTTGAAATGAATCTAAGAACAAGAAGCAGACTAAATGGCAGAAAGGAGGATGGTGATGATGATGACGATGACGACAACGACAGTATTGCTGACTCTGATTTTGATACTGATGAGGGCAATGATGTAAAAGATGAAGGTGATTTCATTCAGTCCTCTTTAACTCCTCTACACACTCCACATATGGATGCGGCATTGTATAAAAACAAATCATCAAAGGCTGAAGGAACTGAGGCACCTGGCGTGCTTGATATTTCTATCTTGACTCTGGATGCATGATAGATTGCGGTCATAACATTCTAATGTTAAATTACAATAATCTCTCAGGATTTTGCATAACTTATGAATCCTGTTGAATTTTTGCTTGACTAGCATGAGATAGTGCTAGTACACATGAATGTGATAAATATTAAACTAACATCTTGGAAATCAGGATTGTAAGAGCAAACCCTAGAAAGATGTAACTTGTGTTTGACTGATGTGTTATGCTGTTCCAGTTTTGAAGGAATATACATTGACATCATTATCACCTTATTTATGGAAATGTTGCCAGTTGGCACTAACCCTCTCAACAACTACATTGTGACATAAATGACCATGTAATTGTGACCTAATTTGTTCTTTACTCTGTAATATTGTTTATATATTGCTGATTAAAAATAAACATGTAAAAAGTTTTTATTTCGTACTCAGCAGGGCATATACAAGAATGTGAGATTTCAAAGGGCACTACAGGCCATGACTTGACTAATCAGCACCCTTTGCTCATGCAATATAACTTGTTGCTCACTTTTGAAATTTGCCATTCTTGCATCTGTTCTGATGACTGCAGGATGAAAAATTCAAAACTACTGCAATTCTGTACTACCAAACAATTATTGTTTTATTTGGATAATCTTTCAAATAGTGGGTTCTGACTTTCTACTTAAGTGAATAAAGTTATAAGAATCATAGAATCCCTACAGTGTGGAAACAGGCCCTTCGGCCCAACAACTCCACACTGAACCTCAGAGTATCCCACCAGACCCATCCCCCTATAACCCACCTAATCTACACCTCCCTGAACACTATGGGCAATTTAGCATGGCCAATCCACCTAACCTGCACATCTTTGGACTGTGGGAGGAAACTGGAGCGCCTGGCGGAAACCCACTCAGACGCTGGGAGAACGTGCAAACTCCTCACAGACAGTCGTCCGAGGCTGGAATCGAACCCGGGTCCCTGGGGTTGTGAGGCAGCAGTGCTAACCACTGTGCCACCGTACTGCCCCATACTGTATAAGAAATCATACTGTTATTTCCTTATTTTTAATTGCACTGTACTTTGTCTTTATTTTCCTCCTCCGCTTTAATTGGTCCAAGGTATCTGAACAGGAAATGCTGGAAACATTCAACAGGCCATGGAAGATTTGTGAAAATGGAAACATCCTGATGGCCTTATGTTAGAACTGGAGAGATGAGCAGAAATCTTGTTGACAGAGAGAAAACTTCAAAGCCAGGCCTCCTTTTTGAAGAAAAGAAACAATAAATTAAAGCACTGAAGAGCTTATGAATTACAGCAGTTGCTGGAACTCCGAACTAAAAACAGAAAATACCCAGTGGTAGCCCATGTTTGTCAAGAGAGAAAAGTAAGATAACGTTTCAGGTTGATGATTATTCATCCCAGCTAAATGTTGAATTAACATCAAACCTCAAGTTTGTACTTTAAACCCCTGCTTGGAATTGGTCTTTTTGGAAATTTGCAAGCTTAACTTTCCAAAATAAAATTGATTGTATTCATATTAATGTTGGTATTTGGCTTCCCACAATAGTTCAGTGAAATCATAAGCAGATGATTATGGAATTTTTTTGTGGCGAAGGGGCAGTCTTTTTTTTCTAGATCAAAAACTATCTCCTTTTGTGAAGAATAGATTGGGTTAGCTTGAGCAATATGACAGTTATCCAGTCTCTCTCTCTCTCTCTCTCTGTGTCTCCTGTTCCACAGACAGTTACCTAGCTCTCTCGCAGTCACCCATGCAATGTACACTGTCACCTATTTCACACATGCAATCACTCTTCTCATAGTCACCAATCACCCAGAGAGAAACAGAGTCACCCTGAGGAGTTCTAAAAGTGATTATGGCAAGATGGTGGATATGGTTTTATGATTTTTTTCCCCCAAAATTGCCTAGATTTTAGAACAGTCTCAGTTGATCAGAATTTGACAAAGAAGGGAGAGAGAAAACAAGGGAGTGACATGAATTATTGAGATAGTGCTGGTATCTATTATTAAGGAACTGGTAGCCAGAAGGTGGTGTTGATTCTGCTGCTTCATGCTTTTTATTACAGTAATCAAATTTCTAAGTAAGGGAGGGGATGAGGATCAGACTCTAATGATTTTCATAAGAATTCTGAGAGGCAGTTCTAAAAGTGACTGCTGCAATGACAATCCAAGCCCCCTTGTTCTGTCTATTTACCAAGTACATGTATTTCTGTGCTGCTGAGTCCTCTTGCTGTGTATTCCTTTCCTGTGAGCTGATTGGCTGCTCAGCATGGAGACATATGGTCTACTACTCTCATCACACCCCTCTTGGTAGGTAGGTAATGATCAGCACTGCAATACTGACACCCGATCAAAGAAAAAAGATTGATTTCTTTATCCATGCCCCTCCCTGGCACCTGCAAACCCCAGTCAAAGATATTCGGAAACTTTCAGACTATATAGCACTCCCATGACTGACTTTCCCAGCTGTTGGACACTAAGGGAGCCAAGAGGTGGGGAACTGGATGGAAAATGGAGTTGATGTTGAGGATCAGCCATGATCGTATTAACTGACGGAGCAGGTTCAAGAGGCTGTATGGCTGATGCCTGCTCTGATTTTCTGTTGCTAAGTTCTATTTGGTACCAGAATATCAATTATCTGTAAAGGCACACTGGGCAATGCAGTTGTTAGCACTGTTGCTTCACAGTGCCAGTGACCTGGCTTCGATTCTAGCCTTGGGCCACTGTCTGTGTGGAATTTGCACGTTCTCCCCATGTGGAGTCTGTATGGGTAGAGTTTAGAAATACTAAGGAGCAAAAAATATTAGTAGGTATCATATATAGAACCCCAAACTGCAGTGGTGATGTCAAGCATGGCATTAAACAAGAAATTAGAGATGCATGTGATAACGGAATATCGGTGATCATGGGCTTTTTTAGATTGGACAAATCAAATTAGCCACAATGCCATGGAGGAGGAATTCCTGGAGTGTATACGGGATGGTTTTCTTGACCAATGTGTGGAGAAATCGACTAGAAAGCAGGCTGTCTTAGACTGGGTACTGTGTAATGAGAAGGGAATCATTGCCAATTGAGCTGTGCGAGACCCCTTGGGGAAGAGCAACCATAACATGATAGAATTTTTTATCAAGATGGAGAGCGAGGCTGTTGATTTGGAGACTAGGGTGCTGAACCTTAATAAAGGAAACTACAAGGATATGAGGTGTGAGTTAGCCTTGACAGATTGGGGAGAGTTACCTAAAGGGATGACAGTGGATAGGCAATGGCAAACATTGAAGGAACGCATGGGGGCACTGCAACACCTGTTTATTTCTGTCTGTCACAAAAGCAAAATGGACCAATCCATGGTTTACAAAGGAAATAAGAGATAGTATCTGATCCAGGGAAGAAGCATACAGATTGGCCAAGAAAATTAATAAATCTGAGGATGTGAAGCAGTTTAGAATTTAGCAAAGAAGGACTAAGGGATTGATTAAGAAGGGGAAAATACAGTATGAAAGTAAACTTGCAGGGAACATAAAGACTGAGGCTAAGAGTTTCTATAGGTATGTGAAGTGAAAGAGATTCGTGAAGAGAAATGTAGGTCCCTTACAGACAGAAACGGGAGAGCGTACAATAGGGGACAAAGAAATGGGTGAGGAACTGAATACATACTTTGATTTTGTTTTCACAAAAGAGAACTCAAATCAGATACCAGAATTGTTGCAAAAGGCAAGATTTAGTGAGAGAAAGAACTGAGGAAGATCAATATTAGTAGAGAAATGGTGCTGGGAAAATTGTTGGGATTGAAGGCCTGTAAATCCCCATGGCTTGATAATCTACATCCTGGAGTACTTAAGGAAGTAGCTCCCAAAATAGTGGATGCATTGGTGGTCATCCTACAGGATTCTATAGACTCTGGAACAGTCCCTGCAGATTGGAGGGTGGCTAATGTCACTCCAATATTCAAAAAGGGAGGCTGAGAGAAAACAGGGAATTATAGACCAGTGAGCCTAATATCGGTAGTGGGGAAAATTCTCAAATCCATTGTCAAGGACTTTATAGCAGAGCATTTAGAAAGCAGTGGCAGGATCAGACAGAGTCAGCATGGATTTATGAGGGGGAAATCATGCTTGACAAATCTTTTGGAATTCTATGAAGATGTAACTAGTAGAGTTGACAAGGGGAAGCCAGTCGATGTAGTATATTTCGACTTTCAGAAAGCGTTTGACAAAGTTCCACATAAGACATTAAAGTGCATGGGATTGGGGGAGGCATATTGAGATGGACAGAAAACTGGTTGACAGAGAGGAAACAAAGAGTAGGAATTAATGGGTCCTTTTCAAATTGGCAGGCGGTAATTAGTGGGATGCAACAGGGATCGGTGCTGGGACCCCAGCTATTCATAATATATATTAATGATTTGGATGAGGGAACAAAATGTGACATCTCCAAGTTTGCAGTTGATTCCAAGACAGTTGCGAGGGTGAACTGTGACGAGGATGCAAAGATCCTTCAGCATGATCTCGACAGGTTGGGTGATGCAGTATAATTTGAATAAATGTGAGGTTATTCCCTTCAGAAGCAAAAACAAGATGATTACTACCTGAATGGCTGTAAATTGGGAGAAGGAAGTGTGCAGTGGGACCTGGGTGTCCTTGTGCACCAGTCACTGAAGGTAAACATGCAGGTGTAGCAGGCAGTATAGAAGGCAAATGGTATGTTGGCCTTCATCGCGAGAGGTTTTAGGTACAGGAGCAGGGATGTGTTGTTTCAGTTGTACAGGGCCTTGGTGAGGCCACACCTGGAATATTGTGTGCAATTTTGGTCTCCTTTCCTGAGGAAGGATGCTCTTGCTCTCGAGGGAGTGCAGTGAAGTTTTACCAGGCTGATTCCAGGGATGGCGGGTCTGACGTATGAGGAGAGATTGACTAGGTTGGGATTGTTTTCACTGGAGTTTAGAAGAATGAGGTGGGATTTCATAGAGACTTATAAAGTTCTGACAGGACTGGACAGGATAGATGCAGAGAGGATGTTCCCGATGGTGGGTGTGTCCAGAACCAGGGGTCACAGTATGAGGATTCGGGTTGGATGATTTAGGATGGAGATGAGGAGATATTTCTCCACCCAAAGAGTGGAGAGCCTGTGGAATTCATTACCACAGGAAGTAGCTGATGCCAAAATATTGAATGTATTCAAGAGGCCGCTAGATATAGTACTGGGGGTAAATGGGATTAAAGGATATGGAGAGAAAGCAGGATTAGGCTATTGAGTTTGGTGATCAGTCATGATCATGAAGAATGGCAGGCTCGAAGAGCCAGATGGCCTCCTCCTGCTCCTATCTTCTATGTTTCTATGTCTGCATGGATTTCCTCTGGGTGCTCTGGTTTCCTTCCACAGTCTGAAGATATGCAGGTTAGGTGGATTGGCCATGCAAAATTGCCCACAGTGTCCAGGCATGTGCAGGCCAAATCGATTAGTCATGGGAAATATGGAAGTATGGGGAGAGACTGGGAGATGGGTCTGTGTGCTGTATGCTTTTTGGAGGGTCAGTTTAGACCCAATGGGCCAAATGGCACTTAGGGATTCTGTCTAAAGGCAAATTGCAACAGGAGCCTGGAGGATCCAGTTCTCAAACTCCAGGTGCAGACAATATCACATTTATTTTGAATTCATTCATGGGATGTAAGTATCACTGTCAAGACTAGCATTTATTGCCCAGCCCTAATTATCCAAAGAAAGAAGGAAACAATAGGAGGAAGTCCTGCCGAGACTGTATTACAAATTAGGGATCAAATTTAAAAAGCACAAGCCCACAGATGGTAGTCTTAAATACTGCCTGAACAATGTGTGGATTGGCAAAAGGATGAAAAGATCAGGATGGTGGAAACATATCTGCCAGCCTGGTGTGAGAGGTCTCAGCCATTACTGGGGAAAGAAACAAAATATGACTTGACCAGGCTTCACCTGGACAGGGGTAGGATCAGAACCATCGTGGAAAGGATACCTGGAACTGGAGATAGGTGTTTGTGAGATAAGAGGGGAAGGTGGATATGGTACAAACAACAGTAGTTTGAAGTTAACAGAAATAAGAGATGGGAGTAAAGGTCAGACCAAAACAAGAGACTAAATAAAGCTTATATAACTGCAATAAAGAAAGTCATGCAAAAGATAGATAAAAACAAATTAAAATGGCTGTAAATCTACATACTGAATCCATATCTTAATTATGGAACTGGGACAATAAACAGCCAGAAGTAGCAGGGACAATTGAAACACAAAGCGTTTGAAGATTAGAGCTTGCAGTTAAAATATTGGGTGGCATGGTGGCTCACAGTTCCAGGGACTCAAGTTCAATTCCAGCCTCAGGCGACTGTCTGTGTGGACTTTGCATGTTCTCCCTATGTCTGCATGGGTTTCCTCCGGGTCCTCTGGTTTCCTCCCACAGTTTAAAGATGTTCAGGTTGGGTGGATTCGCCATGCTAAATTGCCCGTAGTGTTCATGGATGTGTGGTGAGTTGGATTAGTCAGGGGAAATGCAGGGTTATAGGGACAGACCGGAGTTTGAGTCCAGGTGGGATGTTCTTCAGAGAGTTGGTGTGGACTTGTTGGGCTGAATGGCCTGTTTCCATACTGTGGGGATTCTGTAAAAAAAATTAGCGAGTATAGCATTTTGACAGGGAAGGAGCTGGGGTGGGGCAAGTATAGTTGTTAGAAATAACATAATGACTGTAATGAACATAATTAGCACTGAGGTTGTAACTGAGTCCATATAGTTCCAGCTAAAGGATAAGATGGCATCGATAATCAGAAGGACGGGTTTGCACTTGAGAGTGTGCAGAGCAGATTCACCAGACTGTTGCCTGGGGTGGATAGTCTCAGTAATAAAGAGAGGCTGATAAGGTGGGTTTGCTTTCCCTGGAGCAGAGGAGTCTGGGGGCGGGGGGAGATCTGATTGAGGTATACAAAATTATGAGAGGCGTAGACAGGGGTGATTGTGAGAATCTCTTCCCCACGGTACACGTGTCTAGAACCAGAGGGCATAAGTTTAAGGTAAGGAGCAAGTAGTTCAGAGGAGATCTGAGAAAAAGGATTTCACCCAAAGGATGATACATATATGGAACATGCTGACTGAGAGGAAGGGAGAGGCAGATACTCTCACAACATTTAAGAAGCATCTAGATGATGATTTAAATTGCTGGGACAAAAAAGACTGTGAACCAAGTGCTGGCAAATGGAATTAGTGTTGCTTGGTGTTTTTTGGGAGGCATAGACCTGGTGCGCTGAAGGGCTTGTTTCTGTGCTACAAGACTCTATTTCTCTCTAATACTAACTGACGTACACTATAGGCCACCCTCTGTTGGAAATGAAGGAGAAAATGAAAGTGTATGGAATGAGTAAAATATATCAGCTAAAAATTATGGGAGATTTCAATTTTTGCAAGGAAAATTGCAAGGAGGAGAAAGGCAAATGGACTTATTATCATGTGTCCAGATTTATATGCTTGCTCAGTAATGTAATATGCCTAGCCATAGAGGTTTCGCTACTGGACCTAGTAATGGAAAGTTAAATAGATAATACAAGTAAGCGTATGGGGAGCATCTGGTCAACAGCAATCATGACATTATAAGGTTCAAAATAATGATTGAAAGAGTTATATGTAAGAAAAATATTAAATTCATATATTGATAAAAAGTAAATTCTGAAGGAATGAGATTGGAACATGTTTCTTATTCAGTCATGAGCTGTGAACATTGTTGTCTATCGCAGGAGTTCGTGAGCAAATGTTAGTGAACCTTCTACTTGAACTGCTTATGTTATAGATTGATCCACAGTGTTGTTAATGATGGAAGCTACACGATTTTGACACAGTAGCAGTGGAGGAACAGAGATACAGTTACAGGTAAAGTTGGTTTATGACTTGGACAGGAAATTGGGTGATATTCCTGAAGATCTGCCATCCTTGTTGTAGGTGATAAAGCATGCAGGTTTGAAAGATGCTGTCATGGGGCAAATGGTTGCAGAGTAACTTGTAGATAGTAGATACCACTGCCATTGTAGTAGAGGGAATGAATGTTTAAAGCGATGAATAGAAACAAAAGGCTGAACCTTATCAGAAATCAGTTGTCATTTTTTGACGAGATTCATGGAGGGTTTCTCTCCACAAAGCCTTGCAGTTTTTATTTGCAATACCATCCCAAATTCACATCATAAACGATACAACACACACACCATGTAGCACACAGCTCATCATAATCTGCAACTCACCATGGGCAGATGTACTCTCCACTCCTAGGATACCTTAGGATTCTTGGCATCAGTGCCATATTTAAAAGGCTGTTTTATACCCAGAGTCTACAGCTTCCCCGCAAGGCTCAATTTATTTGCTTTGAGAATGGACGATAAGGGGAAATTGGTACTCCACTTTGCAAATAGGGACCTGGAGATTCTGGTGAATGGGACGGTACAGGGGAATGCCATCTTCTTCCTCCTCCAGGATCAGATTAGAAGGCACAACACCAGACCCTGCCACTCAGAGGTTGCCATGCAGGTCAGTACTATCTCCGTAATGCCCAGCAGTGTAACAGGAAGATTGATTACCGTATCTGCTCTGCCATGGTAAGTCTGCCACTGTCTTCTCTCTGATAAATTGCACTCACTCCAAGTCTGCTACTGCACCTATCTCCACCAGCCTCATGGTCTACCACTCTCAGTCTTACATAAAGCATTTTCCTTCAATCACTGCACAACACCCCTCCCCCCCACCAATGACCCTCACCACCACCAGTAACCAACCAAACAACTAACAGCGCACAGCCAGTATGCTGCTTATTCACTCATTTGAGACACCCATCTTTCTAGCAGCAATAGCTGTGCCACACACTTTCATCTCACTCGATTTCTCCCTTTGTCTCGTTCCAGGACAATATGACTCATAATAGGGCAGACAGAGCTAAGACAGTGGTGGGATGCCCAACATTTGGCTCCGTAAGCCTACAAAGAGAGGATGCCAGCGCTTGCGAGTGGGGACTGGAATCATACCTGTGGAGATGCTGAAAACATCATGTCCTGGAGTTTGCATTGCTATGCTGCTGTCCCATTAACACCATGGTGAATGTGTTCTGAACATATCCAAACTTGTTCACGACACATTCTCACTTTTGACTCCTGCAGGTATAAGTGATATCAGCATGGTCTCAGTGTTCAACACCACAGCCCTTTAAGACATCCCTTCCTTTACCTCTGAGGTAGAACACATGTGTGCCTCAGAGGATGAACTGTCAAGGGTGCCATATGCACCCTCCACCAGCTCAGACACTGACACATTGGTGAGTATTTTATCTAGAATCAGGAATATCTGCCTGTGAGTAGACCACTGCCACATCTCCACAGCTGGTTGAGGGAAAAGGCATCCCAGGTTGCTGGCACTTGGAGGATTGCTGGAGAGCAGGTATTTGCTCAGCCACAAGCAGGAGAGGACCTCATGGTGTCAGCACTTACAAACTTCATAAAAATGCACAAGTAGACACAGGAGACGCAAGCAGGTTTGTCGGAGGTACTGGAGGGATTGACACAAAGGTTGCATGACTGCACTAATGCTGTTGGGATCCAGCTGTGTCTGGTATATGAGCGCCTGGCTGACAGCTGCCAGATCCAGCAGTCTCAGAATTTGATGGATACACACAGGCCTTCACTTCATTGTTCCGCCATTGTTGCTAGGCGACAGAGAACCTTGGTCTCACTCAGTTTCTCCTTCCTAGTCAGCACGTAAACGGAGAAGGAACCACATAGAGACCCTCTAGAAGCCTCCTCTTAGGACACACTAGTCGGGGGGCCAGGCCTTACACTTCTACATCGCCTGCCACAACCCCCCAAGGCATGGAGGAGTTTAAGTTGATTAGGGGGAACCTCTCTCTGATCAGGACACTCACAGCGTATCTGGACCTTGAGATGCTAATGTTCCATGGGGTCACCAAAGCAAAACTCCAAGATCAACAGGCTGCACTGTAGGTCAGGTTCTCTCTACCCCAGCTACAGAACCCGGGACTGAGATGTACTGGGAGAGAAGGAAAGAAGAAAATCTTCTCTGGACACAATGACATGAGTGAAACTTCATTGTAAATACGCTTTCCCATTTGTTAATATTTGTTCACTGTTCATCATCATATGAAGCTGTAGAGATCAGTGCTACATGATGGTACAGGATATGAACTGAGCAGTTCCTGCACATGTGCAGTCCAAAGGACATTGAAAGGTGATTGCCACTTTGGTAACTATGGTGAATCGCTCTGGGCTGCAGTATATTGCTTGTGCTTCACAACCATTAGTGGGAATAACTCCTGATGTTGCATGATGTGGTCAAAAGTGCTTGGGGCCAAGATTTGGGCTTCACACAGGTAAGTCAATGCCTAAGATCTACACTTGCAGGGGTTTTCCATCTGCTCTGTATGGGTGCCTTGTGTAATGCCATTGCTCTTTGAAGGCCTCACATTACTTGACATGAAGCTCCTTTCCTCACAAAATGAAAGTGTGCTTGCAGCCATTCTCAGCTCCATTGAGCACTTGTTAGTTACAGCACGATGGAGGAAGAACTGAGTCTCAGGCTCAGCCGCTTACCCCTGGTGAAACCCAAATGTACACATTCCTTTTTTGGTATGTATCCCCGACAAACTTGAACTTCCCCACGCTCCCAACCCAATATGTCCATCTAATGCCTCTTCTCCCCAATTTACCCTGCCCTCTCCCCAATCCCAGGTATATCGTTAACATACCAGATATAGTAGACCATTGTATTCCCATTTAAGCTAAGTGGTGCTGAATGTCAATGATCCCCACCTCCCATATTCCTTCCCATGTTGAATCACCTCTCCTCCTTATATATTGAACCGTCCCCTTCACAATTGTCACCTTCTCTACAACCTAGCACGTTAGCTCCAATCCCAACAATTGAGTTTTGCAGCTTCCCCTTCCACAGCAGCAGCCCCGATAACATACCTTAACTTTTAGTTGAAGGGCATCCAGAACTGACCATGGCCCACTCCCTTAATCGACTCAGATGGACAGACCTGAACAATAAGTGAGCAGACCACTGACTGATCTCGGTGCACCTCCCCAATTCACTGCCAACGTTAATGCCTCAGTTTTTTTTAGATACGCCTGTTGTTGTTCCCCCCTGCTCATTGAACCAGGGTTGATCCCGGCTGTCAGTGATAGACTTCTCCCCAGTTCAGGTCAGTTGAGGGTAGGTCAGTCCTGGTAGCATTCCACCTTAGTATTAACAGATGAAAATGCCTATCATTGGTTGCTATTGTGAAGCCCGTTATTGCCAGCAGTGTCTTTTTTTTAAATTTATTAACAGGATGAGAGCATTGCTGGCTAGCCAGCATTTATTGCTCATCCCTAATTGACCAGAAGGCAGTTCAGAGTCAACTACATTGCTGTGGGTCTGGAGTCACATGTAGGCCAGATCAGGTAAGGATAGCAGTTTCCTTCCCTCAAGGGCATTAGTGAACAAGATGGGTTTTTCCTGGCAATTGGCAATGGATTCATCGCCATCGTTAGATTCTTAATTCCAGATATTTCATTGAATTCAAATTCCACCATCACCATCCAACATTATCTGGGTCTCTGGATTAACAGTCCAGTGATAATACCACTAGGCCATCGCCTCTCCCCTGAGCTGACACTGGTTTCTGACCCCTCTGGCTGACACTGGTCTCTAGGCGGTTGGCTGATGCTCACATTGAGCATATGATGAGGACTAACGTGAAGCCAAGTGCTGAAACCCTGATGATTTTAATTTCATTATTCGCCCGAAGTGATTTTAAGCTTAATGTGATATTGCCAAAGTCAGCGTATGATAAGGATACATTGGACTCTCCCTGCATGTGTGTCCTGTACAATTTTGAAAAACTTGAACATACTCAACGAGACACTTATAGGTGAAGAACATTCATTTGGACAAAAAAAAACAAAATAAGTGTGTGAATAAACACCTCAAAGTGTGAATGCACAAGTTAAGTGATGTATGATTGTACATGTAAATGATACAAATAAATACTTCCTGTAACACATGTCTATATGATTCCCCTCCAGGAAATCTTGTTTCCTGTTGAACTCTTGTGTTTGAGAGACGCAGAATTTTCTTTACCTGAAGATTGCTGTAGGTAGAGGGAAGAAAAGAATTAATCAAGATCCCATAATATTAGGCTAGCAAAGCAAAGCAAAGCAAAAACCTTTATTCACCTTGTCTCTGCCAGGCACTCTCTCTTTTACACTTACTACCTGTATTTGTGTGTGTTTGATGTTGCATTTTGACTTTTTTTCATCAGGATTAATAGGTAATAAAATTATTCTTTCACTCAAGAAAACATTGATAATTGGCTTCTTCCTTTTGAAACTATGAAAACATTACAGTGCAGAAAGAGACCATTCAGCCCATCATGGTCTATGCCAGCTGAATAAATTAGCCACCCATTCTAATCCTACTTCTGAGGTTCGGCTCTGTAGTGCAGCAGGTTGCAGTGTTGAGGTGCAGATCCAGGCTCTTTTCAAATGAGTTGAGGGTTTCTGCCTCACCCAGCAAACTGGGCAGTGAATTCAAGACACTCACCCCAATCTGGGTGAAAAAGTTTTATCTCATGTCCCCTCTAATCAGTCTATCAATTACTTTAAATCTCTGACCCCTGATACTTTATCTCATTACTAGGAGAAACAGGTTTCCCTGTCCTCTCTATTCAAGCCCCTTATTATTTTTTACACCCCGATTAAGTCATCCCTCAGGCTCCTCTGTTTTAAGGAAAACAATCCTGGTTTTTCCAATCTTTCCTCTTGGCTGCAACTTTCAAACCACTGCGACATTTTTATAAACCTCCTCTAGATTCACTTTAAAGCAATTTCATCCTTCTTAAAATGCTGACAATCCAATGTGTGACTAGCAGATTCCATCACATGTGAAGTAAATGGAGTTTGATGAGTTGGGTTATTCTTTTAGGGGGTCTGTGCACCTCAACTTTGCTTTTGCATGTTCCCAACAAAGCCTCCCAATGGGTTTGATGCCCTCTTGAATTAACCTTCTCCAGTTTGCTTCATCACAAACCAGGGACTCCTACGCAGGCATGTTTAATCTCCACCACAATCTCCTGACGACATTCCGAAAGTGTCTCTGCTGTCCTCCTGAGAGTCCCATCATACTCATTTCATTGAGTACATTTACGACTGAGATAGATAGGTTCTTGATTATCAAGGGGATCAAGGGTTACGGGGAGAAAGCGGGAGAATGGGGATGAGGAACTTATCAGCCATGATTGAATGGCGGAGCAGACTCGATGGGCCAAATGGCCTAATTTCTGCTCCTATGTCTTATGGTTTTACAAGCAAGATCAAGCCAAGCAGTTGCTTCGGTCATCCAGTGTTGTACACAGGAACAACATGTTCCACCCAGCAAGGTTTGTTTTTGAGGTTTTTTTTGTTCATGGGTGCTGCTGGAGTCCTTGGAATATAATAACATTCACAGAGGGGGAGATTTAGAAGGTAAGTTTCAGGATTTTGACCTAGTAAGAGTGAAGGAACAGTGATGTAATTCCAGGTCATGATAGTGTGTGGCTTGGAGGGGAACTAGCAGATCATGGTACTTCCTCTGCCCAAATCCTTCTTGGTGGTAGAGGTCATGGCTCTGCAAGATTTATTCAGATGGGTCTTGGTAAGTTATGGGATTTATATATATTTTTAATATAGTTTATTTTAATTTGGGGATTTCTGAAGTTAATAATTAACTTGGAAATATTTCTGTAGCCGTGGTGATTTCTTTTACACAGTTTGTTGAAGCTTCTTTGGCAGCCTAATGGGTTTTTGTTGACTTTAGGTTTTATAACTTAGCAAGGTAGACCGTTGAGCTTTTGAGTAAACACACATTGCTTAGAGGGAGAGACTTTTCTCTCAGATTTCATTTTGTTTTGGGCACCTCTGTGAAGTCCTCAGAAGGTGATGGTTGTGCAGAGCAGTGCTGCTGAGAAGTAGAGAATATTATAAATTCCCTCATGGTAAGGTATTAGTGATAGTCCCTCACCAGAAGTATTGGAAAAAACCTTGAAGCGGTCACTGGGAGCTGAGTATGTTTATATTGAGGTGGTATGAAAATTCGAGGAGGAGCTATCAGTATTTACAGTCCAGGAGTTAAAATCACAGTTAGCTTAACCCTATCAAGGTGGGAGAAAAATATTTATTTTATCTCTGATCTAAGTACTGTGGAAGGACTGCTTTTGGATACTGAACAAGCATTTTTTTTAGAACTTGTAAAGACGAGTTTACATGTCTACATTAATGACATTATATTTTTACTGTATGTTTAAAGCTCTTTGAATTTGTTTATTAATTGCCCTCTGAAATGGCCTTGCAAGCCATTCATTTGTATCAATTGCTGCAAAGTTTCAAAGAAATGAAACCAGATGGATCACCTGACCTAGGTACCGAAAAAAGAAACAACCCTGTCGACCCTGCAAGTCCTCCTTACCAACATCTGGGTGATAGTTCCAAAATTGGGAGAACTGTTTCACAGACTAGTCAAACAACAGCTTGACACTCACAGAATCATACCTTACAGACAATGTCCCAGACACCACCATTACCATCTCTGGATATGTCCTGTCTCACTGGCAGGACAGACCCAGCAGGGGTGGCAACACAGTGGTATTCGGCTGGGAGGGAGATGGCCTGGGAGTCCTCAACACCTCACGAAGTCTCGTGCCTTCAGGTTAAACATGGGCAAGGAAAATGCCTGCTGATTACCATGTATTGGCTGATGAATCAGTTCTCCTCCATATTGAACAACATTTGGAGGAAGCACTGAGGATGGCAAGGACACAAAATGCACTCTGGGTGGGACATTTCAATGTCCAGCACCAACAGTGTCGCGGTTGCAGTACTACTGATCAAGCTGGTCAAGTCTGAAAGGACATAGCTGCTGGACTGGGTCTGCAGCAGGTGGTGAGGGAATCAACAAGAGGGAAAAACATACCTGACCTCATCCTTACCAAACTGCCTGCTGCAGTTACATTTGTCCATGACAATATTAGTAAGAGTGACCACCACAGAGTCCTTGTGGAGACAAAGTCCTGCCTTCACATTGAGAATAACCTCCATCTTGTTGTGTGGCTCAAGGGCACCTAGGGACTGGAAATAAATGCTGGTCAGCTGGCGATGCTACATTCCACAAATGAATTTAAAAATCAAAAAGTAAATGCACTGATATATTCTATTTTATCATCTTTTCTTTTGTTTAATAAACTTATGTTTTATTATTAAAACAAAACCTGCAACATTAAATGCTTATGTCCTAGTGAGAGACCACACTGTTAAAAACAAAACAGAATAAAATATGATTCATTAAGCCAGGTTTCAATTTGGGATCTGACTTGTCCCAGCAATAACATCGGCTGGGATCATAATGGTTACCCATGGTGTATTGTATAGATCATACATACTCCTGCCACAACGCAATGCTGGTGAAGGGAGTGAATGGTGAAGGTGGTGTAGGGGGTATCAAGCAAGCAGGCTGTTTTGTTTTGGATGGTGTCAACTATCTTGAGTGTTGTTGGAGCTGTATTCATCCAGGCAAATGGATGAAGAATATTCCATTCCACACCCAACTTGTGCCTTGCAGATGGTGGTTCGACATTGGAGAGAGAGGAGGTGAGTTACTCATTGCAGGATTCCTAGCCTCTGACCTGCTCGTATAGGCCCTATATGTATATGGCTAGTCCAGTTCAGTTTCTGGTCAATGGTAACTGGCAGAATGTTGATTAATATTTTGCTGCTAGGTAAATTGGCTGAGGAGAGGACTCTGCTGCTCTGTCCTAAATCGTCTACCTGAATCCTCAATTCTTACCATTGAATTAAGACAATCTTTTAAAGCAATCACTTGTAATATTTCTCCAGAAGTGCCGTTTGTACATTGTCCAAGTCTCCAAAGCATAAAGGATAGAATAAAGGTACCTTATGGGAAGGTGGTGACATCGTAGTAATACCACTGGCCTTGTAATCCAGTACCCCAAGTTGTAATGTTCTGGCAACATAGATTTGAAAAACCGTCATGGCGAGAATCAAATTCAATAAAAATCTGGAATTAATAGATAACCCAAAAATGATCGTGAAACCATTGTCAATTATTGTAAAAAAACCCATCTGGTTCACTAATGTCCTTTATAGAAGGAAACCTGCCATCCTTAACTGGTGTGGCCCAGATATATGTGATTCCAGACACACGGTATTGTGGTTAAGTCTTATATGCCCTTTGAAATGGCCTAGAAAAACCATTGAGTTCCAGGACAATTCAAGATAGGCATTAAATGCTGGCCGAGCCAGCGACGCACTCATCCCATAAATGAACGAAAAAAGTCTGGAGAAACATAGAAGATTGGAGCAGGAGGAGGCTATTAGGCCCTTCGAGCCTGCTCCACCATTCTTCACACTCATGGCTGATCATCCAACTCAATAGCCTAACCCTGCTTTCTCTCCATATCCTTTGATCCCATTCGCCCCAAGTGCTATATCTAGTCGCCTCTTGAATTCATTCAATGTTTTGGCATCAACTACTTCCTGTGGTGATGAATTCCTCTGGCTCACCACTCTTCAGGTGAAGAAATGTCTCCTCATCTCCGTCCTAAATCGTCTACCCTGAATCCTCATACTGTGACCCCTGGTTCTGGACACACCCACCATCGGGAACATCCTCCCTGCATCTACCCTGTCCAGTCCTGTTAGAACTTTATAAGTCTCTGTGAGATCCCCCTCATTCATCTGAACCCCAGCAAAAACAATCCAAACCTAGTCAATCTCTCCTCATACGTCAGACCCGCCATCCCCGGAATCAGCCTGGTAAACCTTCACTGCACTCCCTCAACAGCAACAGCATCCTTTCTCAAAAAAGGAGATCAAAACTGCACACAATATTCCAGGTGTGGTCTCAACAAAGTCCTGTATAACTGCAACAACACATCCCTGCTCCTGTACTCGAGGCCTCTTGCAATGAAGGCCAACACACCATATGTCTTCTTTACTGCCTGCTGTACCTGAATGCTTACCTTCAGCGACTGATGCACAAGGACACCCAGGTCCCACTGCACACTTCCTTCTCCCAATTTACAGCCATTCAGGTAGTAATCTGCCTTCTTGTCTTGCTTCCAAAGTGAATATGTGCAATAAAGATTAGCATATATATCTTGCCACAATTATGCAAGGCTTTGGTGAGACTCATGTGGAGTATTGTGTGCAGTTTTGGTCTCCTCATCTGAGGAAAGATGTTCTAGCTATGGAAGAAGTGGAATTACTGGACTGATTCCTAGGGTGGCAGGATGTATGACAAGCGCTTGGATTGGTTAGGACTATATTCACCTGAGTTTGGAAGAATGAGGGGGTATCTCATAGAAACCTATAACTATACAGGGTTAATGCAGGAAGGGTGTTACCAATAACCAGGGAGTTCAGAACCAGGGGTTATGGTTTAAGATTGTTGGATAGACCATATAGGACTTTGATTAGGAGAAATTTCTTCCCCAGGGAGTGGTGACAATTCTTTGCCACAGAAATTGGTTGAGGACAAAACATTGAATGTTTTCATAAGAAATTAAATATAGTTCTTAAGGCTAAAAAGATCAAAAGGTATGGGCAGAAAGTTGGAACAGTGTACTAAGTTGGATGATCCTATTGAATGGTGGAGCAGATTCAAAGGGCTGAATGACCTACTCCTGTTCTTAATTTTTTTGTGTTTCTATGTTTCTAAAGGATATAGCTAAAGAGAAAATGTTGAATTTCTTCTTATACCATCTTTGGTAAGCGCTTTGCAATTTTCTTGTTATATATTATATTTATAAATATCGTTTTATGTACATATATATTTATCTAGCTTGTATTTCTTTTGTGGAATAAACTTTGATGCTCCTGTGAATATGTTTAGTGATTGGCTACCACAGAACCCAAACTGCAAAATGAAAACTTATGGTCAAATAGGTTTCATTTGGAAATTTGAATTGTCCAGTATTACCATCAGCTGGATTCATAACAAGGTAAACACAGAGAAATGAAAATAGGTTGATATTAGCACCAGAGGCAGATCCTTGCATGAAGCATAAACAGGTGCATGGGGTGATCTTTCAGCATAACTCAATTCTCTGTTATTAGTGCAAATCCATCAATTAATCTTAACAGCTTAAATAAAAACAGGAAGTGCAGAAGCAGTAGCATCTGCGAAAAAAGAAACCAAGTTAATGTCAAGTCCATTATAACTCAGAGTTTCTGAGTTTCAGAACTCAGTTGAACAGTTGAAAACCTATTTTAGGAGGAAGTAGTTGCAAAAGGCGATGCATTTTTGAAGGTCTAACAAGGCAGTGGAGCAAGACTTCAGGAAGTACAGAAGATCAGAGGGACTTTGATGTTTATATCCATTGATTCTTGAAGGTTGGTTAGATAGATAAGGTGGTTAACAAGGCAAGGGGAATGCATGTCTTTATTAGTCCATGAATTGTATAAGCAAGGAGTTTATGACGGAGCTGCATATAATGTTATTTAGGTCACAGCCAGAGTACTGTTTACATTTCTGGTCACTGCACTACAGGAAGGGTGTGATTGCTGTAGAGAGGTGTTGAAGAGATTCATAGAACATAGAACAGTACAGCATAGTACCGGCCCTTCGGCCCACGATGTTGTGCTGAACTTTTACCCTAAACCTAAGGTCTTCTAACCTCCACCCCTACCTTATACTATCATCCATATGCCTATCTAATAGCCGCTTAAATGCCCCTAATGAGGCCGACTCCACTACCCTCTCCGGCAATGCGTTCCACGTCCCGACCACTCTCTGAGTAAAGAACCTACCTCTGACGTCTCCCCTATATCCACCTCCACTCACTTTAAAACTATGCCCCCTCGTAATAGCTACCTCCACCCTAGGAAAAAGTCTCTGGCTGTCCACTCTATCTATACCTCTGATCATTTTGTACACCTCTATCAAGTCATCTCTCATCCTTCGTTGTTCTAAAGAGAAAAGCCGTAGCTCTCTCAGCCTTTCCTCGTAAGACCTTCCCTCCATTCCAGGCAACATCCTGGTAAATCTCCTCTGCACCTTTTCCAACGCTTTAAAAGGATGTTTGCTGAGCTGGTGCGATTCAGCTATGAAGAGACACTAAATATGCTTGGTGTTGTTTTCCTTGGAGCAGAGGAGGCTGGAAGGACTTGAGGTGTACAAAGTTTTGAGGGGCATAGACAGAGTAGATAGGTACATGTTTCCCCCTAGTAGAGGGATCAGTAACCAGGGAGCAGCTTTAAGGTAAGGAGTGGGAGGTTTAGAAGGCAGTTGAAGAAAGATCTTTCCACCAGAGGGCTGTATCTGGAACTCACTACCTATAAAGGATGGTAGAGATGTGAACCCTCAAGACATTTAAGAACTATTTAAATGACGACTTGAAACACCATAACATTCAAGTGTGGAAAGTGGGATTAGAATAGGTGGATGATTAATGACCTGCTCAGTTAGGATGGGCCGAAGGGTCTCCTTCCATGTTCTTCGACTCTGTGTGCGTGGGATTAGATGCGCCAAGAGTTGTAATTGTTGGGGACTGAAATATGTCCTTTTTAAACTATGGTGTGTGATGCACACCAGCAACGACATCATTATTCGTTTAGATTTTTTTCCTTCGATTGCTAATGCTTTAGCCCTTTTGATTTGATGACTCTAGAGCAAACCCAGCGGACTACTTGTTCCTCAAAAGGAAGGTATACGCCCACTAAACGATATGCACACGCCCAAAGCTTCAATTTGAGAAAGTGAAATGGTGTAATTGGTGCTTTCTGAGTGCTGCAGAGGAAGCCTGTCACTCTACAACATGACTACCGAAGCTCCCCAACCGCAAGGCGAAAGCCTCCAAGTTTTCAAGGGGACCTTTATTCATGCCACTCACACTTCCCCAATGGAAACTCTAGCCCCCCGTATCCTGGGAGTAAACGGGATGGGAAAGGTGAGCATTCGTGTTTCAAATTTCCCGTTTTTAATATTGCGGAAGAGCCAAATCTGTTGTTAAATTGGAATGTTTTTCAGGCGTACGTCGAATGGTGTTACATGATTTGAGTTTTTTAAATAAAAATGGTTATATGTGGAAGTAGCAGTTTTCTGTCCCTGATCCAAATGTCATAGTCAGCTGGATACGTGTTACCGGGGCTGTCCATTGGCTCAGTGGTTAGCACTGCTGCCTCACAGCGTTAGGAACCCGGGTTCGATTCCAGCCTCAGGCGACCATCTGTGTGAAATTTTGCACATTCTCTGTGTGGGTTTCCTCCCACAGATTGACCATAGGAAATTGTCCATAGTGTGTAAGCTGCGCGTGGGAAACAAAAACAGGAAATTAGTGGAAAAGTTCAGCAGGTCTGCCAACATCAGTGGAGAGGAAATCAGGATTAATGTTTCAGATCATGGGGAAATGTAGAGCAAAAGGGTAGGGGAAGATGGGATGCTCTTCAGAGGGTTGGTGTGGGCTTGATGGGCCAAATGGCCTACTCTTACACTGTAGGGACTCACCTTGTTATTTGCAAGGTTTAACAACCCAATTTGTGTGCAAATCTTTAATTTTACATTTTCATTTCAGAGCACAGTACAAGTTCCTCAATTAACTCGAACCCAAGGTTCCAACACATATGCAAATTGTAAATAAAACAAAGAACCGTGGATGCTGGAAATCTGAAATAAAAACAAATTGCTGGAGCAATCAGATTTGTGGCAGCATGGATGGAGAGAAAGCAGATGCTGAGTTTCTCCAGCAATTTTTGTTTTTATTTATAATTTAGGGAATTATATTTGTACAGTCTCTGTGAGACAAATTCTAGTCATGGTATAGTCTCTGTATGAGAATTTATACTCTGTAATAAATACCAAGTGTCGCTATACAGTTGTTAGCTTCAGTTATCTCTCTTTGAATGAGAATCCAGGGTCCATAGTTCAGGACATTAAACATAAAACATAAAAATATGCAGACACTAAACTGGTTCTGTACAGTCTTTGCTTTCCCCCATCTTCTGGTTCAATTTTTTTATTATTCTAAAAACCATGGGAAAGTAGCTTGGCAAATAAAATGCCATGAACCAGGCACATTGTCAAATCTCTTACCATATCTCCTCAGTCAGGACCAGCTAATGGAGAAACATAGAACTATACAGTGCGGAAGGAGGCCATTTTGCTCATCATGCCTGGCCAGCCCTTTAGTAAAGCTGTCTAATTATTTCCACTTCCTCTGCTCTTTCTGAATGACGATGGCAAATGTTTCGACGTCAAATATTTATTCAACTCGCTGCTGGAAATTACTACTGAATCTGGTCCAACTGCCCTTTCAGGCAGCACATTCTGGGTCACAACAACATATTGTCAAATTTTTTGTTTCTTTATGTTACTCCAGTTCTTTCATCTACCATATTAAATCTGCGTCCGTTTGATCATTGACTCTTCTGCCACATGAAACAGTTACTCTGTATTTACTCTAACGATTTTAAACATCTCTGTTAAAAATCCCGTTTGCCTGATCTAGTTGAAACAGGGTAAGACACAATTTTGGAATGAGTCACCCAAGTTGAATTTAGCAAACTCGTTCACCATAGTCCACTGAGTGAACAAAAAGAAGTTCCACATCATCAAAGCATGTTATTTCCAGATGTCATCATTTACAGTACTTGGCAAATGAGACAGAAACCAATTCTCTATTTCACATGATGTACTGTCATATATAATAACAAGTTTTACACCTATTATTTATAGAAGAATTATGATTGTGAAATGGATATTGTAGATATAACTGATTAAGCAGCAACATATAAAAGGCTTGTGCTGAGAGTTAAGGGGTGATGGAATTTGGAATGAAAATTATGAATTGAACTGATATACAGAGATATGTGGGACCTATTTGAGTAGAGATTGCTTGGTAGAATAGAACTTGAACGTTGTTGAAAAGTGAGAGATGTTTTTATTGCAAAAGTACACTTTACTCATTAAAAAATTATCTTTATGTACATACGCAGATTCTAAAGCTGTTCTGTACGGCCTTTGCATAAAAAGAAAATAAAACAAGTATTGAAATCTGATATTCCCTGCAGTTGCAGAAACCAAAGGCATTTCCTACTCATGCATGGCACTACTTATATTCATTCTGAGGCAAAGAGAGGATCTGATAATTGAGCAGGCCCCTGTGCTGTACTGTTCTGTGTTCTATGTTCTGTCTTTCTCCAGACCTTCTTTAAAAAGGCACATTCCAGAAGGAGAGAGTGACAGTCTGTACTAACCCCCCTAACAGCTGCTTTAAGGGCAGTGTGCAGTGGAGCACAGAGACCGATTATGCATGAAGGATCTAATGGGCAGTGCCCTTCCCACCACCAGCTAAGCGATATCTTGGTGCTCATTGGAAAATTCTGATGATGAGGAATTCTGTGAAATGACTTTTGACAGTCTGCTCAGGGAACCATGCGACAGGATCCTTTTCTCGAGTACACTACTTGTTGATCACTTCCTGATGGACTTGTGGTCTAAGGTGTTTTTCTTTGCAAATTTTTCCATGAAGGACAAGTGATATGGAACAGTCCGACTACTTGGAGCATTCTGTGGTGCCAAGGCCAGTCCCATCTTTTGCAAAACCAGGGGCAGGTAAAGTAGTGACACTTGGTTTTGCATTTGGAGGGTCTACGCATAGCTTGATGCAGCCACACACAAATGTGGCCATCAGGGTGAGGGCAGCATTGGGTATGTCTTTCTCCCCTTTATCCAGAGGTTTGTACATTTGTAACCCTGTGGACACGGTCCATTTTCGACCTTCAGATGAAGTGGAAGATGGCTCAAGTGACTGCAAAGGTGCAGGTTCAGTGAATGGGCCAGACTTGTGCCAAATGCCTCAGTACTGAGAGTACCTCACACCTGATGACCGGGTTTTTACCTGCAATGGACAGGGAGCAGTGCTCCCACTTGCCCAGTTTCTGCCTCACCTTAGTGACACATTCCTTTCAAGATTTTGTGCACACCACAGCCCCTCCAAACCGTAGGCCTAGCAACTTCAGGTAATCTGTCCTGAGAGTGAAGGCGATATCGGATTGGTTGGCCCAGTTCACAAAGAACATGCCTTGATTTTTGCCTCGACTTAACTTGGCTCCCGAAGCCAATTTGAACCGGTCACAAATGCTCATGAGTCTGCGCATTGACAGCGGATCTGAACAGAAAACAGCAACATCATCCATGTGCTGGGAGGCTTTGACCTGCAGGTCTCCACTGCCTGAAATAGTCACCTCTCTCAGGCTCGCATCTTCCTGATAGACTCAGCAAAAGGCTTTATACAACACACAAACAAGGCAGGAGAGAGTGGGCAGCCCTGCCTGACTCCACATCTGATTGGGAAGCTTTCTGATTCCCAATCATTGATTGAGACTGTACTAACGATGTTGGTGTAGAAGGATACAATTGCAGATTCCCTCCCCAAAGCCCGTTTTGGAGACCTTAGGCAGAGATTGGTCGCCAATTTCTAATTTCTTCCCTCTCCCCCTTCCACTTGTAAATGAGGGTGATGATACCTTTCCTCATGGATTCGTGTGTGCTACCTGCCAGAAGCCTACTGTCATACACCTCCAACAGATCGAGGCTAATCCAGTCACACAGAGCTGAATACAACTCAGCTGGTAAGCAGTCGCTTCTGGGAGTTTTATTCTTTTCTCAGGACTCTAGAGATAACGGCTTGTTCAGCCTCTCTCGCATGCTGTCGTCTAAGACCTCTGTGATAGAGGACAGGAACAACTGGGAGCCTGTGCTATCTGTGGGCTTCATGTCATACAGTCTGGCATAAAAAAGATTTGCTGATCCTCGGGATGTCAAACTGAGATGACATTACCGAGCCATCTTCTTCCTTCAGGCTTCTGATCACAGAGCTCTCCTTGTGTACCTTCTGGAAGAAGAAACATGAACACATCTCATCCTGCTCCATAGAGCAGACCCTGGATCATAAGATTATCTTGGGGGTCTCTGAGGCAAAGAGTGAGGCTCGTTGACTCTTCACCTCCTGGAGGTTCTCCTTGGCACTGACCCCCATCTTCTGCAGTGGGAGTAGGTTCTGCATGCTTTTCTGGTGTTTGGACAGTTTTACCTGTCTCTTTCTCTCTCAACTTCTGAATATCTTTGGGGATGAAGAACCTCTTAATGTTCCCCTTGACTGTTTCCCACCAGTCTGCTGGAGGGTCAAAGAGGGATTTCACAGTTCTCCAAGCTTTGTTGTCCTTTTGAGTTCCTCAATGTTTCCTGGGATCAAACGCTTCACATTCAGCTTCCATGTTCCCTTGCCAGCCTGCGGGTTGTCCTATAGCTGACAGTCTCCAGCAGGAGTTACTGGTCAGCAAAGAACACCAGCTGGACATCAGTGGATCTGACAGAGAACACTTAGGACACAAACTGGAGATCTGTCCTTAAGTGGAAAGACCCATCTGGCTGTGATCAAGTGTATCTACCCTGCACTCCATCTGCAGAGGTGCTGAAGATACTGTGCAGCTTGGCGATTCTAACCATTTCCATCAGGAATCTGAATGTGGCATCCGGTTTGCTGTCAGCCCCTCTGGATCATTCATTCACATCGATGATGCAGTTGAAGTGTCCAGCCAGAATGAGTGGCCTGGACATATAGAAGCAGCAGCGGGAGTTGCTGACGTTAAGGTGGCGCCATCCTGTCCTTTTTAGGGTCCAGTGCCTGTGTTGCCACTTCTACAGTGGTTTCTAAAGTGCTGTACAGCTTTAAGTACTTTTGAAGTGAAGAACTACTCCAATGCAGGAAATGCGGCTGTCGGTTTGCACTCAGCATTGTCCCACAAATAGCAATGTGATAAAGAACTGCCTTTCTAGTGATGTTGTTTGGTAATTTAAAAGATGAGTGGCATGGTGGCACAGTGGTTAACACTGCTACCTCACAGTGCCAGGGACCTGGGTTCAATCCCAGCCTCAGGCAACTGTCTGTGTGGAATTTGCACATTCTCCCCGTGTCTGTGTGGGTTTCCTCCCACAGTCCAAGATGTGTAGGTGAGGTGGATTGGCCATGCTAAATTGCCTGTAGTGTTCAGGGATGTGTAGATTAGGGGGATGGATCTGGGTGGGATGCTCTGAGGTTCAGTGTGGACTTGTTGGGCCGAAGGGCCTGTTTCCACACTGTAGGGATGATATGGTGAACTCTGAGGCCTCAACATTTCTTTTTATAATGGCAGCTCTAGCACTGAAGCATTCCTTCAGTCATAGAATCATACAGCACAGAAACACACCCTTTGGTCCAACTCATCTGCATCGACCAGACATCCCAAACTCACCTAGTCCTATTTGCCAACATTTGGCCCATGTCGCTCTAAACCCTTCCTATTCATGTACCCATCCAGATGCCTTTTAAATATTGTAATTGTACCACTTCCTCTGGCAGTTTGTTCCATACACACATCACCCTCTGTGCCAAAAAGTTACCCTTCAGATCCTTTTTAAATCTTTCCCCTCTCACCTTAAACTTATGCCCGTCTAGTTCTGGACTCACATACCCCGAGACCTTGGCTCTTCCCCCTATCCATGCCCCTCATGATTTTATAAACCGCTATAAGGTCACCCCTCAGCCTCCAATGCTCCCATCTTTCCAAAAGCAAATTACTGCAGTTACTGGATGGAAATCTGAAATACAGAACAGAAAATGCTGGAAATATTCAAAATGTCAGGAAGCAGGGAGCAGTGGTGTAGGAGCATATCCCCGCCACCGCACCCCCCACCACTCCCCAACCGACAGGGGATAAAGACTCAGGAGGCAGGGCAGGATTCAGGCAAGTGGAAGACTTTTATTCAAACAAAAACCAGTTGATGCAGGGAGAGCAGCAAAAGGATCTTCTCCGAATTTAGCCTTGATGTGAGAAAGCAATTTTTCCCTTAATCTTTGGCTCCGATCAGAAGTGAGATCAATGACACACTCTGATCTTTCCAGTGAAATACAGCATTTTTATACATTTTCTGTTGCAATAATCAAATACAGCGTGCATACTGTCCTTCCTCCTTAATCCACACCACCAATTCCATGGGACACCTAGTCAATGATGGGCATTCCTATGGACAACCCCAGGTTGCCATGATTTTGTAGTGCTTACCAGACACTGTTATCCCTAGGCCATGGGATCTTTCTATGCATCCTATCCATTCGCATTCCAAAGTTACTGGCTATACTCCTTGGGATCTGTCTCAGGCTTGCTAATCTCTAAGGACAGCTTGAGTTGTATTTTGTGTGCTTATCTTTATCAAATTCAGTTATTCGTTTTATATTTCTCACTGTCCCAACTATATATGTTAAAGTACAAAAGACAGTTAGTTTTAACTAATTGCTGTAAGGTTAATTTCTGTTATAACGTTGGTTATAAAGTATAAAACTATACAGCTTCTTGGGCTGTGAACATTCTGTTTTGTTCAGAGCATAAGAGAAGGCGTTTCCTAAGACTAATTAACTTTCACATTTGGTTTAAGTGGTTTTTTTTCCTTAATGCTTGTATTATACTTTGGTTATATGTGTATCTATCCTTCATGTTGAAAACTACTCCTATGATTATCTGAAGAATCTTTAACTAGAACCTATTTCTCAATATTGTGAATAACTTCAAAGAAACGCCGATTTACTACAAAATAACTTTAGCTGTTGTCTTTGCAGCTGCTTAGCGAGTTAATCTGACTGGTTCACCTGGTGTTATTCATTTACTAGGACAATCATTCTTTCACTAATGAAGCTGGAGCTTGTCTATCCTTAGGCATCCTCTTATCAAACCTGTCTCAGATGGTTGCTTGCAGGGCCCCTTTACTAAGCTTGGAGTAGCCCTGTTCAAAGATACCATTATGTTTCACTGTGTGAGCAGACTGTTTAGTTTTTGTGTTTCTGTCTTCCAATTTGTAAGCAGGCATGGGCCACTTAGTATTGGCAGATACGGGTCACTCCCACAAAGGGCGAGAGAATCAGACTTTGAGTCTGATAGAGGCCCGAATATCATGAACCATTGTGAGAAATCTGGGAGAATGGCACCTATAACGTATGGTCTTATTGAGAAGTTCAGTAAGGTCTTTCTCGGTGTCAGGAGCAGCAAGTAGCATTTTCCAAAAGAGTTCAGGGCGATAGATGAGATCCTCGCTAGAATGCAGAGAGATGCTTATTAACAGGATCATTGCTCAATATCAGCCTCGTTCACGCTGAATCTCACCCCGTTAATATGCAGGTTCCTATCTGACCATAAACTGAATAGAAACTAGATGCTGAGAATTCCTGACATGAAAGTCAGAGTGGGACCTGGCAACTCCAACTGGACACTTGCTCCTGTGGACCTCCAACCTGAACAGCCAGCACCAACATCTCAGGGCATGTTCCAAAGCAGCAACTGCAGCCACCCCACATCCACACCCTCTGCCATTCAACAAGTGCAAGCCTTGCTTCACCATCATGGGACATCTCTGATCCACTTACTACATGCTTTGGGGTACATCAGAAATGACCATTGCAATGCTGCTACAAAGACACATTGCATTCAGGGATAGGCACTCAGCTACTAATTGCACCAGGCTGCATCTCAGGACACTTTTCTTGCACTTTTAGCACTCATTCACTTAGCACCAACTCGGATGCCCACAGCATCCTTGCCTGGTCATGCTGTTCCTTGCCTTGCCTTGGCTTTTCAGTGTGGCCAAAGCTGAAACGCTCACAGAACTGCAGCATTGCTTTGCTACTTGGTACATAGACATAGCCAGGCAGCTTGTCATGCTGGTCAGTGGTCTTCAGTCAAAGGGGTTGAACATGTTGCTTTTTGGTTCATCGCTATGTCAATCTCACCACCAACAAAAATGCAAATGCGTGCAAGCAACTGGTCACGTCTTCAAAGTCTAAAGGGAGTAGTCTACAGTCAGTGAGTTCCTGGCTCAACCTCTGTGTGTAGATGAACCCTCCAAACATCAATAACCCTTTCCTAGGAGCTGTCCCTATCAAACCCATAGGCTTTACCCTGACCACATGCCTGACTATGCACAAGTCCCTGGACTGGTCCTGAAGACTGAAGTTGCCTTTTTGTAACAGGACCCCCTGACTGACAGGAGCCTCCCAGGACTTCACTGTGAACTGTTCCTGTTGGGGAGAGATTTCAAAGAAGAGTTTCAGAGATAGTAGGAACTGCAGATGCTGGAGAATCTGAGATAACAAGGTGTAGAGCTGGATGAACACAGCAGGCCGAGCAGGAAAGCTGACATTTCGGGCCTAGACCCTTCTTCACCTGCATTCCCCATGCAGATGGCCTAAAGGCCCTCCGCTTCTTCCTGTCCCGCAGGCCCGACCAGTCCCCCTCCACTGACACCCTCATCCGCTCAGCCGAACTCGTCCTCACCCTCAACAACTTCTCTTTCAATTCCTCCCACTTCCTACAGACAAGGGGGGTGGCCATGGGTACCTGCATGGGCCCAAGCTATGCCTGCCTCTTTGTAGGTTACGTGGAACAATCCCTCTTCTATAGCTACACTGGTCCTAAACCCCACCTCTTCCTCCATTACGTTGATGACTGTATCGGCGCCGCCTCGTGCTCCCACGAGGAGCTCGAACAGTTCATCCACTTCACCAACATCTTCCACCCCAACCTTAAGTTCACCTGGACCATCTCTAATGCCTCTCTCTCCTTCCTGGACCTCTGTTTCCATCTCTGGCAACTGCCTGGAAACCGATATTCATTTCAAGCCCACTGACTCCCACAGCTACCTAGAATTTGCCTCCTCCCACCCACCTTCCTGCAAAAATGCCATCCCCTATTCCCCTATTCCGCCGCATCTGCTCCCAGGATGAGGCATTCCACTCCCGAACATCTCAGATGTCCTCGTTTTTCAAGGACTGCAACTTACCCACCTCAGTGGTTGAGAACGCCCTCCACCGTGTCTCCCGCATTTCCCGCAACTCATCCCTCACACCCCCTTCCCGCAATAACAACCAAAACAGAATCCCCCTCGTCCTCACGTACCACCCCACCAACCTCCGGATCCAACGCATCATGCACCGACACTTCTGCCATCTGCAATCTGACCCCACCACCAAAGACATCTTTCCCTCCCCACCCTTATCTGCTTTCCGGAGGGACCACTCTCTCCAGGACTCCCTTGTCCGCTCCACACTCCGCTCCAGCCCCACCACACCCGGCAGTTTTCCCTGCAACCGCAGGAAGTGCTACATCTGCCCCTACACCTCCCCCCTCACCCCCATCCCAGACCCTAAGAAGACCTTCTACATCAAGCAGATGTTCACCTGCACATCTGCTAATGTGGAATATCCGCTGTTCCCGTTGTGGCCTCCTCTACATCGGGGAAACCAAGCGGAGGCTTGGGGACCACTTTGCAGAACACCTACGGTCGGTTCGCACTAAACAACTGCACCTCCCAGCCGCGAACCATTTCAACTCCCCCTCCCATTCCTCAGACGACATGTCCATCCTGGGCCTCCTGCAGTGCCACAACGATGTCACCCGAAGGTTGCAGGAACAGCATCTCATATTTCGCTTGGGAACCCTGCAACCCAATGGTATCAATGTGGATTTCACAAGCTTCAAAATCTCCCCTCCCCCTACCGCATCCCAAAACCAGTCCAGCTCGTCCCTGCCTCCTTAATCTGTCCTTCCTCCCACCTATCCCCTCCTCCCACCTCAAGCCCCACCCCCATCTCCTACCTACTAGCCTCATCCCGCCCCCTTGACCTGTCCGTCCTCCCTGGACTGACCTATCTCCTCCCTACCTCCCCACCTACACTCACCTTTACAGGCTCCATCCCCGCCTCCTTGACCTGTCTGTCTCCTCTCCACCTATCTTCCCCTCTATCCATCTTCTATCCGCCTCCCCCTCTCTCCCTATTTATTTCAGAACCCCCTTCCCCCTCCCCCATTTCTGAAGAAGGGTCTAGGCCCGAAACGTCAGCCTTGCTGCTCCTCTGATGCTGCTTGGCCTGCTGTGTTCATCAGCTCTAGATCTTGTTATTTCAAAGAAGAGTCTTGAGTTTCGTGTAAAGTAGAACAAATCAATTTTCATTCAGAGCTTCTAACCACCCAGCAGTGAGTGATCTCTACAGGCAGTCTCCAAAGCACTCTGCCACCTGTAGCCAAAATAACATATAAAAGCTCAAGTTGGCTATCTTATGCAAGAGCAAGCTTGTATCCTGTCTCTTCTGGATATCTCAATCCTTGTGATTTATGCCGCTATCCTGGCAATTTTATCAGAACTTCTGCTTTTTCTGTGTATTTCATGGTTCTGTCTGCTTGCACCATCTGTTTTCTGTATCCTGGACCACTTCCTGCAGTGATATTATGTGATTATTTGGATTTGCTTCATGACCACTGAACATTATGAAACTGCTGACTGTCCTTGCATGAGATCATTAGGTAAAACTGTCTACACTGCACTAACCATGTCCTTACTTCAGCAAATTGTTTGCCCAAGCTATTTATGGCCTCCATATGCCATACCCTTGTTGGATAATGCTAAAAATACAGAAATTGACAAAAGAGTCAACAGTGGGGAAGTGATGGCCTTATGGTATAACCACTGGGTTGTTAATCCAAAGACCCAGATAATGTCTAGAGACAGGGTTTGAATCATACCATGGCAGATAATTCCAAGTAAGGCATACACTTGGTACAGAGATCTGTACAAAAAGCAGCCTAGGAAATCCCTGATTTCAGTAGCAACTAACAAATGTGAAGGAATACCCTGTATCAGGAAGCATGATGAAGACATTGAGAAAAGTTCCAGCCTGACTGGTTGCCAACTCTCCCAGGTAATAACGTTCAGAGTTGGTTCCAGAACTAAGGGCAGCAAAGGACAGAGGTTGAGATATCTCTAGTGGTTAAAGGTGTGCATCATTCACTTAATAAATTCATTGAGTTTTATAGAGCTCGAAGTGTCTCTGTTGTAACTTTGTCTATGTATATACTGTTGTCTCACAGAGACAGCCAACATCCGTTAATATCCTACAGTCTACTCCCACCTTTTTTTTCTTTATTCATTAACGGGATGAGAGTGTCACTGGCTAGGCAGCATTTAATGCCCATCCCTAATTGCCCAGAGGGCAGTTCAGAGTCAACCACATTGTTGTGGGTCTGGAGTCACATGTAGGCCAGAACAGGTAAGGACCTGTCTGCTTGCCTTCAACTCTCCTTTGACTTTGTGACCTAGGCGTTTGCTTGCAGCACATACCGTTGTACTGGACATAGTGAAGATGAGAGATTAATGCAGCAATGAGTCTTACAGCAATATATCCACTTCCTTGACTGCTGCCTGCTTTTGTGGCCACACTGAGAGGAAAAGCAATGCAGCATTCTGTGAACTTTTAAGCTCTAGTTGAGGAGCCAAAGTGTAAAAAGGAGGGCAAGGCCCAGGAGGGATGCTGTGAGCATCCACATGGGGACCAAGTGTGTGGGCGCTAAGGCAACAACCTTTGGGATACAGCCTGGTCCAAGCTGTGAGCTGGGTGCCTGTCTCTGTGCACAGTGCATAAGTGTCCTTTCGGTGGATCAGAGATGTGTCATGGTGGTAATGGAGAAGCTGACACATTATCAGATTCCAGTATCCATAAACATGGAGTGTATGTCCCCCTTGCCAGAAGCATGCCCTGAGACGTTGGTGCTGATGCCCAAGTGGTACTGAGGAGCAAGCTAGAGTCACCAGGCAGTTCCCCACTCTGAGTTTTATGTCGAGAATTCTCAAATTCTAGTCTTTATCTGGTGCATGGTAGAGGAGAAATGCGCATACTAATGACATAAGAATGTTAATGAGGGTGATAATAAGCAATAATCCCCATTAATAGGCAGCTCATCACTTTCTAGCAAGAATCCTATCGATGCCATACTGGGATTTCTTTGGAAAATGTGACTTGTTGCTGCCAACATCTAGAAAGGCTTTGCTAGATTTCTCATACACTTGTCTCAGATTTTTCACCTTAGCCCATGTTGTTAAGAGTCATATAAGTTTCTGCCGTCAATATTCCAATAAGGAACAAACTTTTCCAATCTAACTGAATTAAACCACATTTCTTGTTACCACGTAGATTGTTTTCATCGAGACTGTTGATAAAGAGGAAGAGTTATTCCAAACATGGCATTTCCAGAAAAAGAACATCAGAGAACTTCAACAAAGGTTGGTCAATATCATCGAACAGTATCCTCACTCATTAGCCATATGAATTTGCAGTGAAAATCCCTAAAACCATGCTTGAGACTTTGCAACATGAATAAAGCATAGTGTTGTTTTTGCATTTGTGACCTTAGTTCTACCTTAAAGTGTTTTTGATTTGCATCTTCAGCTCCTTTTATTTCTATTCCATGCTTTCTTGTTCACTACTTATTTCCCTACATACTGTGCAGAGATATCTTGCTTTGCTTCAGCATAATGCTTCCCTCAGACATAAATGAGGATGGTGAGCAGCTGGAAAAGGACAGCTGATTTTGGGGTTGGGCTTAAAGACACTCAAGTGTCCAGGACAAAAGCCCCTTTGTGAAGTAATTGCCTTGAAACAGATTGCTTTCCAAGTGCAAGGTGACCAACTACCTCACTTCATGAGGGATTGGCCCTTATTTTGACTGTTTACCCATTTTTGTTTCTTATTTCTATGACAGCCAGTGGCAGGACACTGGAAGACTGTTCTTGCCTTTGCTGTCTTTTTCCAGCAAGACATCTGTGGGTGTTGGCTATGGAACCAAGTTTATGGGAAATGAGGGATGGAGTAGAAGGCTTCTTGAGTAGAAAACCATTTTTTCCATGAGTCACACTTTTATCCTTCCATGGTCTTATCCTTCCCTATCTCTGTTACCTCCTTCAGCCATTATAGAGATATTGAGATCTCTGTGCTCCTCTGACTCTGACCTCTTGGGTATTCTCTTGGGTTTCTAATGTTCTACCATTAGCAACTATGCCTTCAGCTGCCTGGGCATAAGCCATTCTTTCAAGATGTACCATACCATGTGCCACTTTGATTTAAGATTTGATTATCTATCCTCTCTATGGCTTGATTTGATTAAATGATTTGGGATATTTTGTGAAAATAAAAGGGTTTTATTAATGCATTTTGTTACTGCATACAATTCCAAGCAAACAGCATCATTTACACAGTGGAGCACTGCATTCTTGGCTGAAGAGAAGCCAGAAGTCACAAGGCATTTACAAGGTAGAACATCATCACGTCCTATAATGCCAAGATTTTCATGTGACTGCTACTATGAGGAGTGAGCAGGGAGAGATGATGTTGAGGGACAGAGGGTGATGCAGAATGGTGAAGGAGTGATGGGGAGGGATGGTGTGGAATGGAGAAGAGCCTTTCTCAGAGTCACTAATAAATCCCATGGACAATTTAGGAGAAACATCTTTCGCGAGAGTGATAGGAATGCAGAACAAAGAAGCTTTGGGGTCTGCAATCTTTTTTTCTAACATGATGGCTTTTATTTCATTCTTTTACTGCTGATTGTTTTTAAACCAGTAATGTATAAGCAATTATATCAAATACAAACCAAAAGCACTGCTGATGCTGTAAATCAGAAACAAAAACAAGCAGTCATATTAATTGTGTGTAAATATTAACTTTATTGCTGTTGTCCTTCATGAATTGCATTAAATTGGATTAAGTGTTAAAGGATAGTGTTTCAGCCTTAATGATCTTCATTGTTTTTATTTCAGGGAAGAATTCTTTATTCCAGGGCTAGTTGACACACACATTCATGCATCACAATATCCCAACATGGGAACCTGCCTGGATCTACCACTTCTTGAATGGTTGGTTCAGTATACATTTCCAGTTGAATCCAAATTCAAAGACCCAAAGTTTGCAGAGGATATCTACACTAAAGTAGTGGTATGTCTAATATCTTAATGTACCCCAACATATTCATTTTCCAATTTCTTCCATCAAAATGGTGGGAGATATTTACAAACTCAAAGCTGTTGTATCTCACAGGTAGCAAGTACTGTTTGAAGCTAACTGTGCGATGACTAGTTCTTCCCTTTTCTCTCCTAGGAATTCTAGCAGTAACTAATTGTGTATTCTTAGTCAAAGAGATATCACAGCACAAAAGGCCATTCCATCCACTGAGTAAATGCTAGCTGTCTGCACAGCAATACAGACAACAAACATGGAAACTATTGAGCTTCCTTTCCTAGCAGTTGTAAGTCACCCATGTTTCACAGCCAAACAGTTCTGTGTTGAGAACACAGAACTTACAAAACCATTTGCTTGCTCCAATAGACATTTCATGAGTAGGAAAAGGTGGTAGCTGTTTTCCCTGTTTATCAAGATTCAGGTTATCTGACCCTGTGGACTCAAGGTGGCATCATTTACTAATGACTTCCAGTGGGATGCATTTAGTGTGATCAGGGTAGAATATGCAACACCCCAGTTTTCTTCACACTTGTAGTCAGTGTGAACAAGTTACAGACATGTTAGGGACAGTCTGAGTCTTTGTAGCTGTGTTTCTGCATGGAGGATGAGGAGTTCCTTGATCAGGAGCTTTTTTCTCCTAGAAATGTATCGCAGTGTTGTGTTAGCACTTTGGGATCACGTGTCACCACTTTTAGCGATTTGTAGATCTGTACGCCATGATCCCCTTTGTTCCTGTACCTCACTTAGTTTGATATCTCCGTTGTTCTCATAGACACCACTTTAAAAACTAATTGGTGGATGGACAAAATTGGGAGTGACTGACCAAAACTTTACAAGGAAATCATGGCGTCCTTTGATGGTAGTGGTATTATCGCTGGACTGTTAATCCAGAGACCCAGAAAACATTCTGGGGACCCGGGTTCAAGTCCAGAAACTCAAGCTTAGAATGAAGACTGACATGCCCAGCACAGTATGGAGAGAGTGCTGTATTATTGGAATTCTTTCAGAGGCAATGGTCTAGTGGCATTATCGCTGGACTTTTAATCCAGAGGCCAAGGCAATGTTCAGGGGACCTGGGTTCAAATCCTGCCACGGCAGATGGTGGAATTTGAATTGAATAAAATATCTGCAATTAAGAATCTAATGACGACTATGAATCCATTGTCGATTGTTGAAAAAACCCATTTGGTTCACTAATGTCCTTTAGGGAAGGAAACCGCCATCCTTACTTGGTCTGGCCTACATGTGACTCCAGCCCCACAGGAATGTGGTTGCCTCTTAACTGCTGTCTGGGCAATTAGGGATGAACAATAAATGCTGCTTAGCCAGTGATGCCCCTTATTCCAAGAATGAATAAAGAAAAAATAATGTTTAGAGTCTGCTTCCGTGTGTTTCCTGTATACTTTGCAGATACTTCAGGTTTGGCGATTCACTTTGGAAGAAGCTAAAATCATTAGCACATAAACCTCATGAATTGGTTTGAACAGTCACATTCTGCACAGTATCAGCTGTGGTTCGATGGGCAGCACTTGGTGTGTCTGAGACAGAAGATAATGAGTTCCAGTCCAGAAAGTCAAGTTTAGAATGAAGACTGACATGCCCAGCACAGTATGGAGAGAGTGCTGTATTACTGGAATTCTTTCAGAGGCAATGGTCTAGTGGTATTATCACTGGACTTTTAATCCAGAGACCGAGACAATGCTCAGGGGACCTGGGTTCAAATCCCGCCAAGGCAGATAGTGGAGCTTGAATTCAATAAATATCTGGAATTAAGAGGCTAATGATGACGATGAATCCATTGCCAATTGTCGGAAAATCCCATCTGACTCACTAATGTCCAAAGGGAAGGAAACTGCCGTCCTTACCTGGTCTGGCCTACATGTAACTCCAGACGCTCTGGTCAATTAAGGACAGGCAATAAATGCTGCCCTGGCCAGCGACCTCCACATCCCATGAATAAATAAAGGAAATATCTACTGAGCTCAAGTTAGAAGAACTGTGGATGGTTTTTAGTAAAAGGATATCAAAGCACTGGAGAAGTTGCAAAAAATGGATGATACCAGAACAGAGAGCTTATAACTATCTGGAAAGACCGGATAGGTTAGGTCCTGTTTCTCAAGGAAAGAGAAGGATGAGCTTTGATCCATTAGAGGTCTTCAAAGTAAGGAGGAGGATCAATAGGCGAGATGGAGAGAAATATCACTTTCAGTAATGTCCAAAACTATCATTACAATAACAAATCTAATTGTGAATTCAGGAGAGATGTCTTTACCGAACAAGTGGGGAGAATGTGAAACTTGTTACCATAGACGGTGGTTTAGTTGAATAACATTGATGTATTTAAGAGGAAATTAGGTAAACAAGAAGCAAAAAGGGGCAGAAAAATATTTTAATGGAAGTGAGATGAAATACAGTGGGGGGATAACTTCCTGGAACATAAATACTAGTGTTGAAAGATGAATGGTCCATTTCTTTACTGTAAATTTTTTTTATCAAGACAAGTCTTATTGATACTTTGCTGTATGGATCAGGGAAACCCTAGGAAAAAAAAGAAATAGATGTTCTTCTTTTAAAAATAGAAGAGAAGCTTCTAGCTAATGATGTCTTTGTCGTTGGCAGAAAAGAACTCTGAGAAACGGCACTACCACCGCATGTTATTTCGCAACTATTCACACCGAATCAACTCTAAAGCTTTGCAGCATCATAAGTAAGAAGTTTTCTGTAATCACTCATGGGATTTGTGTGTCACAGGCTGGGCCGACATTTAGTGCCCATCCCTAATTGCCTTTGAAAAGGTGACGGTGAACTGAAATTGCTTTTGTTGAGCTAAATTTATTTGTTAACATCAGTTTATGTTGTTTATCTCAGCCCAGGGAGATGGGGTTTGCCCAACACCCTGTTTATTTCCCATGGTTGACAAATTAAATGCAAAATCCCTCACATTGACTGTCCAATGTCAATCTTCCAAAGGCTGCATACAATGTAGGTCCCAGTCAGAAAGAAGATGGTTACAATTAAATCCTGGAGGCCATACTTCTATAGGTGACTGGGATTGATTTTGCTTTTTTTGTGTAATTACTCTCCCCTGGCTGCCATTTACTGGACAAATAATTTGCGACATGTACCTTCACTATAGTTATCCTTATGGCCTATGCCTTTGTTACCTTTGACTATCTAACGCTCTCCTATTTTACACACTTCGTAGACTTAAGCTCATGCTACCCATATCCTAACTCATATCAGCTTCTATTTACTCGTAACAGTAATCAATATTGGCTCCTGATCTGGGAACAACTTTTCTTTTAAATTCTCAATTCTGTCTTAAAACCCCTCTCCCTAATGCCTCCCCTATCCTCCAAGACCTCTGAGCTCCTGTATTCTCCTCTTGAACATGACTATTCCTCAACACTCCACCACTGTGACCCCATCTGCCTAAGCCCCAGACCTCTCTGATTCCCTTCCTAAATGTACATCCCTGACCCAGCGCCTGTTCTAATTTCTCTTTATGATGCTTAGTGCCAATTTTTGTTTGATTATAGCAGCTGTTGTTTTAATTACATTAAATGTGCTAATTGAATACAAGCTTTTTAAGTGGGATATCTGGCACAAAAGCAAACCACTTAGGAACAGAACTAGGCTATTCAGTCCATCGAGTCTTCCCTGCTATACAAAATGATTATGGCTGATTGCACTTGGCACAGTCAATCCATGTCAGTATTTATTGCAGCCACCACCCATCACTCCACTGGAATTTCATCCTTCTGAGGGGAACTAATTTTGACTGTTGTATTCAAGACTTTTTGGCTTCAGAAATAAATATGGAAAGTGCTAGAATATTAGCTTTTGCATGTCAGACAGGGAGAAAGAAACCGAGTTAATGTTTCAGACCAATGATCATTCATCAAAACCCATTGTTCATTGACCTGAAATGTTAATTAAATTTAAAGTTTTTGAGAAGTCTTGTAGCTCGGGTTGTGGATGAGGTTGTAAACTTGCTCGCTGAGCTGATCGTAATCAAACACACCGGCTTGGCGAGCAAGTCTACAACCTCGTTAACTAAATTTCTCTAATCACAGATGTTGCAGAATATTTCCAACATCTTCTGTTTTTATTTCAGACTTTCAGTATTTTTGATATTTTTCCATATATTGCCATATACATAGTTAGAAAGACACAGTTGTCAAAACTGTTCATCTTGTACTCATCAGGACAGTTGGCAAGAGATACCAAAGCAAAGGGAAAATATATTTATAACGTATGAGAGGCAAGTGGATTCTGATTGAGAATGTACAAGTTAATGATGACTGACAGTTAACTATTAAGTGTTGTTTTAATTTTAAACAAGGCAGATTGGCTCAGATCAGTCAAGGCATTGCCTAAGAAACGAAGCACAGAACGGCTGTCACCTGTATGTAAAAATGTTCTTTCTGTCTACAAAGAACAGGTCCTCGTATCTTAACATATTTAGCATCCAGTACAGACAAGTTCGCCACAGTACAAGCCCAATTAGCAATCCTAAATTGGTTGTCAGGATTATTTAACAAGCAATATCCAATTGTGGAGTCACATTCAATGCTGGACACCATCGTGAGTTTTGCAAGCACAGGATTTTTGAGTATGGTGGATACCTTTATTGTTGTAACAGCTGAAGGGATATGCTGTCAGTCGTTATTAACTGGCACATTTTCCATGGCAACACCTCTACCAATCAGAGTCCACTTGCCAACCAATCTGCACTCTATTGTCATTTAGCAAAAATGCTGTTTTCATTTTATCTTGCTATTTTGTGCAAATTGTTCTGATTAGTGCCAAGTAAAAAAAAGAAGCTTCAACAAAATATGTCTCTTTTTAGTAATGCCCATAATCTGTATTACCAGGCAGCTATTTAAGAAGAAAAGCTCACTTGTATATACTGCCTTTCCTCGCGTCCTGAAACACTCCGTAGTTAATGGAGTACTTTAGAACTGTAGCCACTGTTGTAATGTTCAAATGCAGCTGAATTATGCACAGCAAATTTTCACGAGCAGGAATGACACCAGAAAGCTTTTACTTTGTTTGATTATTAGCTGGCGCACCAACCCCTCTGATCTTCTTTGAACTAGTTCTACAGGACTGTTTTTATACATCTACCCAGGGTCTCAGTTCAATGGCTCATCTGAAAGAAGGCATCTCTGAACTGCAGCACTGAGGTGGAGTGTCAATCTAGATTACATGCTTGAGGCACTGGAGTGAAATTTGAGTCAGCAGCCTCTCACACAGTGGCAAGATTGCTACTCATTCAGCCCACAAATCACAGTGAAAAAGTTGTTTATCTAATAATTTAGCTGAAAATTAGTATGTATGTATTTGATAAATTATTAAATGCAATTACATAGTTATATTATCCAATTATATAAGACAGCAATCTTCTGTGCTGTACTGTACAAAAGACCAGTGTGGTCTATTCAATTGAACTCTTACTGTTAATTAGAGTGCAATAGGCATGACTGCATTAAATTTCA